>NC_082724.1:57614171-57930080 GCF_030144855.1 Hypanus sabinus | reverse complement strand
GCATGAGGCGGCCGGTTACCCAAGGCCAACCAGTGATCCCTGGCACTATGGTATCATAATGACCTCGCGTGCTTTCAAGTTCAACAGTGGGCATGACAGGGAATGAGGAAAGGTGCAGCTGACTCATATCGTTTCATATTGACAAATCATATAGTTTCCTCGTGGCTCAGTAGCACATGCTTTGTGGCCCAGTGGTTGGGGACCACTGCTATATATACCTTTCTCCTCTTACTGGAAGTGAATGTTCCAAGATAAAAAGTCAATATCACAGGTGTATTATGCTATTCTCAGTGTATGTTCTTCAAATAATGTACTTGCTACCACACTTCGACAGTTTTTGATGCAAAATTAATTCCATTGTTTAATTTCATGATCATTGTCTGCTTTAACAGTACTCTTTTATTTGGAAATATTTGAGCTTGCAGCTGTTGCAATATATTGTTGTTGGCTGGAACTGCTCCCCTCATAGAAGCTATATGTTTTATGATGCTTTGCAATTGCAAGAGTTCATTGGCTTGTGTAAGTCTGGCTCTAATATTTTAGACGTGGCTGTCATTTTTGGATTCCCCACTTCTATTCGTATAGTTTTGCCTTAAGCTTAAAAATCTCAATCAAATTTAAATTTTAGGGAACACCATTTCTGCATGTTTCTGTTAGAATGAAGGGCAAGGCTGGTAGGAATAGGGAACCCTGAATGCTGAGGGATATTGAGCCATTGGCCAGGAAAAAGAAGGAAGCTTGAGTCAGATTCACACAGCTGGGATCAAGTAAACCCTAAAGATGTTGAAGTGTACTCAAGAAGAAAATCAGGAAGTTGAAAAAAGAGTATGAGGTAATTTTCACAGAGAAGATTAAGAAACATCCAAAGAGACTATTTAAATATGTTAAGGAAGAAAGTGTAACTTAAGAGAGAATAGGCCAACCAAAGAGGATACATTGATATGGAGCCACAGGAAATGGGCAAGGTCTTGATTGAATATTTTTCCTCTGTACCTTGGAGAAAGACATAAAGACTTCATAACAAGGAAAAATGGAGAGGTCTTGGGAATAATCTGCATTACCGTACAAGAGATACTAGATGTCTTAAAAGGTATGAAGGTTGATAACTCTCCAGGAGGCCTAGTGGAAGCCTAGAAAAGTAGTTGTGGAAACCCTGGCTGAGATATTTACATCGTAGTTAACCACTGACGAGGTGCCAGTAGATTGGATGATAGTGAATGTTGTGTCTTCATTTAAGAAGAGCAGCAAGGAAAAGCTTGGGAACTCTAGGCCAGTACATCTAATATCTGTGGTAGGTAAGTTACCAGGGATGATTCTCAGTGATTTAATTTTTTTTAATTTACTGAGTTGGGAATGGGCTCTACCAGCCCTTCGAGACGTGCAGCCAATTTGACACTAGTCTAATCACAGGACAATTTACAAAGATCAATTAACCTACCAATTGGTACATTTTTGGACTGAGAGAGGAAACTGGAGCAACTGGAGGAAACCCATATGGCCATGGAGAGAATGTACTAAGATTCATGATATGTACATCTGGAAAGACAGGGATTGATTAGTGTTGGCCATATATGGCTTTATGCATGAGAGATTGTCTTAAGAACTTGAGTTTTTTAATGCGGGCACCAGTAAAGTTGATGATGGTAAGGCAATAGACATTTATATAGATTTCAGTGAGGTCTTTGATAAGTTTCCACAAGATAGGCTGCTTTGAAGGTTAGATCACATGGGATCCAGGGAGACTGGCTAATCAGATTTTCTTGAAGGTTGTAATAGAATGTCGTTCTCAGTGCTGGGCCCATTGTTATTTATCATTTATATCAACAATTTGAATAATAATGTACTGGTTGGTAAATTTACAGAGGACACAAAAGTAAGTAGTATAGTGGATAATGAGGAAGGTTATTAAAATTTACAGGGATTTTGATCAGCTGAGTAAGTGGGCTGAGGAAAAACAAGTGAAGTTTAATTCAGATGAGTGTGAGGTGTTGCATTTTAGAAAGTGAGGTTCGGGGAAGATTTTCACAGTGAACAGCAGGCCCTGGGGTGCGCTGAGGAACAGTACATGGTTCCCTGGAGCTAGTGACTTAAACTGCCATTCTCGACGATGACGTCCCCAGAACCTCAGAAAAGTCTTTTTTCTAACCCCCAAAATGCTCCTAGATTTAGTTGTGTCCAGTACAATTGGAAATATTGCTAATTCTGACCATGCAGCAGTATACTTAAATATTAAACCCAAAGATTATTCAGCATGATCTAGAATTGGAGGCTGAATCCTTTTATTCTAAAATATAATAAATTTATAGACTATTTTACTTCTAAATTCAAAACTTCCCTATCTATTGATTCCAAATCAGCTAGTAGTCCATCGATGCTCTGGGAAACCACGAAGGCCTATGCAAGGAGATTAATTATCTCCTACTGTGCTAGTAAGAAGCGACAAGCTGTGGAACAGCAGCACCTTGTGGAAGCAAGGCTTGTGGCAGTGAAAAGGATTATATTAGTAAGCCTTCTGCAGCCAAGTTACAGAATATCACAGCCCTACGCTGCACACTAAGCTCTTTACTTACACAAGCAGCCAAAGGAAAATTGACATTTGCTAAACAATGATTGTTTGAACATGGTGAAAAACCAGGTAGTATTTGGCTTATTTGGCTAGAAAGAAAAATGCCTCTCAGACTATTGCTTCAATTAGGGATGGGACAGGAGCCCACACTAGTAATTCTAAAATGATTAATGTTGTGTTTAAGAAATTTTATTCTAAATTGTATCAATCTGAGCAATGTAACATTGGACAATCTAGGATGGAGACCTTTTTCAGGAATTTAGAGTTTTTTCCAGGCATTTCTACTGAACAAGAGTCCCTCCTCAATGCTCCGTTAGCTATACATGAGATACAGGAAGTTGTGAGACAGCTGCAAAGTAGGAATGCCCCTGGTCCTGATGGACTCACTAGTGAATTCTAGAAAGAGTTCACAGGGTTATTATCAGAGCCTATGCTAAACATCTTCAAGCATGCATTTAATTGTGGTTTCCTCCCACCATCATTGAGAGAAGCTAATTTCTCCCTAATTCTTAAGAAAGGAAAAAGCCCTAAGGATTGTGCCTTCTACAAGCCTATTTCATCGTTAGAAATTGACTTTAAAATCTTATCTAAAACCTTAGCATTGCGATTAGAAATTGTGTTACCTTTTATCATAAAAGAGGATCAAATGGGTTTTGTAAAAGACCCTAGATCATCTAACAATATCAGAGGATTACTTTATGTGATTCAGGCATGTCAGCAACAGGCAGTGGATGGCTTGGTGGTTTCCTTAGATGCAGGAATTTGATCGTGTCGAATGGCCGTATCTTTCTTCACTTTAGAACGATTTGTTTTGGACACTAATTTTATTAAGAGGGTGAAGGTTCTTTATAATGACCCTTTGGCTGCGATTCTCACTAATGGTATTAGGTCAAATAATTTTAGTATTCTGAGGGGTAGCCAGCAGGGCTGCCCTTTATCATATTACTTTTCACACTAGTGATCGAGCCATTGGCTGAGGCTGTTCAGCGAGACCCCAAAATATCTACTCCAGACATTGGACTAAAGTTACATAAAATTACATTGTATGTGGATGATGTTCTAATTTTCTTATCAAACCCTGCTATATCAGTGCACCACCCTATACAATGCTATGCTTCTGGGGAATCTGCAGCAGGTACCTGACACTCAGGGTGTTTTCCCCTTTAAATGGTCGCAGACAGGTTTTGTTTATTTAGGCATATTTATCACACCTATGTTTGATCAATTGCTCAAAGCTAACTTTACACAGTTATTTGACAAAATCAAACAGAATCTTGAGCGATGGAGCACTCTTCCCATTTCTTGGCTTCGCCAAAAATCCTTGCTCAAAATGAACATTCTTCCTCGTTTGCTCTACCCAATACAAATGATTGCAGTCATTTTTACCCAACAAATACTTTAAAAAAAAATGGCTGGTTTGTTTCTTTCATCTGGAACAAAAAAAAGACCCTGTATTAAAATGTCTTAAAATGTCTAAGTTACAGCTTCCCGTAGTCTAGAGGGTCTGGATTTTTCAGACATCAAAATATATCAATTAAGTTCCTTTTTATCTTATGTGGCTGACTGAGTTTGCAGGGACCCCTCCTCAATTTGGCTAGACATTGAAGCTTCACAGGCAAAATGCCCTCTTATTAATTTGCTTTACTTCAATAAGCTGAAACTAGTTAAGAATATTGTCACAATCCAATAGCAATTACAATTGTCACAATAACAATAACAATAACAATCAGGGCTTGGAGGGTGGTGCGACAAATTGAGGGCAACACAGCGAAAATATCACCCTTCACTCCAATAACCGATTTCTAAGGGTATTTTCCATTTGGAGATTTGTTTCTTTGTTTCTTGCTTTTTTTTCCAAATCGTTGTATTATTATTATTCAAAAATACACAGGTACATCGAAGTAACAACACACAAGAAAAGTGAGAAAAAAAGAACCCATTGAGGGCACAACCCTGGAGCCATGCGTCATATAGAAAGCTTCTAAAAATAAACATCAAACCACCAACAAGAAGAAAAAATATATCAAATCAAAATTTACACTTAGATCATGGAGGAAATCTATAAGTTAACTGAAATGATAGTAACGAGCAAATGAGCCCCATCTCTTCTCAAAATCAAATAAAGGTTCAAAGGTTCGACTTCTAATTTTCTCCAAGCTAAGACACAGCATCACTTGAGAGAACCATTATGACAAAGTAAGAGCTGATATATCCTTCCATTTCAACAAAATGGCCCTCCTATGTAACAAATGCAATAACATGTTGGTCAGACAGAGAAATACTTTTGAGGAATTATTCCAAAAAGCACAGTCAATTTATTAGGTTGTAAATTGATTCTAAGTGCTTTAGAAATTGTCAAAAAGACTGACTTCCAGAACAGTTTTAATTTAGAACATGACCAAAACATATGTGTCAGTGTAGCTACCTCAGTTTTACATCTATCACAATACTTGTCGACATTGGGAAATATTTTAGAAAGTCTCTCTTTTGTCCAATGTTAACAATGTACAATTTTAAATTGAATCAGTGAATGACTAGCACAGACTGAGGAAGAGTTAACCAACTTCAGAATCTGCGTCCAATCCTCCCATATAAAAGTCAAATTGAGTTCTTGCTCCCAATTCTGTTTAGTCTTAAGTAAAGGGCGCTTATCCCATTGTAATAATAAATTATAAATTCTTCCAATAGAACCTTTCATCAAGGGGTTCATATTCATAATAGTATCTAACAAGTCAGCCTCCAATATCTAAGGAAAATTACTTAAATATTTTTGTAAAAAATGTCTAACTTGAAGATATTGTAAAAAATGTGAATATGAAAGAGAATTTTTATCGACTAATTGTTCAAAAGCCATCAATCTGCCTTTTTTAAGTAAGTCCAAAAAGAACTTAATTCCTTTATTTTTCCAAAGTAAAAAAATTGGAACACTCCAGGAAGGTTTAAAAAAGTAATTACGATAAATTATACTATCAAGTTTAAATTTTTTAAGATTAAAAAAAATTGCGGAACTGGAGCCAAATTTGTAAAGAGTGCTTAACCACAGGATATAAATTTAAATTTAAATTAGCAATTTAAATTAGTAATTGTATAGGTAGAGCAACTCTTAATAATGAAGTTAAATAAAACTGTTTCATAGCTCTCAGTTCCAGGTCTACCCAGATTGGCCAGTCATTTCTATCACCCCAATATAACTAAAAGGATATATATCGCAAATTAACAGCCCAATAATACATTCTTAGATTAGGCAAAGTGAGACCTCTGTCCTTTTTCAACTTTTATAAATGATTTTTACTGATCCTTGGTCTTTTATTATCCCAAATAAAAAATAGAATAATAGAGTCAGTCTGATCAAAAAAACTTCTTAGTCAAAAAAACAGGAATATTCTGAAATAAATATAAAAATTTCGGTAAAATCATCATTTTAACTATATGAATACGACCAACAAATGAAAATGTAAGTGGGCTCCATCTACTAAATGAGTACTTCATAGAGTCCACTAAAGGAGGACTCTAAAAGAATCCGTAATTTTGAAAGGAATGTATAGAGACAAATTCATTTAAAGGAAGTAATTCACTTTTACTAAAATTTATTTTATATCCTGAAAAATCTCCAAATTTGTCAAATAATTTTAGCAAAGCAGGAATAGATTCTTCAGGTTTAGATATATATATATACCAATAAATCATAAGCATGAAGAGAAATCTTGTGCATGGTCCCATTCATAAAAATCTCATGAATTTTTCTAGCTTCACGAAGAGCAATAGCGAGGGGTTCTAATATTAAGTTAAATAACAAAGGACTTAATGGACAACCTCGTCTTGCCCCCTGTGATCGCTGAAAAAGGGGAGACCTAAAGTTACTGGTGACAACAGTAGCAACAGGAGCTTTATATATCCAATTATTAAAATTAATCCCAAAACCAAATTTTTCTAAAACATTAAATAAATATTTCCATTCCACTCGATCAAATGCTTTTTCAGCATCCAAAGATATAACACATTGTAGAGTTTTAGAAGAGGGCGAATATATAATGTTAAATAATCTCCAAACATTTGAAAAAGAATAATGACCCTTTATAAATGATTTTTCCCAAAAACTCTCCAACTGATTAGCCATTATTTTTGAGAGAATCTTAACATAAACATTCAGTAATGAAATAGGTCTGTATGAGGCACAATCAGTAGGATCTTTATCCTTTTTGATGATTAAAGAAACAAAAGCTTCATAGAAAGGAGAGGGTAATTCACTTTTCACAAAAGAATCTTTAAACATCTCCAACATATATGGAGAAAGCAGTTTTCCAAACTTTTTTATAAAATTCTACAGGATGACCATCAAGTCCTGGGGCCTTACCAGATTGCATTGAAAAAATAGCTTTATGGATTTTGGATTCAGTAATTTGGGCATCAAGAGTTTTTTGATCCTCAGCAGAAATTTTAGGGAAAACAATCTTTCGTAAAAAAACATTCATTTCAGAAGAATCTACTGAAGATTGAGATTTATAAAGTCCAGTATAAAAATCTTGGAAAATCTTACTGATTTCTTCATATTCCTGAGCCAAGGTACCATCCTTTCTACGAATTTTCAAAATTTGCCTTTTGGCTCCAGCCGATTTTAATTGAAAAGCAAGTAATTTACTATTTTTATCTCCAAACATACAAAATTGGCTCTTTAACTTAAGTAGATAACCTTTGGATGACTTAATAATAGATTATATTGTGATTGAAGTTCCATGCCTTTTTTTAAATAAGTCAACATTAGGGGAAAGCACATAGACATTATCTAAATTTTTAATTTGTTTTGAAATTTTATCTAATTCTGCTTTTGTCTGTTTTTTGAGTTTAGCTGAATAAGAAATAATCTGACCACATAAAAATGCTTTGAATGTATCCCATATAATTAATTTGGACATACCTCCTATATCATTAAAAAGAAAAAAAATATTTTATCTGGCTTTCAATAAAAATGATAAAATCAGAGTTTTGCAATAAAGTCTGAGATATGCGCCATGGTAGGCAGACAAAAATGACAAATTCATATTCAAAAAATCGTCAAGTTCAAAGGACAAACTCAAAGGCGCATGATCAAAGGCGCTATTGCCTAGCAATAGCGTCATATACACAGTTTTTAACATTAAGCAAAAGGTGGGGATCAACTATAATATAATCAATCCTCGAATATTTTTTGTAGACATGCGAAAAGAAGGAATATTCTCTATTATCAGGGTGTATATGCCTCCATAATTCGATCAACCCAAAATTGATCAAAAAGGAGTTGATAACTGATGCAGAGCAATTTGGAAGTCTCTGATTAGTTGAACTCTTATCAATCAAAGGATTTAAACAACAGTTGAAATCCCCACCTATTATTAACATATACTCATTTAAATCTAGCAATAAAGCAAATACTTTTTTTAAAAAAGTAGGATCATCTAAATTGGGACCATACAAATTAACTAAAACAATCTTTCTATTAAAAATCACTCCTTTAACAATTAAAAATCTCCCATTAGAGTCTGATTCCATATCCTCTTGAGTAAATATACTAGATTTAATAAAGACAGATACGCCCTTAGTTTTACTTTGCGAAGCAGCATGGAACTGCAGGCCATTCCACCATCTAAAAAACCTATTTTGATCTCCCACCTTGATACGTGTCTCCTGAGCAAAAACTATATCAGGTTGGAATCGATTGATAGAATTTTTGTTTGATAGAATGTACATTCTACCACGTACATTCCAACTTATTACATTAATCCGTTTGACTGCCATAGTATAAATTTATTCTAATTTACTTTATATATGCGCAGAGCACATACCAATACGGAATTATCAAAGATGGTGGTGATGAGGAATACAACCATATAGAAAACACGCGTGCTCCGGAACCACCCAATGGGAAAAAAAACTCCTAACTCTAAACACGCCCATCCTCCCAAAAGCTCGAAAAAAGGCAAGCAAACTAAGATAGATGCAAAGCCACGGCCGCTCTGTCAGTCTCGTCCCTCCCTCCTCCCCCCCCCCCCACCAGCGAGTGCCTGTACAGAAAAAATAAGATGACCTTGCAAGAAAAACAGTAACATCTCAGCAAAGGCGAGTGTTTACATTCCGTCATGTATTAAACAAAAAAGAACCAAAATAATATAATCTCTTAAAGAGAAAAACCAGTACCATCTTAAATTAAGCTTTAAATTTCTAAGAAAACTATTAAATTTGGTTATATATTGCTATAATAAAACAGATTTAAAAAAGAAGGGTTTTTTCCTTTTTGCCTTTTTTCGAGCTTTTGGGAGGGTAGGCAGGTTTAGAGTTAGAAGGTTTTTTTCCCATTGGGTGGTTCCGGAGCATGTGTGTTTTCTATATGGTTGTATTCCTCATCACCGCCATCTTTGATAATTCCGTATATTTAACCAAACTAAATTTACAGAAATATTAATTAGTAATATCATAAGTAACTAAACCCTCCCGGATATATATATATATAAAGAAACCGGAAATAGGAAAGAAAACTACCAGTTAGTAAATTAAGTAACAACAAAAAGAAACATCAAAACCAAATATTAGATAAAAGGAACAAATCCCTCTATCTCAGTCAAATATCTAATTAGCCATTTAAAGAGTCAAACTTGAGCCGTAAATCTTCTTTCCAAAAAAAATCCAATAGGATATAATAATAAGCAGGTTTTCTTATCTTCTTTTATTAATCTCTCAATAAAATATCCAATTAGCCTTCATATATCTTCTTTTTAAACTATGAATAATATACAAATAATCAAACAGTTTTTCAGATAGTTCATTCGGTAGTAATTTGGTGACGGTGATAGGTATAGCCTGAACAAAATCCAACGCGGCTTTGGGATCGAAGGAAATATGTAGAGAAGAATTGGAAGCGAAACTTTCATTCTTGTTGGATATCTCAGAGAGGGAAATAATTTCTTATCATATGCTTGTCTCATTACCGAAGCAAATCTTAATCATTGTACCATTACTTGTTTCCGGTAATCTTCATAAAAACGGAGCTCAGACCCATTGAATCTGAAAACTCTCTGTTTTCTTGCCTGCCGCATTATTTGATCTTTAATTTTAAAGTGATGAAAACAAACCAAAATAACTCTTGGTCTGCTTGAGTTTTTAAATTTCGAAAGTCTGTGTGCTCTTTCAATAGCAGGCGGCTTTGATAAAATGGTCGGAAATAAAGTATGAAAGAGCTTACCAAAGTAAACTGTTAGAACTCCATTTTCAGCTTCTTGCAATCCAATGATTCTTATGTTGTTTCGCCGAGACCTGGTTTCTAAATCTATAATCTTATCATGATATTTTTGCAAACGGGTTGTAGTTTCAGACAATTTCTGCTTGGTTAACTTCAATTCCTCTTTGTGTTTAGTAACTTGAGTCTCCACATCTTTTAAGATTTCCCAGAAAGAACTTCATTTCATTATTATTCTTTTCTAGTTGATCTTTAATTACCGTAATCTGTTCTTGAATTAAATTCAGTGTCCAAACGATGTCTTCAGCCCATGATGGCATTTCTTCAGATCTTTCCTTCGGTATCTTTCCTTTTCCATTACCTTTTCCATTCCCTTTGTCAGTAGATTCATGCAAATTCTTCCCACTTCTTGTAAACGTATTACTCTCCTTCAAGAATCAGCAATTAAAAATTATGAATTCAAAATTTAAGTTGGGGGGGGGAGAGAGAGAAAGCTAAGAGCAGCACTGAATTACTGCTGAAGTTTCCGGTGATGTCATCGTCGAGAATGGCAGCTTAAATCACTAGCTCCTCCGGAAAAACGTGTACTAAGCCCCATTAACCCATCAAATATAATATTTTTCGAAAAATATTTGAACTGAAAAGAGGGGCAAGAATGGGGAGAAGAAATGGAAATAAAAAAAGTGACACTGTGGAGCCTGAGTCCGAGAGGAGTGCAGCGAGTGGCTCTCCGACCGGACTGTGTGCTAGCGAGGTGGCTGCTGGGCCTCGTTCAGCCGAAGCGGCGAATGTCTTCGAAATCCTGAAAGAGATAAGGGAGTTCCGGAAAGAAATAGAGCAGCAGCTCCGTGATATTAGGGCAGAGCTCGCCAACGTTAATCAAAAAATAGCAGTGGCAGAGACTCGCATCGAGAAGGTGGAAGATCGCGTTCAAAACGTGGAATGGATACTGAGCAAGACAATAAAAATAATACATCACCAAGAAGGTAAACTGCTTGACCTGGAGGGAAGATCATGGTGGAAAAATATCAGAATCTACAATGTTACCGAAGGAGCAGAGGGCTCATCTATAATGCAGTTTGTCGGAAAGTTACTGTGGGACGCGCTGGATCTTCCCCCGGCTCTGAAGCTGGAAGTCGAAAGAGCCCAGCGCGTGTTGGTCCCAAAACCTACCCAGTATAGAAAGCCACGCTCAATAATAATAAAATTCCTTCGGTACAGCACCAAGGCGGAGATTCTACGAAGGGCCTGGGGTAAGAAGAGAGTGTTTTTAGAGGATAAATTAATATATTTCGATCAAGATTACCCTCCCCCCCCGCGGTCCTCCAGAAACGCAAAGAATATTCCGAAGTAAAGGTAGTATTAAAGCAAAATAAGATTAGATTTCAAACTCCATACCCTGCTAAACTTCGAGTGTTTTATGACAACGGGACGCGGTTGTACCAGACGGTGGAAGAGGCGACCACAGACATGAAGTCCAGAGGGTTGCCCGTCAGCATGACCAAAACAAAGGAAAGCCTGGCTGAGGAATTGTCCCGCTCGGCTTGGGAAATAGTGCGAGAAACGAGAAGGCAGGAGACGGGAGGAGGCCAAGAGAAACATATCAGGAAGAGACCGGGAGTTTCCCAATGACAGTCCTCACCCGCTTCAGAAGAGCCATAAGGTTTGGCTAACTTTAAAAATGTTGAGAAGCAAAAGTACACGGTGATATACCTATCTCGAGAAATACTTATTATAATGTAGATTTTATATTACTTAGCTGTTATTCTTTATTCGCTCACTTACTCCTTTTCCCCCACCAAAATCAGAATATGTATATATGTGTGTGTGTGTGTGCATATATGTGTATGTGTGTAATGTGTGTGTATATATGTATGCATACATATATATATATATATATATTTGTGCGTATACATATGTATATGTAGGAGGGGTACACGGAAATCTTCTCTGTGTAATGGATTTGTTCACTGACTTTTATGAATACTGCAATGGGGGCCCTCAACTCATAAGTAGGAGGGGTTAACCCCCACAGCTAGACATTTCCTCTAGCTCAACGTAGGGTCATTTACTAGAGACTTCAGCCTTGGAATCACACGTTCGTTGCCATTTTTGTTATTATTTGAGTTTCTTGGTTCTTATTTGTTTAGGGAGTAGATCAATTAAGTTTTATTCTAATTACAATGATACATTGACAGATAAATACAGATGGCTAAGGACAAGGTAAAATTCATTTCTTTTAATGTAAATGGGCTATTAAATCCAATAAAACGTAAGAGAATTTTATCTAAAATGAAAAAAGAACAAGCCCATGTAGTATATTTACAGGAAACTCATTTAACTGATAATGAGCATAAAAAACTAAAGAGAATGGGCTTCACTAATCTGTTTTTCTCCTCGTATAAATTGGGACATAGGAGAGGAGTTGCTATTCTTATCTCAAGTAAGTTAAATTTTGAAAAAATATTTGAAATGGGAGATAAAGAAGGCAGATATATTCTGGTAAGGGGGAATTCAGTTACTCTATTGAATATATATGCACCCCCAGGAAGTGATATTGGTTTCTTTCAGAAAATTACTAATATTATGGTAATGGAAACAGAAGGTCTCCTGATGTGTGCGAGACTTAAATTTACAATTACAACCAAAGTTAGACTCTGTCAATAGAAAAAAACCTATGAAACAAAATCCTTACATAAGAAAGTTAATACACTTTTTGAGGGTGCTGGTCTAATTGGTATATGGAGGGACCTTTTCCCCAACAGAAGGGATTACACTCATTATTCTGCCCCCCATTTCTGTCTATACAAGAATAGACTATTTCATAATATTTGGAAAACACAAAGACAAAATAAACACCTGTGGAATTGGGACAATAGATGTAAGTGACTATGCACCTATATATTTTATCTGTTGATTTTAACCTACAACCAAAGAATACTATTTGGAAATTAATTCCAATTCTAGTCAATGATCCATACTTTAAGAAACAAATTAAAAAAGAAATTGGTCTCTACTTAGAATTTAATGATAACAAAGAGGTTTCACCTCCCACTCTATGGGATACTCTGAAGGCAGTCTTAAGAGGGAAAATTATAGCGATATCTTCATATAAGAAAAAAAATAAGGAATAAAACATTAGAGGAATTACAAAATAGGCTGAAGGAACTAGAGAAAAAACACAAATTGAATTTGGCACAGGATACATTAGGGGAAATTGAAAGAATTAGGAATGAAATAAATAGTTTGGCTATGTAAGAAATCAGGAAAAACTTAGTGTTTCTGAAACAGAGACATTATGAAAGTGGATCGAAATCTACAAGAATACTGGCATGAAAACTGAAAAAAAAAGAAAGCAGAAAATAGGGACCCAAAAACGAAACTGATTAAAAAATAAGCTAAGTAAAATTCAAGAAACTTTTGAAGTGTTTTACAAAACACTATATTCCAAAGTTCCAGGGGGAAGCATAACCCAAATTGGCACCTTCTTGAATTCTCTAGAGTTACCCACTTTAAGCGAAGAACAAAATAGAAGGATGACTGCTGACATAACTGAAGTTGAATTAAATGCTGCAATTAGTAGGCTTAGATTAAGCAAGTCACCAGGATCAGATGGGTATATGGCAGAATGGTACAAAGAATTTAAAAATGAGCTTTACTCCCCACACTGAACTGGGCTCTAAAAAAGGCACAAATGCCACCCAGTTGGAAGGAAGCGATAATTTTAGCTATACCAAAAGAAGGCAAGGATAAAATGGAATGTGGGTCAGTTAGACCAATATCGATTCTTAATGTAGATTATAGGTTATTTACCTCCAACATGGCCAAACAATTAGAGGAGTTTCTACCCATACCGATACGTAATGATCAGACAGGTTTTTTATGACAACACTAGACTCAAGACAATATACAAAGGACACTTCACATTATGGATCATATACAAAAAAATAAAATCGAAGCAATAGTGTTAAGCTTGGACGCTGAAAAAGCTTTTGATTGGGTTAATTGGAATTTTCTTTACAGAGTTTTACATAGATTTGGTTTTCAAGACACAATTATTAAAACTATACAGACACTATATGACAATGCTACTGCTAGGATTTAAATCAATGGATATTTATCAAATAGTCTTACCCTAGAAAGGGGCACGAGACAGGGTTGTGCATAGTCACCACTACTCTTCACGTTATATCTGGAACCATAAGCTCAATACATCAGACAAAATGAAGATATCAGCAGAATTACTTTTAAAGGGACAGAACATAAATTGGCTTGTTATGCAGATGACAGTTCTTTGCAATATAATAAAAGAAGGAATACTGTTCAGTTTTGAAATGATTAAAGAGAAACACTTGTTAGAAAAATAAGATTTTTATCGGTATTTACAGATGTGACAATGTGTTAATAGGATGCTTAAAAATGTAACCAAGACAAATACATGCTTGATAGAGCTCTTTAGAAAAGCATATAATTCAGATAATGGTAGTAGAATCATTTCAAGCATGTATAAGGGGTTGTCAAATCTTAAAATACATTCGACTTCATACGTTAAAACAAAATGGGAAAAGGAAGGAGGGATAATTATATCTGAGGAAGAATAGACAACAGTGTGGAGATATCAATGGAAGTGTACCAATTCACAGAAATGGAAGGAGTTTGGATGGAATAACTTGATAAGATATTTTATTACACCCTCAGAAACCCCCTACGAGAGTAACCTCCCTGTTTGCTGGAGAGATTGTGGAAATCAAAATGCAAATCATTATCATATTTTTTGGGACCGCCCTGTTATCAAAAACTGTTGGAGGGGGATACACAATGCCCTACAAGACATCTTTAAATGTGAAATTCCCCTTGGAGAGTAAGACCATATATTTTGGATATATACCTCGAATGGTTGAAAAGAGATAAATATTTAATGAATATACTGTTGGTGGCTGGTATAAAGATTCTTACTAGGAAAAGATTATCACAGGAGAGCCCAACTTTAAATACATGGATGGAAATTACAATGGACATTTACAAAATGGAGAAGATAACAGCATCTGTTAATCATAAGCTGGAACAATTTGATTCATACTGGGAAAAATGCCTACATAATGCCTCATAGGCCTGATTTTATTCTCACAAATCAATGAATCTGTTGTAAAAAAAAAGATCACTCCCTACTTGTACATAGTTCTTTCCTTTTACTTGTTTTTTCTTTCCACTCTTTTTTATACGTGTATAACTCAGATAAATACTTTGTGAAGACTTTTTGATTTATATGATATATATGTACAATGTCTTAAATACATCTTATGGAAATGTTTGTTTGATGAACTTCAATAAAAAAATAAATTACAAAAAAAAAACCAAAATTACTGCTACATCGACAGAGGCAGTCTCCTCGAGATTTGCTTGATGAAGGAATGATGATGTATTTTAGTCAAATAGTACAGACATTTAACATACCTAACAAGGATCTTTTTCGTTTCTTTCAGATAAGAGATTATATACAGAAAAAAATCATTGTTAACTGATTTCTATAACCCTAACATAGAAAAGAGGGTGTTTTGTTCTAAGGGTGAAGTCTCCATTCGTACTTTTTACAGCATCCTGAAGGGAATGTTCTTGTGGAGAAGCTGAGCAGCTGGGGAGGGTCTGGGAGGAAGAGCTGGGAGTAAAATTACAACTGAAACATGGGACGACATCTGTGATAATGCAAAGAAAAGTTCAGTTTATAATAGAACTAAAGCATTGCAACTCAGAATTCTGCATAGAGCCCATCTGACTTCAGATTGTCTCTCGAAATGTAAGATGGGGGTTTCTCCAATGTGTTCTAAATGTAAAGTAAATACTGGAACTTTCAACCACTGTTTTTGGACTTGTCCCAAACTTCAGGCATACTAGAGTGATATTTTGGGTGAAATGGAACAATTCTGAAGATGGAGCTTGAACTGGACCCAGTGTCTTTTCTCTTAGGCTTACCCAGCAGTTGCATTATTAATGCACATCAGGAAAAACTTCTAAACATCCTGACTTTTTGTGCGAGGAAGAACTTATTACTTTGTTGGATATCCGATAAGGCTCCTGGACTTTTTGGTTGGCGAAAATTAATCATGGAATACATTCCTTTGGACTTTTTGACATGTATAGTAAACTCAAAACCAAATAAGTTTTCATAAAACATGGCAAGCTTTTCCGCAGTATGTAGATGTAAACCTATCTGCTCTACTAATAAGGGCTTTTGTATAGGATGTTGTGGTGATGTCTATGTTTTGATGAAAATGTTCTGTTAGCTGATATCCATGAGGGGAAGAAATGTAAATGTATCTGGAAATTGAAAGTTTTGTTATACTGAGCAAAAAAAAAATAAAAAGATACCATAAGATCATGAAACATAGAAGCAGAATTAAGTGATTCAGCCCATTGAGTCCGCTCTGTTATTTCCCAGATCCCATTCAACCCCATACACCTGCCCTCTCACCAATTAGGATTTAATTCCCCTGAATTCCCAACCAATTAGGCATCTATCAACTTCCGATTTAAATATATCCATGGATTTGACCCCCACCACAGTCTGTGACAGAGTATTCCACAGATTCACCAGTCTTTGGCTAAAAGAATTCCTCCTTACTTCTGTTCTAAAAGGATGCAATCTTGAGGCTGTGCCCTCTAGTTCTGGGTACGCCCACCAGAAGAAATGTCCTCTCCACATCCACCTTATCTAGTCCTTTTAACATTTGGTAGGTTTCAATGAGATCCCCATGCATCCTTCTAAATTCCTGTGAGTACAGGCCCAAAGCAAACAAACACTGCTCATACGTTAAGCCCTTCTTTCCCTGAATCATCCTCGTGAACCTCCTCTAGATACTCTCCAATGACAATATATCCTTTCTGAGATAAAGGGCCCAAAACTGTTGACAATACTCCAAGTGCCCTGATTAGTGTCTTATAAATCTTCAGCATTATCTCCTTGTTTTTATGTTCTATTTTAGAAACAAATGCCAACATTGCATTTGCCTTCTTTACCTCAGACTCAATCTGTGAATTAACCTTCTGGGAGTCTTGGAACAAGAACTCTTAAACCCATTTGCACGTCTGTTGTTTGAATTTCTCCCCATTTAGATAATTTACACTATTGTTCCTTTTACTAAACACATTATCATATATTTCCCAACACTGTATTCCATCTGACACTTATTTCCCCATTCTTCCAATTTGTCTACGTCATACTGCAATTGCATTGCTTCCTCAGCAATACCTATCCCTCCACCTATCTTCGTATCATCCACAAACTTTGCCGCAAAGCCATTAATTCCACTATCTAAATTACTGAGAAACAATGTGAAAAGTAGTGGTCCCAACACTGACCCCTGAGGAACACCACTAGTCACTGGCAACCAACTAGAAAAGGCCCCCTTTATTTCCACTTACTGCCTCCTGCCTGTCAGTATCTTTCCTGTAATGCCATAGGATTTTATCTTGTTAGCAGCCTCATGTAAGACACTTTATCAAATGCCTTCTGAAAAGCTAAGAAATGACATCTACTGCTTCTCCTCTGTCCACCCTGCTTGCTACTTCCTTGAAGAACTCTAACAGATCTGTCAGGCAAGATTTCCCTTTCAAGAACCATGCTGACTTGGACTTATTTTATCATTAGTTTCCAAGTATCCTGAAAACTCATCCTTAATAATAAACTCCCAACATTTTCCCAACCACTGAGGTTATGCTAACTGGCCTAAATTTTCCTTTCTTTTGCCTTCCTCCCTTCTTAAAGTGGAGTGACATTTGCAATTTTCCAGTCCTCTGGCACCATGCCAGAATCAAGTGATTCTTGAAAGGTCATGACCAATGCATCTGTTATCTCTTCAGCAACCTCTTTCAGGATTCTAAAATGTAATCCATCTACTTTATCCACCTTAGACTCTTTCAGTTTGTCTTGCACTTTTTCCTTTGTAATAGCAATGGCACTCACATCTGCTCTCTGACACACACAGATGTCTGGCACGCTGCTAGTGTCTTCCAAAATGAAGACTGAAGCAAAGTACTTAAATTCATCTGCGATTTTTTTTCCCCTTTTTACAAACTCATCAACATCACTTTCCAGTGGTCCAATATCAACTGTCACCTCCCTTTTATTCTTCATATAACTCTTTTTTACTTGCCCTTTGTTGGATTTTAAAAGCTTTCCAATCATCCAATTTCCTACTCACTTTTATTACCTTATATGCCCTTTCCTTGCTTTTATGCAGTCTTTAACATCCCATGTCAGCCTCGGTTGCCTAGCGCTGCCATTTGAGAACAACTACATCTGTGGGACACATCTATCCTGCACCTTGTGAACTATTCCCATTAGCTTCAGCCATCTCTGTCCTGCTGCCATCCTCAGCAGTATCCCCCTCCAATCAATCTGGCCAAGCTCCTCTTTCATGCCTCTGTAATTCTTTTTGTTCCATTGTGATACTGGTACATGTAATTTGTGCTTCTCCCTTTCAAATTGCAGCACGAATTCAATCATATGATCAGTACCTCTTCAGGGTTCCTTTACGTTAAGCTGACTAATAAGATTTGGATTATTACACAGCACCCAATCTAAGCTAGCCTTTCGCTGAGTAGGCTCAAGCACAAGCTTCTCTTAAAAAGCCATCTTGTAGGCATTCAACAAATTCCCTCTCTTGCAATCTGACACTAATATGATTTTTTCTGATCCCCTTGTACATTGAAGTTCCCCAATACAATTGTGATGTTACCTCTAAGACTTACCCTTTCCAGCTCCCTTTGCAATCTCATCCCCCACATCTTGGCTACTATTTGAAGGCCTATATATGATTCCCATAATGTTTTTTTTAATCCTTACAGTTTCTTAACTCCACCTACAAAGATTCAACATTCTCAGACCCTATGTTACCTCTTTCTAAAGATGTAATTCCATCTCTTACCAATAGAGCCACACTACCTTCCTGCCTGTACTCTCGATACAAAGTATATCCTTTGATTTTAAGCTCCCAGCTGCGGCCTTTTCAGCCACGACTCAATGATGTCATACCGACCAATCTGTAGTTGTGCCACAAGCTTGGCCACCTTATTCTGAATGCTATGTGAATTTAAATACTGTATCTTCTGCCCTCCATTCTTCATCCTTCTAAATTTTGCCTCTGTGGTACAGCTGAACTCTTTGCTCTGCCTGCAGTTGTATCCAATCATTGGCTTGCCCTTGCATCATCTACTTGTAAACCTGCTGGCTCACCCTCAGCTGGTTCACATTCTTCTGCTATATTAGTTTAAACCACTCCCAGCAGCTTTAGTAAATCAGCCGATAATGATGTTAGTTCCCCTTGGACTCGAGTGCAACTTGTTTCTTTTGTACAGGTTACACCTGTCCCAGAAGAGGTCCCAATGATTCAAAATCTGAATCCCTGCCCCTTTCTCCAATTCTTCAGCCAATTATTCAGAAACAATTCACAATGACTAAGCTACAATTTAGAGAACTCGTTTATTTTAAAATTATTTTGCCCAAATGTTTACCCACTGCCCGGGCCTGTCATGTTTGTTGTCTCATAGTTAGCCAGTACCCTTGAGAGTCAGAAGTTTCAAATTGTAGGCAGTTTTCACCCCAGGTAACAAGGATACAACCCAGTCTGTCAGTGACTTGCTTCATCTGAATGTTGTCAGCCCTTCTCAATACCTGTATCTGATTTGGGAATCATTTTCTCTTGTAAACTCTTCTGTGGGAAGACAGCAATGTTTGTTACCTAGCATCAGCTCTCTCCAGATTTTCCCTTATTTTTTTCTAAAATTGTTTTCAGAGACTGTAGAAGACTCCCCACAGAACGTGTCAACTATTTCGTCTGTGAGTACAGCTTCTCTTGATACCCTGTATACTGGCTCCTCCAACTCGCCTGAACTGCAGCAGTCCACAGTCACTTCCAGTCCTTCGACAACCCCTCCACCCCTCCCAACTCGAAGCACTTTTTCTGCTCCTAAATATCCAACCAGCATCCCTCCCTGTGGAGACGCAATACCAGGACATTTGATTGATGCCTACAATCCCAGTGGCCCAGTTCAAGCATCCACTCTTATCGACTTGAATGCTGAAAATGTGCACTGTGCAAGTCAGGGCAAGGAGACTCCAGCAATGTCATCACCTGAAGCGGAGGCAGGCCAGCCTGTTGTCTCTGTTCCCAAAACTATTGGAGCCGAGCTGATTGAACTGGTTCGTAAGAACACAAATCTCAGCTATGAGATGTCACGCGTGGCAATTGGTGTGATGGTTGGACACATTCAGAGTTCAGTCCCAGCAGTGATGGATGTTATGGAGCAGATCTTGCTGTCGCTGGTGGAGAGCAAGGTAAGATACAGATTTATTGATTGATTGCTGTCACTGAACATGAGGTCTTGTAACACTTTAGTACACTGGAGCAATATTTTGGCTGATTGCAGTGATGATTGTTTATTACTCTGCCCCTAAAAATGCTTAAAGTATTTTAAAGGTTTCTGGAGCAATTCCAGAACACCCAAATTGGCAGTTATTCGAACAGTGACTCTGGAATCTGTTTGTTCAGGCTACAACCTGACTTCACTGAACATTGACATCAACTTCAGAACAGAACCTGCATTTACCATTTTTCTTTCTTTATCAATCTTCTTATTAATTAAATAAAAGAGTGTATATAAAAACAAGAGGAGAATTATCTCAAATATCTATATCAATAACAATTCATATAAAAGGTAAAATAAACATTATCAAGATCATACATAGTATTAATCTAGAAGTATGTAATAAAGAAAAAGATAATTAATTTTCCTCTTATCCATGAAAAGAAGAAAAAAGATAAAGAAACATAATTTTAATATACATAAAAACCCACTAAACAAAAAAAAACAAAAGAAAAAGAGAGAAAAAAAGGGAACTGGGCAGCTCAAACTGAGAGTGAAAGCAAGAAAAAAGAAAAACTTTCTGATCAAATCCAACATTTTGAGAAGGTAACTGGAAGAGCCATAAATCAAAGCATATGAAAATATTGAATAAAAGGTCGCCAAGTTTCCTCAAATTTAAAGGATGTATCAAATGTCTGACTTCCTATTTTTTCTAAACTTAAACAGGACATAATGGAAGTAAGCCAATAAAGACCAGTAGGTGGATCAATATACTTCCATTTAAGCAAAATGGCTCTCCTAGCCAGTAAAGTTGTAAAAGCTATCATCCATTGAGCGGAAACAGGAATATATCTTGTTTCCAATGGAATGATCCCAAAAACTGCTGTCAGTAAATTCGGTTGTAGATCCAAATTTAAGATTTTTGATAAAGTTTTAAAGACTTCTTTCCAAAAGTTATCTATCTTGATACAAGACCAAAACACATGTTAAAGTAGCTACCTAAATATTACATCTATCGCAAATAGGATTAATATTGGAAAAGATATGGGCTAATTTGTCCTTTGATATATGCGCCCGATGCACTACCTTGACCTGTATCAAGGAATCATGGGCACAAATAAATGAAGTATTTACCAAATGAAAAATTTTATCCCATTGATTATCTGAAAGTGACTCTCAAAATTCCAATTCCCATGCAGCTTTAATTTTATTATTTAACATAAGCAAATTCAATAACCATTTATACATTATAGCTATCAGTCCTTTTTGAAATGGTTTAACCTGAAAGACGGTATCTATTGGGTGAATAAGCTGAGGGAAAATTTGGAAGTTAACTGCTTAGAAAATTCCTAATTTGAAAATATCTAAAAAAAGTGTGCATTAGATAGGTCATATTTATCTGCTAACTGAGTGAAAGACATTAAACAATTCCCCATAGACAAATTTAAAAAAGTTACTAAAAGCCTGATCAGAAATTGATGGTTTAAAACAATAATTGGGATAGATTTTACTAGAAAGAACAAAATTATTAAAGTCAAAGAATCTACAAAACTGAAACCAAATTCTTAATGTATATTTAATAATGGGATTAAGGTCTTGACTACCAATCTTAGAAAGCAAAAAAGGAAGAGGAGCTCCCAGTAGAGGCCAAAGAATACCCCTTCACCGAGTTTTTCTCCAAATCCACCCATAAAGGACAGTCGTGTATGTCTGAGAAATGAATCCAAGAAGATATATATTGAATATTAATTGCCCAGTAATACATTCTAAAATTTGGCAAGGTCATACCACCATACTTTTTTAAATTTCTGCATTAAAGGTTTACTCAATCTAGGACTTTTATTATTCCAAATGAAAGATAGAACTTTAGAGTCTATTCTATCAAAAAAAACCAGTTTAGGAACAAAAAAAGGGATTGCTTGGAATACATATAGAAACTTCGGTAACACTATCATTTTAATAGCACTAATTCAACCAATTAATGATAATGTGATAGGAGACCATTTAGAAAGTACTTGTTGCATGGACTCAATTAATGGAAAAAGTTATATTTATACAGGTCCTTAAAATTTTTGGTAATTTTAACACCAAGATAAGTGAAGTTATTTTTTAGCAATACTAAAAGGAATTTGGTCATATTGATTCAAATAGTTGTTAACAGGAAATAACTCACTTTTGTGCAAACTTAATCTATATCCAGAAAAACTACTAAATACAGGAAATATTGATAACATAGCAGGAATAGATTTCTTAGGATCCGAAATATAAACTAACAAGTCATCTGCACACATGAAACCTTATGCACTTTACCTCCTCTCTTAGTACCTTGAACCTCATTGGAGTCCCAAACAGCAGTAGCAAGTGGTTTTAGAGCCAGGTTGAATAACAACAGACTAAGAGGACAACCCTGCCGGGTACCTCTGTATAACCTAAAATAAGGAGATTTTTGATTGTTAGTTATAACTGCTGCCATAGGGGCTTGGTAGATCAGCTTAATCCAGGAAATAAAACCTGGACCAAAATTAAATCTTTCTAAAACCAGAAAAATAAATAGGGCCATTCTACCCTATCAAAGGCTTTCTCTGCATCAAGGGAAACAATGCATTCAGATTCTTTAGATGGAGAGGAATGAATAATGTTCAATAATTCTGAATATTAAAATATGAGTATCTATTCTTAATAAATCCAGTTTGATCCTTAGAAATAACCTCAGGTAAATATTCTCAAGACTGTTAGCCAACATCTTAGAAAGAATTTTAGAATCCGCATTTAATAAGGAAATTGGTCTGGAAGGCATTTACCATTCTTAACAAATTATTTACAACAGAATAGTTAATCATATGGTATTGTGGAAACCCTGTTAACCCACTCCTTCTGCTGTAGGTGCATTGAATGTTTATTCCTATGTTGTTTCCTTTCACATATTTTTGATCCACAATGGAAACACAGGAATCTGCAGATGATGGAAATCCAGAGCAACACACATAAGATACTGGAGGAACTCAGGAGGTCAAGCAATATCTATCTTTCAACCTGAGATCCTTCCTTTCCAGTACTGATGAAGAGTCTTGCCCTAAAACATTGATTGTTCATTCATTTCTATAGAAGCTTTCTGAACTGCTGGGTTCCTTCACCATTTTGTATTGGTTCACTGGATTGGCAGTGTTTTGCAGGAAATGGCTCAGCAGTATTTTTGCCCTCAGCTTGATATCACTCGATCCTGCATTGAAATGTTTTTGATAATCACTTCTTTATCCCAGGACCTTAGTTCAGCATTACCCAGGGGTCAAGTTTGTCAGGATGAACAGCGGCTTGAAGTAATCTTTGCTGATCTGGCAAGGCACAAGAACGATACCCAGCAAAGGAGCTGGGCATTGCATGAGGATGAGAGCATCATCTCCTGTTACTTGGAGGAGCTGCTGGGTATTCTGGTGCGTACTGAATATAGAAGTTGGTCTAGCAGATGATGTTTATTTATTTATTTATGTAGAGATACAACATGGTAACAGGCCCTTCCAATCTAACGAGCACATGCTATTTAATGACTAAAATGTGACCAATGAGCACACACTGTCTAATGAAGCACATGTGACCAATGTAACCTGTACGTCTTTGGAATGTGGGAGGAAACCAGAGCACCCGGAGGAAACTCGTGGTTATGGGGAGAATGTACAGACTGCGGCAAAATTGAATCCTGGTTACTGACACTGTATTTAGTTTGATTACTACCCTTGGTTCACTGGTGTTTACAGATGTGATGTAAACTTTCTCTTCCTCCTCTAAGCCACATTGTTGACAAGTTGCAAGCCCATGGTTACTGAAAGAGCACTCATCTGATGTGATGAGATGAGCCTTCTGGTGATCTCCTGAACCTGTGCAGAGGGTTAGGGTTGAATGCCAATTCGTTGCCTTGTCATTGAGAAGGTACTTGTTAACTTCAAGTGCAGTCATGTGTGCAGCATTCCTTTGTTTGTATCAAACCCAGAAGCTCATCTCTGTATCAAGTCTGTATACCTGGTACTCACACCTCTTCTATTTTCTATCTCATTAAAAATAAGGAATTCTTTTAAATAACTTGAACTGTCAGAGGAAGATCCACTTCTTTTCTGAGCAACAATTTAATGGATCAGCTAAATTACTTGGAAGAGGAAGGAAGTAAAATTTAAAGGGAAAGATACTTGACAAATGTAGAGTGGGAGCATTAGTAATTCTACAAGGAAAAGCTGGTAGCTGCTGACCAT
The DNA here is from genome assembly GCF_030144855.1 of Hypanus sabinus. Taxonomy (NCBI): domain Eukaryota; kingdom Metazoa; phylum Chordata; class Chondrichthyes; order Myliobatiformes; family Dasyatidae; genus Hypanus; species Hypanus sabinus. Next base: position 57,905,704 of record NC_082724.1, on the reverse strand, counting down.
TGTTGAGTATAGGTCCTTGTAAGTTTTGGGATAATTTCACATAAATTCACACTTCAACACAGTTGAAGTTCATGACAGCAGAAAAACTTGGCTAATTTTTACAAGAGTTGAGCAGTTTTTCTTCCTTTTGCAGAAAGATAAGAACATAATAAACTCCCTTGGTCAATCTGATTGTTGCTGATCTGAGCCAGGTCTCAACTCCTCTGCTGTTCCAGTTCCTTATTGCCCTCACTTCCTTAATCTTCCAAAGATGTACTTATCTGGAATTTATCTAGCCAAGGAGGGGGAATGGTGGCCTTCTCCAGGGATATGGTGTTGGGTCAGGTTATCTTTGTGATTTATACTAACAAGTTAGAAAAGTGTTTAATTGGAGAAAGGGGAATTATGAGGCTATCAGGCAAGAAATTGGAAGCTTAAATTGGAAACAGATGTTCTCAGGGAAAAGTATGGAAGAAATGTGGCAAATGTTCAGGGGGTATTTCTGTGGAGTTCTGTATATGTACGTTCCAATGAGACAGGGAATTTATGGTAGGGTACAGGAACCGTGGTGTACAAAGGCTGTAATAAATCTAGTTAAGAAGAAAAGTTTGCAAAAGGTTCAGAGAACTAGGTAATGTTAGAGATCTAGAAGATTTATAAGGCTAATATGAAGGAGCTTAAGAAGGAAATTAGGAGAGCTAGAAGGGTCCATGAGAAGGCCTTGGAGGAGAGGATTAAAGAAAACCCCAAGGCATTCTACAAGTATGTGAAGAGCAAGAGGATAAGACGTGAAAGAATAGGACGTATCAAATGTGACAGTAGGAAAGTGTGTATGGAACTGGAGGAAATAGCAAATGTACTGAATGAATACTTTTCTTCAGTATTCACTATGGAAAAGGATCTTGGTGATTATAGTGATGACTTGCAACAGTCTGAAAAATTTGAGCATGTAGATATTAGGAAAGAGAATGTGCTGGAGCTTTTGGAAAGCATCAAGTTGGATAAGTCACCAGGACCGGTTGAGATGTACCCCAGGCTACTTTGGTGGGGAGGGAGGAGATTGCTGAGTCTCTGGTGATGATCTTTGCATCATCAATGGGGACAGGGGCAGTTCCAGAGGATTAGAGGGTTGCAGATGTTGTTCCTTTCTTCAAGAAAGGGAGTAGAGATAGCCCAGGAAATTATAGACTAGTGAGTCTTACCTCAGTGGTTGGTAAGTTGATGGAGAAGATCCTGAGAGGCAGGACTTATGAACAGTTGAAGAGGTATAATATGATTAGGAATAGTCAGCATGGCTTTGTCAAGGGCAGGTCGTGCCTTACAAGCCTGACTGAATTTTTTGAGTATGTGACTAAACACATTGATGAAGGGAGAGCAGTATATGGATTTCAGCAAGGAATTTGATAAGGTATTCCCTGCAAGGCTTATTGAGAAAGTAAGGAGGCATGGGATCCAAGAGGACATTGCTTTGTGGATACAGAAATGGCTTGCCCACAGAAGGTTGTAGACAGGTTATATTCTGCGTGGAGGTCGGTCACCAGAGGAGTGCCTCAGGGATCTGTTCTGGAACCCTTATAATTCATGATTTTATAAATGACCTGGATGAGGAAGTGGAGGGTTGAGTTAGTAAGTTTGCCAATGACACAAAGGTTGGAGGTGTTGTGGATAGTGTGGAGGGCTGTCAGCGGGACATTGATAGGATCAGGGGAATCTTGGGGACCGAGTCCATAGGACACTCAAAGCAGCTGCACAAATTGACTCTGTGGTTAAGAAGGCATATTGGCATTCATCAATTGTGGAATTGAATTTAGGAGCTGAGAGGTAATGTTGCAGCTATATAGGACCCTGGTCAGACCCCACTTGGAGTACTGTGCTCAGTTCTGTCTGCCTCACTATAGGAAGGATGTGGAAGCCATAGAAAGGGTGCAGAGGAGATTTACAAGGATTGTGCCTGGATTGGGGAGCAAACCTTAAGAGAATAGGTTGAGTGATCTCGGCCTTTTCTCCTTGGAGCGACAGAGGATGAGAGGTGACCTGATAGAGGTATATAAGATGATGAGAGGCATTGATCGTGTGGATAGACCATAAGACAAAGGAGCAGAAGTTGGCCATTCGGCCCATCGAGTCTGCTCCACCATTTCATCATGAGCTGATCCAATCTCCCCTTTAGTCCCATTCCCCCGCCTTCTCACCATAACCTTTGATGCCCTGACTACTCAGATACCTATCAACCTCTGCCTTAAATAGACCCAATGACTTGGCCTCCACTGCCACCCATGGCAACAAATTCCATAGATTCACCGACTTCTGGCGTTTTTGCATCTCTGTTCTGAATGGGTGTCAGAACAAGTCATGTCCTCTCGTACTAGACCCCCCCCACCATGGGAAACAACTTTGCCACATCCACTCTGTCCAAGCCTTTCAACATTCGAAATGTTTCTATGAGGTCCCCCCTCATTCTTCTAAACTGCAAGGAGTACAGTCCAAGAGCAGTCAGACATTCCTCATATGTTAACCCTCTCATTCCCAGAATCACTCTAGTGAATCTTATCTGAACCCTCTCCAATGTCAGCACATCGTTTCTTAAATAAGGAGCCCAAAACTGCACACAGTATTCCAAGTGAGGTATTACCAGTGCCTTATAGAGCCTCAACGTCACATCCCTGCTCCTATACTCTATTCCTCTGGAAATGAGTGCCAACATTGCATTCCCCTTTTTCACCACCAACTCAACCTGGAGGTTAACCTTAAGGGTATCCTGCAGGAGGTCTCCCAAGTCCCGTTGCATCTCAGAACTTTGAATCCTCTCCCCATTTAAATAATAATCTGCCTGTTTATTTCTTCTACAAAAGTGCATGACCGTACACTTTCCGGCATTGTAATTCATTTGCCACTTCTTTGCCCATTCCCCCAATCTATCCAAGTCTCTCTGTAGACTCTCTGTTTCCTCAGCACTACCGGCCCCTCCACCTATCTTTGTATCATCAGCAAACTTAGCCACAAAGCCATCTATTCCATAATCCAAATCATTGATATACAATGTAAAAAGGGTAGTCAGAGGCTTTTTCCCAGGGCTGAAATGGTTGCCACAAGAGGACACAGGTTCATTGTGCTGGGGAGTAGGCACAGAGGAGATGTCAGGGGTAGGGTTTTTACTCAGAGCAGTGAGTGCATGGAATGGGCTGCCGGCAATGGTGGTGGAGGTGGATATGACAGGGTCTTTTACGAGGCTTTTAGATATGTACATGGAGCTTAGTAAAATAGAGGCGAAAGGGAAGCCTAGTAATTTCTAAGGTAGGAACATGTTCAGCACATCTTTGTGGGCTGAAGGGCCTGTACTGTGCTGTAGGTTTTCTGTGTTCTATGTTCTACCACCACCCCTGGCTGTATATTCCAGGCCCCCACCACTCTTCAGCTTCAGAGATCAGGATTAAAACTGTCAATGGAGCTTTTAGATATGCAAAGAATGGAACAATATGGATAATATACAGATAGAAGGGATTAGTTTAATTAAGATTGCAATTGCTAGTTTAATCAATATGGCATAACATAGCAGACCAAAGTGTCTGCACCTGCACTTTACTGTTTTATGTTCTAAATCTGAAATACAGCTGGTAAATAGAAAAGGGATAAATCATTCGTGGTTTAGTAGACTGGTGCGCCAGGCTACATTTGAATGTCTTTCCCAGTTGACCAGTTTCTGTTACAGCTGTAATTCTCCCTTCTCTGTGAGTGTGAGCAGGCAGTACTAATGATTTTGATGAAATGGCTACATTCATTTCCAAGGTTCACAAACAGCAAACTATGCTGTTAACCACTGAGTCTCCAAGGATAATTGAGTGCAACATTGAAGCCGTATTAGTTTTCACTAGGAATGAGTGAGAAAAAGTCACAATGTACAGAATGCTGTCACACAAGCCCACAGTGATGCTAGGCTGGCCACCTTGATCTTGCTAATAGTTTTTTTCTTGGTTCTGGTTGCTTGTTTTTGTTTACTGGCCTTTTTCATTTATTATTACAAATAAAGCAGATAATTCCTGTAGCAAGAGAACTGTGTTCCATAAGCATGCATCTTCAATAATGGTCTTTATTTTCTTAGACTGATGCAGATCCAGAAGTCTGTAAAAGAATGATAAAGAAGAATCACTTTGAACCAGTTCTCTCACTCATTGCTTATTATCAGATGGTAAGAATACTGAATGTTTGGTTTTGGAGTGTGGAAAATGATCACGGAATGCCAGAGTATCCTTTACTTGAGTGTTGTGTTTTAGATTGTGTATATCTTTTTTCTCAGTCTGTCCTTTGTATATGGTTCTCTATTTATTTACCTGTATTAGTGATGAGGGTTCCCTGATAGAATTTGGAACAGCAGTTTAGTATTTTTCTATTTACTGCATCATCTTGGTCTCTGTTATGTGAGATTCAAATTTTAGTGCAATATAAGATTATTCAGCTTCCAACTTCCTTTCCTTACAATTTTTCCTTAAGCTGCACTCATTTGATCCTTATCAAAGGTGAAGCTATGGGAATCCACATGAATCTAAGGCATGGCTGACTCATCGTGAAACTTGTATCAGTATCACAGTCTATCCCTGAGTTACCAATGCTGAACCATTTAAACTGCCTTGTTCCATTGACCTGCACCCAGATCCATACCCTTACTGTCCATGTACCTATCCAAACTCCTCTCAAGCATTGAAATTGAGTTCTGTAACATTGAATCAGGTTCCCAGGTCTGGTGAGTGAGATGGAAAATACTGACTATGAATAAGTGTATTAATAGTCCATTTACAATCAGTAAAAATTTGACCAAACATTCATGTTCCCTAAGTTATAGAAATTACAATGCTGAATATTCAACAAACATGGATATTTATAAGCTTGCACAGAGCTTACCTTCCCTACAGTTAAGTTCACCTCTTGCCTTAAACAAAGGAAAAGTGAGCAAGCCCCTTCCATAAGACATTGGAGCAGAATTAGGCCATTCAGCCCATCAAGTCCGCACCGCTGTTTCATCATGGCTGATCCCGGATGCCATCTCATCATATCACCAATCTCACCAATCATGAAGTTATCAACTCCAGCTTTAAATATACTCATGGACTATGCCTCCACCTCAGTCTGTGGTAGAGTATTCCACAGATTCACCACTTTTTAATCTAAATAATTCCTCCTTGCTTCTGTTCTAAAAGGTCGCCACTCAACTTTGAGGCTGTGCCCTCTAGTTCTGGATACCTCCACCAGAGGAAACATCCTGTCACATTCACCTTATCTAGTCCTTTAAACATTCAGTAGATTTCAATGAGATCCCACACATTCTTCTAAATTCCAGTGAGTAGAGGCCCAAAGCTGCCAAACACTCTTCATATGTTCTCTTCGTTCCCGGAAACCTCCTCTGGACTGTCTTCAATGACAATACATTCTTTCTAAGATAAGGAGCCAAAAACTGTTGACAATGCTTCAAGTTGTGGCCTGACTAGTGTCTTATAAATCTTCAGCATTATCTCCTTCTTTGTATATTCTATTCCCCTTGAAATAAATGCCAAAGTTGAAATTGCCTTCGTTACCACAGACTCAACCTGTAAATTAACCTTCTGAGAGTCTTGCACGAGGACTCCCAAGTCCTTTTGCACCTCTGATGTTTAAATTTTCTCCCCATTTAGATAATAGTCTGCACTATTGTTCCTTTTACCAAAATGCATTATAAGAGCATGAGATATAGGAGCAATAGGCCATTTGACCCATCAAGTCTGCTTCGCCATTCAATCATGGGCTGATCCAATTCTTCCAGTCATTCCCGCTCCTCTGCCATCTTCCCATGTCCTTTGATGCCCTGGCTAATCAGGAACCTATCTATCACTTACACCCAATGACTTGGCCTCCACAGCCTCTCATGGCAACAAATTCCACAGATTTACCACCCTCTGACTAAAGTAATTTCTCCATATCTCTGTCCTAAATGGACGTCCTTCAATCCTGAAGATGCACCCACTTGCCCTAGAATCCCCTACTATGGGAAATAACTTTGCCATATCTAATCTGTTCGGGCCTTTTAACATTTGGAATGTTTATATGAGATCACCCCTCATTCTCTTGAACTCCAGGGTATACAGCCCAAGAGCTGCCAGACATTCCTCATAAGATCACCCTGTCATTCCTGGAATCATTCTTATGAATCTTCTCTGAACTTTCTCCAAAATCAGTATATCCCTTCTAAAATAAGAAGCCCAAAACTGCATACAATACTCCAAATGTGGTCTCACGAATCCCTTATAGAGCTTCAACATCACATCCCTGCTCTTATATTCTATATCTCCAGAAATGAATGCCAACATTGCATTCACCACCGACTCAACCTGCAGTTTAACTTTTAGGGTATCCTGCACAAGGACTCCCAAGTCCCCTTGCATCTCTGCCTTTTGATTTCTCTCCCCATCTAAATAATGGTCTTCCCATTTATTTCTTCCACCAAAGTGAATGGCCATACATTTTCTAATATTGTATTTCATTTGCCACTTTTTTGCCAATTCCCCTAAACTATCTAAGTCTCTCTGCAGGCTCTGTTTCCTCATTCACTACCCACCCCTCCACCTATCTTTATATCATCGTCAAATGTAGCCACAAATCCATTAATCCGGTCGTCTAAATCATGGACATACATCGTAAAAAGCAGCAGTCCCAACACTGACCCCTGTGGAATTCCAGTGGTAACTGGCAGCCAGCCAGAATAGGATCCCTTTATTCCCACTCTCTGTTTTATGTCGATCAGCCAATGCTCCACCCATGCTAGTAACTTCCCTGTAATTCCACAGGCTCTCATCTTGCTGAGAAGCCTCATATGTGGCAGCTTGTCAAAGACTTTCTGTACACCACACCTACTACATCTCCTTTGTCTACCCTGCTTGTAATTTCCTCAAAAAATTTGCAGTATATTAGCCAGGCAGGTCTTTCCTTTCAGGAAACCATGCTGGCTTTGGCCTCCAGGTATTCCATAATCTCATCCCTAACAATCGGTTCCAACAACTTCCCAACCTCTGACATCAGGCTAACAGGTCTATAGTTTACTTTCTGCTGCCTCCCACCTTTCATAAATAGCGGAGTGACATTTGCAATTTTCCAGTCATCCAGTACAATGCCAGAATCTATCGATTCTTGAAAGATCATTGTTAATACCTCCACAATCTCTCCAGCTAGTTCCTTCAGGACCCAAGAATGCACTCCATCAGGTCCAAGAGATTTATCCACCTTCAGACCATTAAGCTTCCTCAGCACCTTCTCAGTCATAATTTCCACTGCACATACTTCACTTCCCTGACACTCTTGAATGTCCGGTATACAGCAGATGTCTTCCACTGTGAAGACTAATGTAGAATATGCATTCAATTCCTCTGCCATCTCTGTGTCTCTCATTACAATATCCCCTGCAAGATTTTCTATTGATCCTATATCTACCCTTGACTTTTTTTTAACCCTTTATATACTTAAAAAAGCTTTTAGTATCTTCTCTGATATTAGTCGCCAGCTTCCTTTCATAATTCATCTTTTCCTTCCTAATGACCTTCTGCAAGATTCTAAAAGCTTCCTAATCCTCTATCTTTCCTCTAGCTTTGCCTTCTTTGTATGCCCTCTCTTTTGCTCTTACTTTGGCTCTGACTTCACTTGTCAGCCACGGTAGTGTCCTTCCATTCAAAAATTTCTTCTTATTTGGAATATATCTGTCTTGCACTTCCCTCATTTTTCGCAGAACCTCCAGCCATTGCTACTGTGCTGTCCTTCCTGCTAGTGTCCCTTTCCAGTCAACTTTGGCCAGTTCCCCACTCATGTCATTTTAATTTCCTTTATTCCACTAAAATACCGATACATTGGACTTCAGTTTCTCCTTCTCAAATTTCAAAGTGAACTCATAGAAACATAGAAAACTTACAGCACACTACAGGCCCTTCGGCCCACAATGCTGTGCTGAACATGTACTTACTTTAGAAATTACCTAGGATGACCCATAGCCCTCTATTTTTCTAAACTCCATGTACCCATCCAGGAGTCTCTTAAAAGACACTATCATATCTGCCTCCACCACCATTGCTGGCAGCCCATTCCACACACTCACCACTTGCTGAGTAAAAAGAAAACACACTTACCCCTGACATCTCCTCCGTACCTACTTCCAAGTACCTTATAACTGTGTCTTCTCGTGTTAGCCAACTCAAGCATATTGTGATCATTGTTCCCAAAGGGAGCCTTAACCTTAAGCTCTCTTATCACCTTCAGATCATTGCATAACACCCAATCAGCACAGCCATCCGCCTCGTGGGCTCAACAACAAGCTGTTCTAAAAAGCCATAAAAAGCCATCCCTTAGACATTCTACAAATTCTCTATCTTGAGGTCCAGTACTGGCCTGGTTTTCCCAATCCATTTTCATGTTAAAATCCCCAACGATTATTGTGACACTGCCCTTCTGACAAGCCTTTTCTACTGTAATTTGTAATCTACATCCCAGCTGTTGTTTGAAGGCTTGTATACAACTGCCATTAGGGTCCTTTTACCCTTACCATTTCTTAACTCAACCCATAGAGACTCTACACCTACTGATCCTATGTCATCCCTTTCTAACGATTTAGTATTATTTCTTATACACAGGGCTCACTAGGCACCCCCTCTGCCTACTAACCTATCTTTTTGATACACCACATATCCTTGGACGTTCAGCTCCCAATGGAAGCCATCCTTTAGCCAATTTTCAGGGATGGCCACAATGTCATACTTGCCAAACTGTAGCTGAATTTCAAGATCATTCATTTTATTTCTTGTGCTGCCTGCATTCGAATATAAAACTTATAGTCCAGTATTTGTTGCTTTCTGTTTTAACTACACCACACCTCTATTGCCCTGTAACTCATCCCACTGGCTGTGATTATGCCTCATCTCCTGTCTGTGCTATCATCTCTGTTACATGCTACCTTTGATTTATTTCTGTTTTCCCCTTCCTCGGACCTATCACTCCGGTTCCCATCCTCCTGCCAAATTAGGTTAACCCCCCCCAACAGCTCTATTAAATCTGCCTACTGGGATATTGGACCCCTTTGGGTTCAGCTATAACCCGTCCTTTTCGTACAGATCATGCCTCTTCCAGAAGAGGCCCCAATGATCCAGAAACCTGAAGCCCTGCCCCCTACACCAGTCTCTCAGCCACGCATTAATATGCCTGATCTTGCTATTCTTGCGCTCGTTAGCACGTGGTACAGGCAACAATCCTGAGATTACTACTCGGGGTGTCCTGCTTTTCAGCTTCCTACTTAACTCCCTGAATTCTCTCTTCAGAACCTCCTCCATTTTTCTGCCTATGTCATTGGTATCAACGTGACCAAGACTTCTGGCTGCTTACCCTTTCCCTTCAGAATACTTTGTACCTGATCCAAGGCACCCCGTATCCTGGCACCTGGAAGGCAACACACCCTGCAGGTACCTCTATCAGGCTGACAGAACCTCCTGTCTGTTCCCCTCGCTATGGAATCCCCTATGACTACCACATTCCTCATATTCTCTCCCTTCTGCACCCGACAACAGCATCCAAAACAAGATAACGATTACTGAGGAGGATGGCCACAGGGGTGCTCTCTACTACCTGAGCTCTTCCCTGATGGTCACATATGAGGCAAGTTTTCCCTCATATTTCATATTTTTCCTTCTTACAGATTTTTTAGTTGCCTTTTGTTGGATTTTAAAAGGTTCCCAGTCATCCAAATTCCCACTCACTTTTGCTACCTTATATGCCCTTTCCTTGGCTTTTATGCAGTCCTTAACTTCCCTTGTCAGCCATGGTTGTCCAACCCTGCCATTTGAGAAATTCTTCCTGAAAGCACTTCAAAAATTCCACACTTGCTATTTTCCAGCCCCACGTGTAATGCCTGAAACTTCTGCACTCTGGAATGTATTGCCCTTTTAATCATATCATAAATCATGCAGCATGGATACAGATCCTTTGGTCCAACCAGACTATGCTGATCATGGTGCCCACCCAGCTAGTTCCAATTGATGGCCATATCTTTCTAAGCTTCACCCCTCTATGTGCTTCTTAAATGATACCATTTTAGCTGCCTCAATTACTCCCTGTAGTAACAATATCCTCATCACCCTCAACTTGAAAAAGTTACCCTTCTGGTCCCTGAAGGAAATCTCCTTCAAACTCTACACCCATATTTTGGACCTTTGGAAAAGACTATTGCCACCCATCTTATCTGTGCCTCTCATAATCTTAACACCTCTATAAGGTTGGCTCTCATTCTCTTTGTTCTGAAGAATAAAGTTCCTGCCTGTCCAACCTCTCCCTATAACTGAGGCCTTCTGGTCCTGACTAGAGAATGTATCAGATGTTGGAAATGTGTTGTATTTGTTGTATGACTTGCACTTTGTTCTATTATGCCAAAGGAACATAGGGTGGCATTGAGGTTGTTCTTACTGAAATGCTTTGGAGCCATGTGCAATCTGGATGCAGCCATCATCTCCACATTGTCAAACTCTGTGCTACCAATGGAACTTGCACGGGATATGCAAGCTGACACCAAAGGTAGGCTTGTGTATTGGGGAATTAACAGATTATGGCTGAAGAGAACTCTGAGCTGGAAACACATGAAGTTTTCACATTTATACTTTGGAGAAGCTGGTGTTGATAATAGCTACTCTAATAATATAATATTTGAACAGGAAGCTGAGGTAGACATGTATAAAGATGTGTCCCTCCATGGTTGTCCCTCCACTTCCCCAGTTTTTAATCTCCACGAGATTATTTCATGTAAAGAGCCAAACTGGCATCAATGAGTTGTGAATTTCAAGGTTCTGTTGCATCATTTGTCTGTAACACTAATTTAATGAATTGAGCTGAGAGAGGGGTGTGATGTGTGAATGCTAATGCCTCGTACCATGAGGGATAATAATGCATCTGCAGCCTGTGTGTATTCATGTTCCTGGAGGGGAGGTTATGTCCAGGCAGAGCCTGGAGATGTCAGGTAGCTCAATGATTTTATCTGTAGGTGAAGACAAGCTTTTCACTGTATCGTGGCTTTCACAAACCAAACCAAACAAGGCAAAGCACTGCATCTGCTATACTGAGGTTCTCAGCTCGGTGTCTACATAATGAGTGCTAACTGAAAGTGACTTCTGTAGGATAACATTCTCATTCTTTGGTGAGCTTGTCTGGATGAGAGTGAAAAGCTACTGTGGATCGGTGCAGACATCACAGGGTTTGCTGGCTGACAAATGGCAGTCCAAGTTCAGAAAACTGCAGTTGTGATAATTAAAACTGGCCTGAAATGGCTGCCGAGTTGATTGCATTTTCTTTTCCTGCAGAACACCAGAAGCTGTGTTACTCTGCATTGCTGCTGACCATGGTGTTTTCCATGGGGGAGCCATTACCATATCATCATTATGGTAGGTAAAAAAATTCCAGAACTCTGAAGAGCCTGTATTGTGCTGTAGGTTTTCCATGTTTCTATGACATACCAATGCGTTGCAGATAAATGAATCATTTGTTGCAGTAATCGAAGGCAGAAGAATGTATTTTCTGTCATTCTGTCTTTCGTCCTGCTGTCATTCTTCTTGCTGTTCCATGACTATTTCTAACAAAGCTGACTGCTCTCTTACATTTGTACTGCTTCTTTCCACTTGCATAACTTCACATATATGTTGTTTTTCTCAGTTACCTTTTTACATAAACTGTCTAAAACTTTCTAGAGACCAAGTTCCAGGTATCCACAATTAATGCTGTCAGGCTGACTCTGAGCCCACAAGTCTTCCACCTATTAACAGATCAACTATATGATGTGCTCAGTGGTAGTATTAATCTAGTCTGCAAGCTTTCTTGAACTAAATAACTTAGCCAGTGATGTCTGGTTTAATTCAAGCCCAATTGTTTTCGACCATAATACAAAGGAGCAGAATTAGGTCATCAGGTCGGGCAGCATGTGTGGAAACGAACAGTCAACATTTTGGGCCGAGACCCTTCGTCAGGACTGTAGAGGAAGGGGGCGGGGCCCTATAAAGAAGGTGGGGGGAGGGTAGGAAGGAGAAGGCTGGTAGGTACCAGGTGAAAAACCAATAAGGGAAAAGATCAAGGGGTGGGGGAGGGGAAGCAGGGAGGTGTTAGGCATGTAAAGTGAAGAAGGAGTGTAAGGGGAAAGCACTAGGGGTAGTAGAAGGAGGCGGAACCATGAGGGAGGTGATAGGCAGCTGGAGGAGGAAGCAGAGTGGGATGGGGGAAGGGAGGGGGAGGGAATTACCGGAAGTTGGAGAATTCAATGTTCATGCCAAGGGGCAGGACACTACCCAAACAGTATATGAGGTGTTGCTCCTCCAACCTGAGTTTGGCCTCATCATGGCAGTAGAGGAGGCCGCATTTGGACATATCAGAATGGGAATGTGAAGCAGAGTTGAAGTGGGTGGCAACAGGGAGATCCTGTCTGTTGTGGTGGATGGAGCAGAGTTTCCTCCTCCTGGAAACTATATCTCTGAGCCTAGTACTTTAACAAGGATTCCCCTCCCCCTATTGATGACCCCTTCTCCCGTCTTCAACTCTCCTCCTCCTCCTGGAAATTACCCTCCTCTGACCCCAGCTCCAACCCTTGTCGTGTTTTCACTATCCCCTCTGACCTTCCCCTCTCTGAGGCAGAACGTTCTGTTCTTAGTGTCACTTTTGTCTCCCTCCTCCTCCTCCTGGACAGCACCCACCCCCCAGCCCGGGCCTTTTACCTGCACTCAATCTTTTAATCTCCAACTGTCGCCAAGACATCAACCGTCTCAACTTCACCACTCCTGTCTCCTGTTCCAACCTTACTCCCTCTGAACGCACTGCCCTCCATTCTCTCCGCACTAATCCTAACCTCACCATCAAACCCGCAAACGAAGATGGTGCTGTAGTAGTCTGGCAGATGGAACTCTACCTCACTGAGGCCAAATGGCAGCTCTCTGACACCTCCTCTTACTTACCCGTGGAGCAAGACCCCACCAATAAACATCAAACCATTCTCTTCTGTACCATCACTGCACTTACCAACTCTGGAACGACCTTCCATCCTCCGCCAAAAAACTCATAATTCCTACACCCCGCAGTGCTCGGTTTTATCTCCTCCTCAAGATCCACAAGCCTGACTGTCCTGGTAGACCCATAGTTTTGGCCTGCTCCTGCCCCACCGAACTTGTATCTATCTACCTGGACTCCATTTTGTCACCCATAGTTCAGTCCCTCCCCACCTACATCTGAGATACATCCCATGCCCTCCACCTCTTCAACAATTTCCAGTTCCCCTGTCCCAACCGCTACATTTTCACTATGGATGTCCAATCCTTATACACTTCCATTCCCCTTCAAGAAGACCTCAAGGCTCTCTGCTACTTTCTTGACAATAGACCTCACCAGTTCCCCACAGTGGTAAGAAAGCTTCCCACTTTCTTCAGACCAAGGTTGTAGCTATGGGCACTTGCATGGGCCCCAGCTATGTCTGCCTCTTCATTGGTTATGTGGAACAGTCTATGCTCCAAACCTATACTGGTACTGCTTCCCAACTTTTCCTTTGCTACATTGACGGCTCCATTGGTGCTGTTTCCTGCACCCATGCTGAACTCATCAATTTCATCGACTTTGCCTCTAACTTCTACCTAGCCCTCAAATTCACTTGGTCCATCTCGGACACTCCTCTCCCCTTTCTCAGTCTCTTGGTCTCCATCTCTGGAGACAGGCTGTCCACTTAAACCTTCTGTAAACCCACTGATTTTCATAACTACCTGAAATATACCTCTTCCCACCCTGCCAAATGCAAAAATGCTATTCCCTATTCCCAGTTCCACCATCTCCGCCGCATCTGCTCGCAGGATGAGGCTTTCCATTCCAGGACATCTCAAATGTCTTCTTTCTTTAAGGATCGTGGTTTCCCTTCTTCTGTCATCAAAAATGCCCTCACCCGCATCTCCTCCATTTCCTGCATTTCGGCCCTCACCCCATCCTCCCATCACCACAACAGGGACTGAGTTCCCCTTGTCCTCACCTACAACCCCACCAGCCTCCGGATCAACTTCCCCAACACTAAGCACATCTTTCCTTCTCTACCCCTCTCTGCTTTCCGCAGGGATCGTTCCCTCCCCAACTCCCTGGTCCACATGTCCCTCCCCACGGATCTCCCACCTGGCACTTATCCCTGCAAGCATAAGTGCTACACCTGTCCCTACTCTTCCTCCCTTACCACCATTCAGGGCCCCAAACAGTCCCTCAAGGTGAGACAACTCTTCACTTGTGAGTCTTTTGGGGTCATCTATTGCATCTAGTGCTCCCGGTGTGGCCTCCTCCACATTGGCAAGACGCAGATTGGGGGACCGCTTTGTCGAGCACCTCTGCTCCTTCTGCCACAACAGACAAGATCTCCTGGTTGCTGCCCACTTCAACTCTGCTTCACATTCCCATTCAGATATGTCCATACATGGCCTCCTCTACTCCCATGATGAGGCCAAACTCAGGTTGGAGGAGCAACATCTTGTATACTGTCTGAGTGGTCTCCAGCCCCTTGGCATGAACATTGAATTCTCCAACTTCTGGTAATTCCCTCCCCCTCCCTTCCACCATCCCACTCTGCTTTCTCCTCCAGCTGCCTATCACCTTTCTCATGGTTCCGTCTCCTACCACCCATAGTGCTTTCCCCTTACGTTCCTTCTTCACCTTACCCGCCTATTCCATCCCTGCTTCCCCTCGCCCACCCCTTGATCTTTTCCCTTACTGGTTTTTCACCTGGCACCTACCAGCCTTCTCCTTCCCACCCTCCCCCCACCCTCTTTATAGGGCCCCACCCCCTCCCTCTTCAGTCCTGATGAAAGGTCTTGGCCCGAAACATTGACTGTTCATTTCCACGGATGCTGCCCAACCTGCTGAGTTCCTCCAGCGTGTTGTGCGTGTTGCTTTGACCCCAGCATCTGCAGAGTATTTTGTGTTTAGAATTAGACCATTCAGTCCATCGAGCCTGGTCTGCCATTCCATCATGGCTGATCCCAGATCCCACTCACCCTCATACGGTTGCCTTCTCACCATTTCCCTTGTTGCCTTGACCAATTAGGAAACAAACAACTTCAGCTTTAAATAGGCCCACGGACTTGGCCTCTACCGTAGTCTGTGGCAGAGTATTCCATGGATTCACTACTTTCTGGCTAAAAACATTCCTTGTTACTTATTTTCTAAAGGATCACCCCTCAGTTTTGAGGCTGTGCCTTCTAGTTCTGGATACTGCACTAGAGGAAGCATCCTGTCCATATCCACCCTATCTAGCCATTTCAACATTTGATAGGTTTCATGAGATCCCCATGAATTCTTCTAAATTCTAGTGAGTACAGGCCCAAGGCTGCCAAACACTCCTCATATATTAACTCTTTCATTTCCCAAATCATCCTCATGAACCTCTTCTGGACTCTCTCCAATTACAGTAGATCTTTTCTGACATATGAGTCCCAAAACTGTTGACAATACTCGAAGTGCAGCTTGGCTAGACTCTTATAAAGTTTCAGCATTATCTCCTTACTTGAATATTCTATTCCCCTTAATATAAATGCTAACATTGAATTTGCCTCCTTGAGTACAGACTCAACCTGTAAATTAACCTTCTGGGAGTCTTACACATAGACTCTCAAGTCTGCACTTCTGATGTTGAATTTTCTCCCCATTTAAATAATAGTACACACCTAGCAGTTATAGGCCTGTAACTTTGATGTCAGTGGTGGGTAAATTAATGGTAAGTATTCTTAGAGATGGTATATATAATTATCTGGATAGACAGGGTCTGATTAGGAACAGTCAACATGGATTTGTGCATGGAAGGTCATGTTTGATAAATCATTGAATTTTTTGAAGAGGTTACTAGGAAAGTTGACAAGGGTAAAGCAGTGGATGTTGTCTATATAGACTTCAGTAAGGCCTTTGACAAGGTTCTGCACGGAAGGTTAGTTAGGAAGGTCCAGTCTTTAGGTGTTAATATAGAAGTAGTAAAATGGTTTCAACAGTGGCTGGATGGGAGATGCCAGAGAGTAGTGGTGGATAACTGCTTGTCAGGTTGGAGGCTGGTGACTAATGGTGTGCCTCAGGGATCTGTACTGGGTCCAATGTTGTTTGTCATTTACATTAATGATCTGGATGATGGGGTGGTAAATTGGATTTGTAAGTATGTAGATGATACTAAGATAGGTGGCATTGTGGATAATGAAGTAGGTTTTCAAAGCTTGCAGAGAGATTTAGGCCAGTTAGAAGAGTGGGCTGAAAGATTGCAGATGGGAGTTTAATGCTGATAAATGTGAGGTTTTTCCATGCTGTAATTGTTATATGGTTATATATTGATTCTTTTACCAAAATTCATTATCGTACATTTCCCAACAATATATTTCATCTGCTACTTTTTTGCCCATTCTTCCAATTTGTCTGAGTCCTGCTGCAATTGCATTGCTTCCTCAGCACTACCAACCCTCCTCCTATTTTTGTATCATCCACAAACTTTGCCACAAAGCCATTCCATTAATTCCATTCTAAATCAATTCCATTACCTAAATCATTGATTATCATTGTGAAAAGTAGTTGTTCCAATACTGACCCCTGAGGAACACCACTAGTTGTAGCCAACTAGCAAAAGCCTCCTTTATTTCAACTTGCTGCCTCCTGCCTGTCAGCCATTCCTTTATCCATGCCAGTATCTTTCCTGTAACGCCATGGGATTTTGCCTTCTTAAGCAGCCTCATGTGAGACACCTAATCACATGTCTTTTGAAAATCCAAGTAAATGACATCCACTGCCTTTCATTTGTCCAGCTTGCTTGTTACCTTCCCTGAAGAACTCTAACAGATTTTGTCAGGCTAGATTTCCCTTTACAAGTTACCATGCTGACTTTGACTTGTTTTATCATTAGTCTCCAGGTACCCTGAACCTCATCCTTGATAATAGACTCCAAAACTTTCCCAACCACTGATATTAGGCTAACAAGCCCATAATTCTCTTTTGTCTTTCTCCTTTCTTAAAGAGCGGAGTGACATTTGCAATTTTCCAGTCCTCAAGGAACATGCTAGAATCAAGTGACAAATGCATCTGTTATCTCTTCAGCAGCCTCTTTCAGGACTCTGGGATGTAGTCCATCTAGTGATTTTTTTCTACCTCAAGATCTTTCAGTTTGCCTAGCACTTTTTCTTTGTAATAGCAACAACACTCACTCCTGCTTCCTAACACCCAAGGACCTCTGGCACACTGATAAACTAATGCAAAGTAACATAGAAACCAAAAGTACAATGCAGGCCCTTTGGCCCACAATGCTAGCCCAAACATATACAAACGTTTGTACTTACTTTGGAAATTACCTAGGGTTACCCATAGCCCTCTATTTTTCTGAGCTCAATGTACCTATCCAGGAGCCTCTTGAAAGACCCTATTGTATCCACCTCTAAATGACTCACATTCCATTTTATCCTTGCCTCTTTTTGGTATAGCTGAGATTATCACCTCCTTCCAGCTGAGTGGCATTTGCGCCTTTCTTAGAGCCCAGTTCAATTTGGGGAGTAAAACAGGAATTAACTCATTTCTAAATTCTTTATACCTCTCTGCCGAATATCTATCTGATCCTGGTGACTTGCTTAATTTAAGCCTACTAATTGCAGTTTTTAGTTCAGCTTCAGTTATGTCAGCAGTCATCGTTCTATTTTGTTCTTTGCTTAAAGTGGGTAACTCTAAAGAATTCAGGAAGGTGTCAATCTGGGTTATGCTTCCCCCTGCAACTTTGGAATATAGAGTTTTATAAAATGTTTCAAACGCTTCTTGAATTTCACTTAGCTTATTTTTTATCACTTTTGTTCTTGGATCCCTAATTCTATGAATTGTATTTTCTGCTATCTTTTTTTTCAGTTTCCATGGCAGTATTTTCATAGATTTAGATCCACTTTCATAGTGTCTCTGTTTCAGAAATTAAATTTTTTCTAATTTCTTGTGTAGCCAAACTATTAATTTCATTTCCTCTAGTGTATCCTGTGCCAAACTCAATTTGTGTTTTTTTTCTAGTTCCTTCAGTTTATTTTGTAATTCCTCTCATGTTTTATTCCTCTTAAGACAGCCTTCACAGTATCCCATAGAATGGGAGGTGAAACCTCTCTATTATCATTGAATTCTAAGTAAAGACCAATTTCCTTTTTAATTTGTCACCTTGCATTTCTTCACCTCCATTATGACCTCACCAGCATCGTTTTCCAATGCTCCAATTTCAACTCTCACCTCTCTTTTACTCTTCATATAACTGAAAATTATTTTGGTATCCTGCTTTATACTATTGGTTTCTTTGCCCTTATATTGCATCTTTTCCCATATTGCTTTTTTTAAATGCCCTTTCCTTGGCTTTTATGCAGTTCGTAACTCCCTTGTTATCCATGGTTTGTCATTTGAAAACTACTACTTCTGTGTGACATACCTATCCTGTGAACTATTCCCAGGAACATTATCCACCTCTATTCTGCCATCATCCCCACCAGCATCCTCTTCCAATGCACCTGGGAAAGCTACTCTCTCAACCTCTGCAATTCCCTTTATTCCATTGCAAAACTGATACATGTGCCTGGTGCTTCTCCCTCTCAAATTGCAATATGAATTGAATCATATTATGATCACTGTCTCCTCAGGGTTCCTTTAGGTTAAGCTCTCTAATAAGATCTGGGTTGTTGCACAACACCCAATCTAAGATGGCCATTCCCTAGTAGGCTCAAGTACAAGCTGCTCTAAAAAAACATTTTGTAGGTATTCAACAAATTCCATCTCTTGCATATACCAACCTGATTTTTCTGATCCCCTTGCATATTGAAGTCCCATATTACAATTGTGTCATTGCCCTTATTACATGTGTTGGCACGTGGTCAAGTGGTTAAGGCGTTCGTCTAGTTATCTGAAGGTCGCTAGTTCGAGCCTTGGCTGAGGCTGCGTGTGTGTCCTTGAGCAAGGCACTTAACCACACATTGCTCTGCGACGACACCGGTGCCAAGCTCTATGGGTCCTAACACCCTTTGCTTGGACAACATTGGTGGCGTGGAGAGGGGAGACTTGCAGCTTGGGCAACTGCCGGTCATCCATAAAAAAAACCTTGCCCAAGCTTGTGCCCTGGAAATTTTCCAAGGTGCAAATCCATGGTGTATCGAGACTAACAGAGGCCTACACACCCTACGTGCCTTTTCCAGCTCCCTTTGAAATCTCAACCCCACATCCTGGCTACTACTTGGAGGCCAAGATATGATTCCCACATTAGTTTTTTTTATCCTTGCAGTTTCTTAATTCAACAGTCTCTTACACTGCATCTCTTGAGAAGTCAGCTCTGTTCTGTGGGCCAGCAGTGTGTTCTACAGAGAATTCTATTTGTTTGCAAGCTGTCCTTTTAAGTTCAGATTGATTATTGTTTGCTATTTACATTCAGAAGTTTATGAGAAGAAACCGAACAAAGAATATGTGGTTGGAAGTTTAACTTACTCAGACACAACTTTGTTTTCTACAAGTATTAGCTGTTTTGTCTGAGCGCTAAGCTTGGCGAAAAAGATAACGAAAAGATGCCCTGGACAGTGAATATCCATCATATGTGGAACTGGCTGATTGCCCTTTATACTCACTTGTTTATCCAGGCACACTGCTGACAAATAACCAGCTCTTTAAGGCGCTTTACATAGGATCAAGTAACTGAGCCATGTTGTAGTGTGTTTATTTTTAAAATTCAGTTTGAAGCTGTCATTTTGCTTTCATCGCTCAGTTCAGGAGGCCTGACTGTATCCAGGGTTGCTAAGGAGCTGTGTTTATTTGCCACTCATACTTTTGCCCCAGACTATAGGTACATTTAAACTCGGATGGTAGTTTGCCTCCCAGGTGCCAGGGTCCGGGATGTTTCAGATCACGTCCAAGATATCCTGCAGTAGGAGGGAGAACAGCCAGAGGTCTTGGTACATATTGATACCAATGACATAGGTAGGAAAAGGGAAGAGATCCTGAAAGAAGACTACAGGGAGTTAGGATGGAAGTTGAGAAGCAGGACCGCAAAGGTAGTAATCTGGGGATTATTGCCTGTGCCACATGACAGTGAGTATAGGAATAGAATGAGGTGGCAGATTAATGCATGGCTAAGGGATTGGAGCAGTGGGCAGGGATTCAGATTTCTGGATCATTGGGACATCTTTTGGGGCAGGTATGACCTGTACAAAAAGGACGGGTTGCAGTTGAATCCCAGGGGGACCAATATCCTTGTGAGGAGGTTTGCTAAGGCTACTGGGGAGAGTTTAAATTAGAATTGTTGGGGGGTGGGAACTGAAATGAAGAGACTGGGGAAGAGGCGGTTGGCTCACAAATAGAGAAAGCTTGTAGACAGTGTGTGAGGGAGGATAAGCAGGTGATAGAGATGGGATGCGCTCAGATAGATGGTTTGAGATATGTCTATTTTAATGCAAGGAGTATTGTGAACAAAGTGGATAAGCTTAGAGCGTAGATCAGTACTTGGAGCTATGATGTGGTGGTCATTACAGAGACTTGGATGGCTCAGGAATGAATAATTACCTCAAGTGCCAAGTTTTAGATGTTTCAGAAAGGACAGGGAGAGAGGCAAAAGAGGTGGGGGCTTGGCACTGTTGATCAGAGACGGTGTCACGGCTGCAGAAAAGATGGACGTCATGGAGGCATTGTCTACGGAGTCTCTGTGGGTGGAAGTTAGGAACAGGAAGGAGTCAAGAACTTTACTGGGTGTATTTTATAGGCTGACCAATAGTAACAGGAGCAGATAGGGAAACAGATACTGGAAAGGTGTAATAATAGAGTTGTCATGATGGGAGATTTTAATTTCCCAAATATCAACTGGCATCTCCTTAGAGCAAAGGGGTTTAGATGGGGTGGAGTTTGATAGGTGTGCTCAGGAAGGTTTCTTGACACAATATGTAGATAAGCCTACAAGAGGAGAGATGATATAGTATTGGGAAATGAACCTGGTCAGGTGTCAGATCTCACAGTGGGAGAACATTTTGGAGATAGTGATCATAATTCTATCTCATTTATAATAGCATTGGAGAAAGATAAGAATAGACAAGTTAGAAAAGTGTTTAATTGGAGTAAGGGGAATTATGAGGCTATCAGGCAGGAAATTGGGAACAGATGTTCTCGGAAAAGTACGAAAGTAATATGGCAAATGTTCAGGTCATATTTGTGTGGAGTTCTGCATAGGTACATTCCAATAAGACAGGGAAATTATGGTAGGTTACAGGAACCGTGGTGTACAAAGGCTGTAATAAATCTAGTCAAGAAGAAAAAAAAAGCTTACAAAAGTTCAGAGCGTTGTATTGTTATAGATCTAGAAGATTATAAGGCAACAGAAAGGAGCTTAAAAAGGAAATTAGAAGAGGAAATTAGAAAAGGATCTTGGTGATTGTAGTGCTGACTTGCAGCAGACTGAAAAGCTTAAGCATGTAGATATTAAGAAAGAGGATGTGCTGGAGCTTTTGGAAAGCATCAATTTGGATAAGTCGCCAGGACCGGATGAGATGTACCCCAGGCTACTGTGGGAGGCGAGGGAGGAGATTGCTGAGCCTCTGTCGATGATTCATCAATGGGGACAGGAGAGGTTCCAGAGGAGTGGAGGGTTGCGGATGTTGTTCCTTTATTCAAGAAAGGGAGTAGAGATAGCCCAGGAAATTATAGACCAGTGAGTCTTACTTCAATAGCTGGTAAGTTGATGGAGAAGATCCTGGGAGGTAGGATTTATGAACATTTGGAGAGGTATAATATGATTAGGAATAGTCAACATGGCATTTTGAGGGCAGGTTGTGCCTTACAAGCCTGTTCGAATTTTTTGAGGATGTGACTAAACACACTGATGAAGGAAGTGCAGTAGATGCAGTGTATATGGATTTCCACAAGGCATTTAATAAGGCTTATTGAGAAAGCAAGGAGGCATGGGATCCAAGGGGACATTGCTTTGTGGATCCAGAACTGGCTTGCCCATAGAAGGTTGCAGACAGGTCATATTTTGCATGGAGGTCGGTGACCAGTGGAGTGCCTCAGGGGTCTGTTCTGGGATCCTTACTCTTTGTGATTTTTATAAATGATCTGGATGAGGAAGTGGAGGGATGGGTTAGTAAGTTTGCTAATGACACAAAGGTTGGAGGTATTGTGGCTAGTGTGGATAGCTGTCAGAGGTTACAGCGGGACATTGATAGGATGCAAAACTGGGCTGAGAAGTGGCAGATGGAGTTCAACCCAGATAACCATATAACAATTACAGCACGGAAACAGGCCATCTCGGCCCTTCTAGTCCGTGCCGAACGCTTACTCTCACCTAGTCCCACCTACCTGTACTCAGCCCATAACCCTTCATTCCTTTCCTGTCCATATTCCTATCCAATTTTTTTTTTAAATGACAAAATCGAACCTGCCTCTACCACTTCTACTGGAAGCTCATTCCACACAGCCACCACTCTCTGAGTAAAGAAATTCCCCCTTGTGTTACCCCTAAACTTTTGCCCCTTAACTCACAACTCATGTCCTCTTGTTTGAATCTCCCCTACTCTCGATGGAAAAAGCCTATCCACGTCAAATCTATCTATCCCCTTCATAATTTTAAATACCTCTATCAAGTCTCCCCTCAACCTTCTATGCTCCAAAGAATAAAGACCTAACTTGTTCAAACTTTCTCTGTAACTTGGGTACTGAAACCCAGGTAATGTTCTAGTAAATCTCTCTCTAAGTGTGAAGTGCTTCATTTTGGTAGATCAAATAGGATGGCAGAATATAGTATTAATGGTAAGACTCTTAGCAGTATGGAGGATCAGAGGGACCTTGGGGTCCAAGTCCATAGGACGCTCAAAGCAGCTGTGCATGTTGACGCTGTGTTTAAGAAGGCATATGGTTTATTGGCCTTCATCAATCGTGGAATTGAATTTAGGAGCCAAGAGGTAATGTTGCAGCTATATTGGACCCTGGTCAGTTCCCACTTGGAGTACTGTGCTCAGTTCTGGTTGCCTCACTGCAGGAAGGATGTGGAAAGCATAGAAAGGGTGCAGAGGAGATTTACAAAGATGTTGCCTGGATTGGGGAGCATATCTTATGAAAACACGTTGAGTGAACTCCTTGAAAAGATGGAGGATAAGAGGTGTATAAGATGATGAGAGGCATTGATCGTGTGGATAGTCAGAGGCTTTTTCCCAGGGCTGAAATGGTTGCCACAAGAGGACACAGGTTTAAGGTACTGGGGAGTAGGTATAGAGGAGATGTCAGGGGTAAGTTTTTTACTCAGAGAGTGGTGAGTGCGTGGAATGAGCTGCCGCCAACGGTGGTGGAGGCGGTTACGATAGGGTATTTTAAGAGACTTTTAGATAGGTACATGGAGCTTAGAACTATAGAGGGCTATGGGGATGTCTAGTAATTTCTAAGGTAGGGACATGTTCAGCACATCTTTGTGGGCTGAAGGGCCTGTACGGTGCTGTAGGTTTTCTATGTTTCTATGTTTATGTCAGTAAAATGTATACAATATACATTCTGAATTTCCTTTTTTTAGCAAATATCCACAAAAACAGAGGGGTGTCCCAAAGAATGAATGACAGTTAAACGTTAGAACCCCGAAGCCTGCCCCATCTCCCTCCTCCCACACACAAGCAGCAGCAAGGCAATGAACCACCCCCCCCCATCACCTCCACCGAGCACTCAAGCATGGAGCGAAGGATGAGTAAAGAAACAGACTTGCATTACCCCAAAGACTACTCATTCACCCAGTTATTTGACTTGCTACAGGCTCACTCTCTCCCTAGTAAGGGAAAAAGAGATGTCCCTGTTTCACAGCGAGAGAGGAGACATAACCAACAACTCACTGATTAATGATGTTAAAAGCCTGTTGTGTCGCTTTTTTCAGCCCAGGGTTCAGGTCTCTGGACACACAGCCCATAGCAGCAAATCTGCTGCTCCTGATGTTCTGTGTTCTCCAGCGATTCCTCAGTCAGGGGCACTGGCCTAGAATCAGCCCGCCTTCAGAGCCACGAAAATCTGGCACCCTGAAGGTGCACTAGTCTTCCAAACCGTGTCCTTGGTATATCAAAAATCAGCCTGTCATGAGGCCCCTTGAGCGGGTCGAATTCCAATAAAGAATGTAAGTCAGAGTGTAACTCCAGGTCAGGGTTTTCAAAATGATGTGTCAACAGCTGATGTAGCTTTCAAGGTACAGCTACTGCAGGTTGCATATTACCCACTGGAATTGGTTAAATTGTTACTGTTCACCTTGTGTGTCCACAGCCAGCTTGGCATCATTATATCAATGCTACTGAGTTTGACAGTTTGAATGTGTTGCATTAGCTGCAGCCAGTCAGGGTTCACTCCACCCAAAACGCAACTTCTCCGTGGAGTACTGAAGAAAGGTTAGCAGTGACACTGAACCAAAAGATTGTGTGATTAAATTGAACAACAACGTATAGGCAGAATAGTTCACTTCCTATGTATTAAGATGTCTTTAAAATTAATTGTAAATGGTAAATTATTAAATATTAGGTCCAGAGTAATTCTGAAGAAACTAAGGGTGGAATCAATATTACCCAGAACAAGCAGGACAGGTCATCTTCCAGTTTGTGACTGAGAAGGACTCAATTCAATCCCCTTGCAGCAGTCTCTTGTGTTGGTGGCTAATCCTTGATAAAGTCACAGCCACAGATTATACTCTGCTTTATGGTGATGATGGAAACAAAGTCAATAGTCATCCTGTTTATATTCTCCCTCCTAAAGATTAGTGATCTTGGGATGAAAGGACTCTTCAAAGGCAAGGCACAGAATCATCACATCTGGGAGGAATATAACGCAGAATAAGCCCCATTTAGCCCACCCCTATTGTAACTGAAGGAAAACTATGCAACTTAATATTACTTTTCATACCTTGGTAGTCAGCCCATTAGGTTTTCAAACAATCTAAGTAATTAATGCATAACATCAATCAGTCTAATAAGTCATCACAATCTAAGTAATTAATGCATAACATCAATCAGTCTAATAAGTCATCACCACTACAGTTTCCAAGTGCATCTTTTCCATGTTTCAGTGCCCAGTATCATACTCCATTCATGGCAAACCTCGTGTCTTCTAATAACCTCCTGTTGATATATTTACATTGTTTTGTAATACAAACCTAAATAAAATTCTAACCTCCCACCTTATTTACAGAACATCTGAATTCAGATTTCATTCAGTTTCTCCTGGATGTGATTGAGGACGGACTACTCTCTGATTCCACTGAACAGCTTCCAGACTTGTTCACAAATGTACTGCTTTCTTTCAATCTCCACATGCTTGGTAAGTCTTTTTCAGATTACTCATTGGTAATCATTTGTTCATTTATTCTGCAGTAGTTATCACTAACAAGCCAAAGGATACTGACCTTGCCTAATATTTTGTAGAAGAGGCCCTCCTCCACTACACCAGCTTCCCCACTCTGTGATGGTAAATGCACATTATTGTAGCCACTTGGGCACTCCTGAGAGAGCTGCGAGCCTTAAACCCAGAAATAAGAAGCAGCATGGTATGTCCAAGTCAAAATGGTGTATGACATGGAGGGAAACTTACAGCTAGTGATGTTCACATGCAAAATTTGGATTCAGACAAGAATGCTGGAGTGGCAAACTGTCTGACACTGAAAGAGTGCGCCACATAGCATTTCTCACACTCCTCACAAATCAGCGCCATGGTTCCCACACTCCCTCTCACACACGGGATCTCAAGCTCCACTCTCCCTCTCCCACACTTTAATACACCAGGGCCCCAGCTCACACACACTGGAACCCAGTTCTCACACCACAACCAGAGGCCAATACATGTCCAACACACCATGAACCCAATTACCAAGCTTCCTCTCTCACACCAAGATCCCAGTTCCACACACTCTCTCACACATGACCATAGTTCTCACACTTCTCCCACACCAGCATCCAGTTCCCACTCTCTCTAACATAATGGGATGCCGGTTTGCATAATCCCTTTTACACACCAGTCTGCAAATCCCACGCTTCTCTCACACACTATGAAGCCACTTCCCACGCACTCTCTCACACACACACACACACACACACACACACACACACACACACACACACACACACACACACACACACACACACACACACACACAAGGACTCCATATCCTTCACTCCCTATAACACACTAGGACCCCAGTTCTCTCACTCTCTTTAACACCAGTCACCAGTTCCCACACACCCATGCACACACTAGGCCTCTAGTTTCCACATTCAATCTCACAAACCAGTCACCAATTCCCACACTTCATCTAACAAGCTGGGACTCCTTTTCCCACATTTCCTGTCATACACTGGGACCCCTTTGTCTCACACAGAGAGAACCCAGTTACCACATTCCCTCCAACACACTGATATCCAAACTCTTGCCAGACCAAAATGGTGCCATGTGTGGCAGCTGTGTTGCAAACTCCATACCAACTCTACAGTGTACTGCTAATTTCTGCAATTTCCTTCATATTTCCTTTTCAAGAAGCTGATAGTCACATCAGATATGATCGACTGACTCTTCTGAACATTGAGAAGATGGCATTTACCCACAGCGTGCTGCCTTTTCTACATTGGGAACCCCTGTTTACATAATCCATGGCAGGCTCATTTGTTACACCGCTGCTACCTCGGAAGTGGCACCAGAGGCGAGGGAGAAGGGCCAGTATCCTGATGAGGTTGAGACAGCATTCAAATCAACCATCACTCCCTAGCATACTCCTGGCTAATGTTCAGTCCCTGGACAACAAGCTGTGTGAACTGAGAGTCAGAATCTCCAATCAATGGGAAACGAAGGAATGTAACATTTTGTGTTTCGTGGAGACCTGGTTGACCGAGGAGATACCGGATCACAACATCGAGCCCTTTGGGTTCTCCCTATTCTGGGTGGACAGGTCTGAAAACCTCTGTGGGAGAAGTAAAGGAGGTGGGGTATGCTTCACTGTCAATAATGCTTGGTGCAATTCCCGGAATGTGCATGCCCTCAAATTCTTTTGTTCTCCAGATCAGAAGTATACGGTGCTGCTGTGTGGACCTTTCTGGCTGCCTAGAGAGTTCACGGCTGTTATTATCACAGCTATGTGTGTAAATTCTGCCACAGGTTGATACTGACCTGGCTCTGAAGAAACTGTACGAGACCATCAGCACCTTGGAGACTGTACACAGAGAGGTTGCTTTCATCATTGCCTGTGACTTTAATCGAGCATCATCGACTAAAATGTCTCTGAAGTTTTATCAGCACATCCAGGTGAGCACAAGGGGAGAAAGCACCACTGATCACTGCTACTCTCCCTTCTGCAATGCTTACAAAGTGCTCCTCCATCTGCCGCCTGGGGAACTCTGATCACTCCTCCATCCTGCTTCTGCCCATGTACAGGCAGAAGCTGAAACAAGAGGCAGCCATAGTTAAAACTGTACACTATTGGTCTGACTAATCAGTTTCCATGCTACAAGACTGCTTTGATGACATCAGCAGGAATATCTTTCATAATGAGGACATCTCCGAGTTCACGGAAGGGGTCACAAGCTTCATCCGGAAGTGCATTGAGGATGTTGTCCCCCAAAAATCGGTCAGTGTGTATCCAAACCAGAAACGCTGATCAACAGTTTCGTGTGTGCAGCAGTTACCGCGCGACGCAGAGCTTATGTTGCTGGTAACCACAGAAACTCAAGAAATGCAGCTACGATCTGTGCAAAGTCATCAAGGCAGCAAAACAACAATACAGAGGCAAGATCCAGACACAGCTCTCCACCAACAACACATGCAATTCATGGCAAGGTCTACACACCATCACAGACTTCAAAACTAAACGCAGTGGAGTTTCCAGCATTTAGATGAGCTAAATCTTTTTGAACTTAGTTCGATGTTGCCAACACCGAGCCCTCGAGGAGAGCCGCCAAAGCGCCCTGCACCTGGGTCATCCCTGAGGCTGAAGCACACAGGTGTTTCCAATGAAACACCTGCATACAGCAAGACTGCAGGACCAGATGGCATTTCAGGGCGGGTACTCAGGATATGCGCGGCACAACTGGCAGATGTGCCTCCCTCTCCCAGTGTGGTGTGCCCTCCTACTTTAAAACATCCACGATTGTCCCTGTATCTAAAAAGACCAAGGTAACATGTCTAAACAACTGGCATCTTGTGACACTCACTGCCATAATAAGCAAATGCTTTGAGAGGCTAGACAAGGATGACACCTGCTGTGTGCTACCACCCACACTGGACCCCCTACAATCCGTTTACCGCCACAGCCGATCGACAGTTGACGCAATAACCACAGCTCTACACACTGTCCTTCTAAACCTGGAGAAGAGGGATGCTTATGTGAGAATGCTGTTCTTGGACTAAGTTCAGCATTCAACACCATAATTCCCTTCAGGCTTGACAAGAAACTCAGAGACCTTGGCCTTCATACTACCTTGACCAGCTGGATCCTGGACTTCCTGTCAGGTCACTGCCAGTTGTTAAGAATGGGCTCCCTCTCCTCTGCCTCTCTGACCCTCAACACAGGTGCCCCTCAGGGCTGTGTCCTAAGCCCCCTCCTTTACTCTCTGTATACCCATGTTGGTGTTTGCACCCACAGCTCCAATCTGCTAATTAACTTTGATGATACTACACTGTTTGGACTTACCTCAAATTGGACTTACAGTGTAGCCTACAGAGAAGAAATCACCCTGACACAATGGTGTCAAGAAAACAACCTCACCCTCAATGTCGCTAAAGCAGAAGAGCTGGTTGTGGACTAGAGCAGGTATAGAGACAGGCTATTGGCATCAATGGATCTGGGGTTGAGAGGGTGAACAGCTTTAAGTTTCTCGCTATATACATCACCGAAGACCTCACGTAGTTTGTACATACCGGTTGTGTGGTGAGAAAAGCACAACAGCGCCTCTTTCACCTCAGATGGTTTAAGAAGTTTGGTACGGGCCCCCAAATCCTAAGAACTTTTTACAGGGGCACAATTGAGAGCATCCTGACTGGCTGCATCACTACCTAGTGTGGGATCTGCACTTCCACAATTACAGGATTCTGCAGAGATTGTGGACAGTCCAGCACATCTGTAAATGTGAACTTCCCACTATATATTACAGTGGCAAGTGTGTAAAAAGGGCCTGAAGGATCATTAGGACCTGAGTCACCCCAACCACAAACTGTTCCAGCTGCTACCGTTCGGGAAACGATACCACAGCATTAAAGTTAGGACCAACAGGCTCCGGAACAGCTTCCACGAGGCCATCAGACTGATTAATTCACACTGACACAACTTTCTAAGCTATATAGATTGTTCTGTTAGAAACATAGAAAACTTACAGCACACTACAGGCCCTTCAGCCCACAATGCTGTGCCGAACACTTCTTAATTGTTTTGTGTGCATAGAAAGGTAAAATATATACTGTATACTGAGACAAATGTTTGACTAACTGATGCTAAATAATACCAGATGTATCTGTTCCGACTTATGTACAAATCCGACTTAAAGACGGACTTTGGAATGGAACTCATTCGTAACCCGGGGACTGCCTGTACTTTTCTGACTGTCTCCTCTCCCTGGAGTCCACAGCTTTGGATCTTCAAACTTGATTGAATTCAACTGCTTGATTCTTTCTTCAGCAAACCCACAGTTTCAGTTCTGGCTTTACTTGCTTTTTCATTGTCTTGTGATTATTTACTAATTAAATGTGGAAATAAAATTATAAAATGCACACTTGCCACTAGTTAATATCAAATTCCTATTCAGTTCAGTGTGGTATAATTTTCATTTTGAATATAACAATGATGGGCAGCAATGAGCTACACAACTACCAGGTGATGCTGCTTTGTATCCTACTCATCCAGAGGGATGAGACATCACTTTTCCCTAGCTGGGATTTCACCTAGGCAGAATAAGCTTTTAAAATATGCATTACACGTGATGTAATTAGTTATCCATTGTTCTGTGTGTATTTAGTATGTTTCACACAATTTCATTTGAGAGCAGTACTATATTTGTGTGGAGTTTTCACCTTCTCCCTGTGACACATGGATTTCCTCTGAGTGCACTGGTTCTTTCGACATCCCAATCATGTTGGTATCTTGGTGTGTAGGAAAGTAGCAGAATGTGGGAAGAATCAATGGAAATGTGAGAAGAATAACATAGGATACGAGCAGTTAGGTAGTTTGTGGTCAGTGTAAATTTGATGGGCCACAGGGCCTCTGTCCATGCTTATCAAACAAAGATGCAGAAAGTGGAAACTTCAGAAGTCAAATTATGTTCACAATACACAGGGGACAATTTCAACACACAGCCTGAAAGTCAGAATGAATAATATTAAGACCTATAAGAAAGGATGGAGTCACTGAGATATGCAACAGGAATCAAGCCCACTATGTTGACCATCAAGCACCATAGCAATCTCAGCCACCTTTCCATCAACTCCCCCCCAGTTTCTACCCCTCCCCTACACACAAGAAACAATTTACAGTTGTCAATTAACCTAACACCATGTTCATCTTTGGGATGTGGGAGGAAATGTGATCACCTGGAGAAAACTGACATTTTCTCAGGAAGAGTATTCAAGCTCCACATAAAGAGAAACCAGAGAATATAGGGACAATGGCTGTATGAGTTCAACCATTGTGCTACTTCTTTGACTGATCTCACAAAAATTATGTAGGATACTGTAAACAAACTATAACCCATTGCCACCTCTACTTTACTTTTCAAGCGATGGGCATGCATATTCTGTGTCCTCATGAAAATACAAATGCACACAGCCAGTTTTGCATAGTTTCTGCATTGCAGAAGGTTCATTCTTCATGTAAAATTCAAAATTCAAATTGCCAACTCAGAATTTTATTGGTATTGCAAAAAGACTGAGTGAGCCAGGGTTCCCCAGTGGAAATGGTCCTTTTAAAAAAATGAGAAGGACAACAATGGAACGATGTGGTGGAATGATTTGCTGATGGAACTATGTTGAAGCTGGAGAGAACTGTAAAACATGATTTGCAGATTGCTGAGGCTTGTGGAAGACAAGGATACAACATGACCTCTCGGTGAAGCAGCAATGTTATTGCCTTCTTCCATTCCAGCATACTACTTCCATTGTTCACAAAGTGCTCTCCTTTGCATCAGAGAAGTTAAATGAAGATTGGACCAGCACTTTGTGAACCACTAATGATTAACAACTTGGTGTCCCTTGTTGTTTGCCAAATTAATTCTCTTCCCACTCAGTGAGGTCCACTGTAAGCTTCAAAAACAGTACCTCACTTGCCTGGACGTGTTGTAGCCTATCTGATGTTAAATTGTATGACTTCAGACAACATACATTCCCTTCTGTAAGAGAATACAGACAGACAGACATACTTTATTGATCCCAAGGGAAATAGACTACATCTGTTGTCAGTCATCCATTAATGTATTTGATATATAATTCTCTCTTCATTAATATATTTGATCCTGCTAGGCTTGTAACTTTTAAGTTGCTTTGTTAGTATTCTCACTAACTGTCCTCATTAAACCACCTATAGGATGAACAATAGAACTTCACCCCACAGCAGCCCTGACTACTCTACCACCAGTATTTATTTTGTCCTATTCATTTGTCCCCATGCTCTCTGCTACTTAAAACAAACATATTGATTTCTCCTTCCTGTGCAAAAAAACTCACCTCCTTCCCTTCTTTCCCCTCTTCCCTTATTCATCACTCTGACCTTTTACCTCTTCTCCTGAGTACCCTCCTCCTTCCCTTTCTCCTGTGGTCTTCTCTCCTCTCCTATCAGATTCCTTCTCCAGCCCTTGACCTTTCCCACCCACCTGGCTTCCCACATCACCTTCTAGCTAGTCTCCTATCCCTCGCCCCACCTTTTTATTCTAGTGTCTTCACCCTTCTGTCTCAGTACTAAAGAAGGGTCTTGGCTTGAAACATCAACTGTTTATGTATTTCCATAGATGCTGCCTGACCTGCTGAGTTCTTCCAGCATTTTGTGTGTGTGACAGTGCCAGGGACCGAGGTTTAGCTCCTGATTTTGGTGCTGTCTTGATGCAGTTTGCACATTAAATCTATGACCACATGGGTTCCTCCCATATCCTAAAGATGTACAGGTGGTTAATTGTCCTAGTGTGCATATGGGCAGTAGAATTTGGGAGATGTGAATGGGAGTTTCAGTGAAAAATTGGGGTGAATGGGATTGAATTACTCTGAACCAGCACAGACACAGAATAATCACCAGGAAATTGCACGATATGAGAATTCAAAACAATGATTAGTTTGTGACACTGAAGAACTGTGGTCTGTGTTGCCAATAAGAGGCTTTCTTGCAAGTTTAAACTTACCTGATCATGAATTAGCAGAGATCATCAATGGACTGGAGCCAATATGATTGAATGCAATCCTACAATTGAAATGTGATGGAATAAAAGCAGCTTCACCTTATGTTGTGCTGATTAAATTCTGTTGTGCCCACAGTGCCATCAAACAATATCATCATGAAAACGCTATCTAAACGGGAAAATGTGAAGGTGTTCACTGAAAAGTTACTGCTTCTGTTAAACCGAGCAGGTGAGGATCATATTTAGATATGGTTTTGTTTATCTTGGTATGCATGTGCTCCTCTCCTGGGTAAATTAAGGTCATACACTGAATCAGAGTCTTTTGTGTTTGGTAAAACCATTTTCTAATGTGCAGAGAATACTTTTGCAATATCTTCAGAATGCACAAAGTACTAGAGCTCTACAGCACAGAAACAGGCCATTTGGCCTATCTAGTCTGTGCCAAACTGTTATTTTGCCTAGTCCCATCTACCCATACCTCAACCATAGCCCTGCATACCCTTCTTCATCTTTAGAATATATCTATACTGTGCCTTACAAATTGCCCTCAGAAACTCCAGCCATTGCTCTTATGCCATCATCCATGCTAGTGTCTCCTTCCAATGAACTTTAGCCAGCTCCTCTCTCATGCCTCTGTAATTCCCTTTACCCCACTCTAGTACCAATACATCTGACTTTAGATTTTCCCTCTCAGACTGCAGGGTGAACTCTATCATTTAATGATCATTCCTGAAGAAGAGTCTTGGCCTGAAACATTCACTATTTATTCATTTCCATTGATGCTGCCTGACCTGCCGAGTTCCTCCAGCATTTTGTGCGTGATGCATTTAATGATCACCGTCTCCTGAGGGTTCCTTTACCTTAAGCTCTCTAATCAAATCTGGTGCATTACGCAACACCCAATCCAGAATGCCTTTCACCAAGTGGACTAAACCACAAGCTGTCTAAAAAGCCATTCTATGAGCATTCTATAAATGTCATGTTTTGGGATTCAGCAGCAACCTAATTTTCCCAGTCTATCTGCATATTGAAATCCCCTGTGACTATCATAACATTGCCCATGTTACTTGCCTTTTCTACTTTCTATTGAATTTATATCCCACATCCTGTTGGGAGCCTATATATAACTCACATCAGGCTTTTATACTCTTGTAGTTTCTTAACTCTGGCCACAAGGATTCTGATCCTATGTCACCCAACAGACCCATGCCATCCCCTTTGACTACCTGCCTATCCTTTTGGTATAATGTGTATCCTTGGACATTAAGTTTTCAACTATGGTCTTCTTTCTGCCATGTCTTAGTGGTGCCCACAATGTCATACCTGCCAATCTCCAACAATGTTACAAGCTCACCTACCTTATTCTGTGTACTGTGTACATGCAAATATAACATCATCAGTTCTGTGTTTATCACTCTTTTTTATTCCCCCCCCCCATTACACTTCATCTTGTCCCGCTGACTGTAATTTTGCCCTGTCATCTGCCTGTCCCTCCTTTCAGTCTCACTGCCCACAGCATCTACTGACCTACCAACTGCCAGCTCCTCATTCTGGTTTCGATCCTTCAACCAAATTAGTTTAAATCCTCCCCATCAACTCTAGCAAACATGCCTGCAAGGATATTGGTTCCCTCTTGGTTTAAGGTGTAACCCGTCCTTTTTTCATAGGTCATATCTTCCCCAGAAGAAATCCCAATGATCCAGAAATCTGAAACCCTGCACCCTGCACTACTTCTTCAGTCACTCATTCATTTGTACCATCATCCTATTCCTGCCCTGACTAACACCTGGCACTGGGAGTAATCCAGGGATGACTATCTTGGACTATCTTCAGCCTCTCCAATAACTCCCTGTACTCACTGCACAAAACCGCAGGAGTTGAAGTTGAGTGCACTTCCCGCAGATGTAGTCATTAGGGAAATGATTAATTACCCTGACATCCCACATCTCACAGGAGAAGCATTTCACTGCCTGAATTAATATCCTGCTAACACCTGTTATACCTCTAACTTTTCAAATGTAAGTCTTAGCCTGCGCTTGTTCTCACCCAAGCCTGTTTAGCCAAAGCCTGACCACTCCTACACTGTCCGCTCACACAACAGCTGCTTCTTTTTATTGGCCCTTGCTAATTAACCCAAGCAATCTTGCACTCCACAGGCAAATCTTGAAAAGAAGGCCAAGCATTTGTGAGCTCCAATCTTCCAACAGCTCACCCGTGGTTAACGATGTTGCATATATCTCCACTTCGGCTCTTGCAATTTCTTCTCCAAACACCCAAAGTGTTCTTGGATGTACCAGGTCAGAGCCCAGTGATTTATCTACTTCCATACATTTTAAGACATTCAACACCTCCCCTACTGCAATGCATACTATCCCCAAGTCTTCCAGTTTAGATCAGGCAGCTTAAGATAAAGGAACCTTTATGAGGTAGTGATCATAATATGATAGACTTCACCCCTCAGTTTGAAAGCAAGAAGCTATCAGATATATTGGAGTAATGAATAATGAAGCATGAGTGAGGAGCAGGCCAAAGTTGATTGGATGGGGACACTAGCAAGGATGACGACAGAACAGCAATGTTTGGAGATTCTTTGAGTAATTTGGAAAGCGCAAGATCAGTTCATCCCAATAAAAGAAGCAAGGCTGACAAGGGAAGTCAAAGATGGTATAAAAGCACAAGAGAGAGCATATAATATAGCAAAACCAGGTGGGAAGCTTTTACAAACCAACAGAAGGCAACTAAAAAAGTAATAAGTAGAGGAAAGGTGAAATATCCAGATAAGCTAGTCAATAAAATAAAAGAGCATACCAGAAGTTTTTTTTCAGATATGTAGTGTCTATAAAAAGTATTCTTCCCTCTGCCCCCCACCCTCCGGAAGTATTCATGTTTTATTGTTTTACAACAATGAATCAATGGATTTAATTTGGCTTTTTGACACTGATCAACAGAAAAAGACACTTCCATGCCAAAGTGAAAACAGATCTCTAAAAAGTGATCTAAATTATTTACAAAAATAAAGGACAAAATAATTGATTGCATAAGTAGTCACCTCCTTCAAGTCAGTAGTTAGTAGATGCACCTTTCGCAGCAATTACAGCTTGAGTCTGTGTGGATAGGTCTCTATCAACTTTGCACATCTGCACACTGCAATTTTTCTCCTTTCTTCTTTACAAAGCTACTCAAGCTCTGTCAGGTTGTATGGGGATTGTGAGTGAACAGCCCTTTTCAAATCCAGCAAAAAATTCTCTGTTGGGTTGAGGTCTGGACTCTGACTTGGCCACTCCAGGACATTAACTTTGTTGTTTTTAAGCCATTCCAGTGTAGCTTTGGCTTTATACTTGGCATCATTGTCTTGCTGGAAAACAAATCTTCTTACAGTTCTCTTGAAGACTGCATCAGGCTTTCCTCCAATATTTCCCTGTATTTTGCTGCATTCATTTTACCCTCTACCTTCACAATCCTTCCAGGGCCTGCTTCAGTGAAGCACCCCCACAGTAGGATGCAGCCACCACCATGTGTCCTGGTAGGGTTGGCGTGTTATTGATGATGTGCTGTGTTTGTCTTATGTCTTTATGCATTTAGTCTGATGGCCAAAAAGCTCAAATTTGGTTTCAACAGACCATAGAACCTTCCAGCTGACTTCAGACTCCCACATGCCTTCTGACAAACTGTAGCCAAGATTACATGTGAGTTTTTTCAACAGTGGCTTTTTTTTTGCCAAGACCTGAAGACCTGAAACAAAGTCAGGAATCGAAATATTGAGCAGGGTGCAACTAATATCCTGAGCTGTGTATATTTCAATGCAAGAAAGATTGCAGGAAAAGCAAATGAGCTCAGAGCATGGATCATCACATTTTGTAGATATTAGTGAGACTTAGTAGCCAGAGGGGAAGACTGGCAGCTTAATATTCTGGAGTTCCATTGTCTTAGACTTGACAAAGTGAGAGGGATTAACGGGGGGAGTGGTGGTGGCATTATGAGTTAGAGAAAATAAAGAAAACTTGGAGACAGTGCAAGAAGGAGGATAGGCAGGTGATAGAGAAGGTATGTGCTCAGACCGATGGTGTTGATGTTGTTGTCTACATTGACTTAAGCAATGCATTTAACAAAGTCCCACATGGGAGTTTGATCAAGAAGGTCCAGTTACTTGGCATTCAAGATGACATAGTAAATTGGATTAGACTGTGGCTTTGTGGGAGTAGACAGAGGGTTGCCTTTGAGTGGAGACCTGTGACTGGTGGAGTGCTGGGTCCTTTGTTGTTTGTCATCTATATCAATTTTCTGGATTATATGTGGCTAACTGGTTCAGCAAAATTGTGGATGACTGTGGTGAACTACATATACCTGTCTGGACACGCCCCCTGCTGACTGCTCCTGTGGCTCCTCCCACAGACCCCTGTATAAAGGCGATCAAGGCCTGAGCCCGGCTCTCAGTCTCCAGGGTGTAGTATGGTGGTCAACCACTGCTTGTTCCTTCTTCCAGTCAATAAAAGCCGATATCTCGCCTTACATCTCAGAGTGAGTTATTGATGGTGCAACAATGACACTATGATTGGGGATATAGCAGACAGCATAAACGGGCTGAAAAATGGCTGATGGAATTTAGTGTTGCTGATTGAAGAGGAGGAGGTGCTTGCTAGCTTGAGGCAAATCAGAGTAGATAAATCCCCAGGACCTGACAGGGTATTCCCTTGGACCTTGAAGGAGACTAGTGTTGAAATTGCAGGGACCCTGGCAGATATATTTAAAATGTCGTTATCTACGGGTGAGGTGCTGGAGGATTGGAGGATAGCTCATGTTGTTCCGTTGTTTAAAAAAGGCTCTAAAAGTAATCCAGGAAATTATAGGCCGGTAAATTTGACGTCAGTAGTGAGTAAATTATTGGAAGGAGCACTAAGATCTACAAATATTTAGATAGACAGGGACTTATTAGGGAGAGTCAACACAACTTTGTGCGTGGTCGGTCATGTTTAACAAATCTCTTAGAGTTTTTCGAGGAGGTTACAAGGAAAGTGGAGGAAGAGAAGGCAATGGATGTTGTCTACATGGACTTCAGTAAGGCCTTTGACAAGGTCCCGCATGGGAGGTTAGTTAGGAAGATTCAGTCGCTAGGTATACATGGTGAAGTAGTAAATTGGATTAGTCATTGGCTCAATGGGAGAAGTCAGAGAGTGGTAGTGGAGGATTGCTTCTCTGAGTGGAGGCCTGTGACTAGTGGTGTGCCACAGGGATCAGTGCTGGGTCCATTGTTATTTATCATCTTTATCAATGATCTGGATGATAATGTGGTAAATTGGATCAGCAAATTTGCTGATGATACAAAGATTGGAGGTATAGTGGACAGTGAGGAAGGTTTTCAAAACTTGTAGAGGGATCTGGACCAGCTGGAAATGTGGGATGAAAAATGGTAAAAGGAGTTTAATACAGTCAAGTGTGAGGTATAGCACTTTGGAAGGAAAAACCAAGGTAGTTCATACAAGGTAAATGGTAGGGCACTGAGGAGTGCAGTAGAACAGAGGGATCTAGGAATACAGATACAAAATTCCCTAAAAGTGGCGTCACAGGTAGATAGGATAGTAAAGAGAGCTTTTGGTACATTGGCCTTTATGAATCAAAGTATTGAGTATAAGAGTTGGAATGTTATGGTGAGGTTGTATAAGGCATTGGTGAGGCCGCATTTGGAGTATTGGGCGCAGTTTTGATCACCGAATTACAGGAAGGATATTAGTAAGGTTGAAAGAGTGCAGAGTAGGTTTACAAGGATGTTGCCGGGACTTGAGAAACTGAGTTACAGAGAAAGTTTGAATAGGTTAGGACTTTATTCCCTGGAGCATAGAAGGATGAGGGGAGATCTGATAGAGGTATATAAAATTATGATGGGTATAGATAGAGTGGCTTTTTCCACTGAAGCTAGGGGAGAAAACAACCAGAGGACATGAGTGAAGGGGAAAAAGTTTAAAGGGAACTTTGGGGGGGGGAGGTTTCTTCACACAGAGAGTGGTGGAAGTGTCGAATGAGCTGCCAGATGAAGTGGTGAATGCGGGCTCACTTTTAACATTTAAGAATAACTTAGACAGGTACATGGATGAGAGGTGTATGGAGGGATATGGACTGGGTGCAGGTCAGTGGGACTAGTCAGAAAAATGGTTCGGCACAGCCAAGAAGGGCCAAAAGGCCTGTATCTGTGCTGTAATGTTCTATGGTTCTATGGTTGCACTTCAGTAGGACTAACCAGGGTAGGTCTAGCACAGTGAATCGTAGGGCACTGAGGAGTGTGGTAGTACAAAGGGATCTGGGAAAACAGGTTCAGAGTTAATTGAAAGTGGAGACACGGGTAAATGGGTCCTTCAAAAAAGCTTTTGCCACTTTGACCTTCATAGATTAAAGTATTGAATACAGGACATGGGATGTTATGTTGAGGTTGTGTATGACATTAGTGATGTCTGATTTGGAGTGTGGAGTGCACTTTTGCTCACCTGCCTACAGGAAGGATGTAAATAAAGTTGAAACAATGCTGAGAAAATTTACAAGGGTGTTGCCAGGACTGGAGGACCTGAGTTATAAGGAAAGATTGAATAGGTTAGGAGTTTATTCCTTGGAATGTAGAAGATTGAGGGGAGGTTTGACAGAGGTATTCAAACTTATGAAGAGTTTAAATAGAGTAAATACAAGCAGGCTTTTTCCACTGAGGTTGGGGTAGGACTACAACTAGAGGTCATGGGTTAAGGGTGAAAGTTGAAAAGTTTAAGGAGAACATGAGGGTATCTTCACAGAGGGCCGTGAGTGTGGGACAAGCTGCATGCACAGTAGTGCATGAAAGTTGAATTTCATTGTTTAAGGGAAGTTTGGATAGGTACATGAATGGTAGGGCTATAGAGGGCTATGGTTCAGGTGCAGGTCAATGGGAATAGGCAAAGAGCATATTTTCTGTGACACTGACTATGACTCTGCTCTATGCTTACAGTACCTGACAATAATTTCTTGAGGTGTTTTAAAGGAGGAAGACTCAACAACAAAACCAGCTGAGCAGTTTGTTAGTGGGGTGATCTGGGTAATTGGGTGCTGAGGATATTTCAGTGAGACCACACCCATGGTGTCGGTGAGACAAATGGATTTGGACAGCTCTACAGATTACTGTCCTGAACTGAAGCAGGGCTAGTTTGAGAGGAATTAGGGAGGATCAAGCAAATGTTGATTGGGTGAGGCTGTTTGAAGGGACTGGAATGTGATGTCATTCGCATTCACAAGAGTGTGATGTCAAGAGTCTAGGAGCAGCATCGTCCTGTCAGGGTGAAGAGTAAAGCTAGCAGACTTAAGGAACCCTGGCTGAAGAGAGGTATTGAGGATCTAGTCAAAAAAAAGAAGAAAACATTAGGATCTTGGAGAAGTGTGAATCCCTTGAAAGGTACAAAGAGAATACACTTGAGGGAAATCAGGAGGATAGGGAGAGGGTACGCAATGTATTCAGCAGGTAAAATTAAGGAAAATCCCAAGAGATTATATAGCTATAGTAGTTGCAGTATATTAATAGTAAAAAGGTGGTTTGGGAGAAAATAGGTCCCCATAGAGATCTATGTCTCGAGACACAGAAAGTGGGTGTGATTTTTAACAAGTGTTTTTCTTCAGTGTTTACTGAGGAGAAAATAATGGTTGCTCAAGAGATAAGGGAAACAAGTGGAGATGTTTTGGGGACATTCATATTATCAAGGAAGTGGTATCTGCAGAATTATAGAGCATTAAGGTAGCTAAATCCTGAGGACCTGACTGAGTACATCCTCAGATTTGTATGAGGTGAGATAAGATATTGTGGAGAGAGATTTTTTTCATTGTCAGCCACTGATGATGTCCCAATGATTAAAAGGTGGATGACATTGTTTTGGTATTTGTGAACAATAGCAAGGACAAGCCAAGGAACTACATGCTGGACAGGCTGGCATTCAGGGCATTGAATATATCAGTAGTAGGGAGGTTATTGGAGGAAATTCTGAGGGACAGGATCAATCAGCTCGTGGATTGATAGAATATATTAGGAGGAGTTATTTTGGCTTTGTGCATGGAAAATAGGCTTGATGAATCTTTTAGAGTTTTTTGAAGAGGTAATCAAAAAGGTAGATGAGGGTGGGGCATTAGATATTGCATATTTGGATTTTAGAAAGCTCCAACAAGTTTCAAGGGTTAGAAGCAGAGCATGGTGTATGTAAGTTTTTTCTCAAAATAGACACTGTGACTAATATGCAACAGGGGTCATATTGAGACCCTCTTTATTCATTATGTATAGAAATGATAATAATGAAAATTCACAGAGCTTGATTAGTAAGTCTGCAAATGACATGAAATGAATGGATATTGTCAATAGTGAAAAGGCTATCGTACATTATATTGTGATGTTGATCTGTCAGGGAAGTGAACCAAAGGTTGGCAAATGGATTTCAATACAGACAGGTGTGAGATGATGCATTTTGGAATGACAAGCCAGTTTGTTGGACTTGAGTTATGAATGGTTGGATGCTAGAGAGTGTAATGGGATAAAGGAGCCTAGCAGTGAAAGTGCATAGCTCATTGAAAGCAGAATCACAGGTAGAATGGATGGTGGAAAGGGTGTTCACTTGTCTTCATCATTCAGGGCATTGAATATAGCAGTTTAGGCATTGTGGTTGTCTAAATTGTTGCTAATGCTGCACTTGGAGAACTCTGTAAGTTTAGGTCCTCTGTTACTGGAATTAGTGCAGAAGAGATTTATGAAGATGTTGCCAAGACTAGAGGGCTTGAAAGATGGGGATTGGTTGACCAGGCTGGGCTTTTATTCCTTGTAATGTTAGAGACTGAGGGAAGACCTTATAGAAATAGTTAAGACTGTGAGGTGCTTACATGAGGTGAATGGTAAGTTTTTTGACCCAGGATAGAAGAATCTAAAACTAGGAAGCATAGATTTAAGATGAAAGGGGAAATGTTTTAAAGGGGAAACATTTTCCTATACAAAGGGTGATGAGTATATGTTACAAGCTGCCAGAGGAAGTGGTTGAAGCAGGTACAATGGCATAGATTAGTTGGGCTATAGGGCCTGTATCTGTGCTACCTACAGTGCTTATAAGTAGTATTCACCCCACTTTGGAAGTTTTCATGTTTTATTGCTTTACAACATTGAATCACAGTGGTGTGGTGACCCACTTTCTGCACAGGCGAACCAGCTCACAAATAGCCAGCACGTGGGGAGAGACTTTGGTAATGCACCTCTGATGTCATTTCCATCCGGAGAGGGCGGGCGCTAGGGATTAAATGCCAGCGCTGTGAAGTTTGAATAAACTAGTCTCGAAACGACTTACCGACTGCGTGTCGTTATTTCAGCGCTGTGTGTAGCTCATCGCTACATTGGTGACCCCGACGGTTCAAACGGGATTTGGACCAAAGATGACCGACTCTTCATCTGTTCACATAGTTGCACTAAAACTGCCGACTTTCTGGACGCTACAACCACGCGTGTGGTTTAGCCAAGCAGAAGCCCAGTTCGAGATTTGGCAGATCTCTTCTGATTCCATGAGTTACTACCACGTGGTGAGCGCCCTTGACCAGGAGATGGCCGCCCAGGTTGTGGATTTCATACAGTCGCCCCCGGAAGAAGGCAAATATGAAGCATTCAATGCGCTGCTCATTGGGACCTTTGGCCTCTCATGGCGTGAGCGGGGTGCCCGCCTGCTTCACCTGGACAGTTTGGGAGGCAGACTGCCGTCAGCATTGATGAACGAGATGCTGGCCCTGGCTGACGGACACAAGCCCTGCATCATGTTCGAGCAAGCGTTCCTAGAGCATCTGCCTGAGGACATACATCTGCTGCTGGCCGATGCAGATTTCAGCGACCCCTGGAAGGTGGCAACACGAGCAGACATGCTGTGGAAAGCCAAGAATGAGAGCGTGTCATCCGTCGGTCAGATTACCAGGCCACGCACCCAACAGCGGACCAGACCAGGCCCGGCAGGGGGGTGCACACAACACAGAGGCAGGAGTGAGGAGGCCGGTGAACAGTGGTGTTTCTACCACCAGCGGTGGGGCTGGCCACCAGGACAGCCTCTTGTACGTCTGGGACAAACAGTCGGGACGCCGCTTCTTGGTCGACACTGGAGCGGAAATCAGCGTCTTGCCCCCGACGGGGTACGACACCCGCAACAGGAAGCCAGGACCCACCCTGAAGGCCGCAAACGGCAGCACGATATGGACCTATGGCACCCGCACAGTGCAGCTGCAGTTCGGTGCCAGCCGGTTCATGTGGGACTTCACACTGCCTGCCGTGGCCCAACTACTCCTGGGGGCAGACTTCTTGTGAGCTCACAGCCTGCTGGTCAACTTGCAAGGGAAAAGACTGGTACATGCCGAGACTTTCCAGACGTTCTCCCTGGGTAAAGCCAAGTTGCCGGCCCCACATCTGGACTCCATCACGCTGTCGGACAATGAATTCACCAGAATCCTGGCGGACTTTCCATCGATTCTGGCACCGCAGTTCACGGCAGCCATGCCCAGACACCACATCCCGACCCAGGGACCACCCCTCCATGCCCGCGCACAAAGGCTCCCCCTGGAAAAGCTGCGCCTGGCAAAGGAGGAGTTCGAGGATGGAGGAATTGGGGATCGTACGGAGGTCTGACAGCCCATGGGCCTCCCCTTGCACATGATGTCCAAAGCAGCCGGGGGTTGGAGACCATGTGGCGACTACTGCAGACTGAACGAGGCTACAACTCCAGACAGCTATCCCATGCCACACATACAGGACTTTGCAGCAAACCTGCACGGGGCAAGAATATTTTCCAAAGTAGACCTCGTCCGGGGATACCATCAAATCCCGATGCACCCTGAAGACATTCCCAAAACAGCACTCATCACCCCGTTCGGCCTGTTCAAGTTCCTCTGAATGCTGTTCGCCCTGAAGAATGCCGCACAGACGTTCCTGCGGCTAATGGATGTGGTGGGACACGACCTGGACTTTGCGTTCATCTATTTGGATGACATCCTTATAGCCAGCAGAAATCGCCAGGGGCACCTGTCCCACCTAAGCCAGCTCTACTCCCGCCTGAGTGATTTCGGCCTCACGATCCACCCGGCCAAATGCCAGTTCGGTCTCGATACCATCGACTTCCTGGGCCACAGGATTACCAAAGATGGGGCAACACCTCTGCCTGCCAAGGTAGACACAATCCGCCACTTTGCCCGGCCCAACACGGTCAAAGGCCTGCAGGAGTTCATTGGTATGGTGAATTTCTACCACTGTTTCCTCCCCTCAGCAGCCCGTATCATGCGCCCTGATGTCGGGTAAAGGCAAGGACATTACTTGGGACGAGGAGGCCACGGCTGCTTTCGTTAAAGCCAAGGAAGCCTTGGCAGATGTCGCGATGCTGGTGCACCCCAGAACGGATGTTCCGACTGCCCTCATGGTGGACGCATCTGACACAGCAGTCGGTGGGGTGCTGGAGCAGCTCATCGAGGGGTGCTGGCAACCCTTGGCGTTCTCCAGCAAGCATCTACAACCACCTGAACTCAAGTACAGTGCTTTCAACTGGGAGCTGTTGGCATTGTATTTGGCAATCCGGCATTTCAGGTACTTCTTAGAAGGCAGGCCATTCACCGCGTTCACAGACCACAAACCGTTGACCTTCACGTTCACGGAGGTGTCCGATCCCTGGTCGGCTCGCCAGCAGCGACATCTGTCCTACATCTCCGAGTACACGACAGACATCCTGCATGTCTTGGTAAAGGACAACGTCGTGGCAGACGCACTCCCCAGACCAGCTGTCCAGGCCCTGTCCCTGGAGGTGGACTATGCAGCACTGGCGGAGGCGCAGCAGGCAGACGACGAGATGCCCAGCTACAGGACTGCAGTCTCGGGTTTGCAGCTGCAGGATTTTCTCGTAGGCCCAGGTGAGAGGACCCTCCTGTGCGACGTGGATACTGGCCAACCTCGCCCCATCGTCCCGGCAGCCTGGAGGCAGCGAGTTTTCGACTCCATACACGGTTTGGCGCACCCATCTATCTGGACAACCGTCCGGCTGGTCTCCAGCAAGTTCTCTTGGCACGGACTTCGCAAGCAGGTCAGTGAATAGGCCAGAACGTGCGCGCAGTGCTAAACAGCCAAGGTGCAGCGGCACACTAAAGCCCCACCGCAGCAGTTCGAACCCACCCACCGGAGGTTCGACCACGTTCATGTGGGTATTGTGGGCCCTCTACCAGTGTCCCAAGGAGCGCGGTACCTCCTAA
The DNA here is from genome assembly GCF_030144855.1 of Hypanus sabinus. Classification (NCBI taxonomy): domain Eukaryota; kingdom Metazoa; phylum Chordata; class Chondrichthyes; order Myliobatiformes; family Dasyatidae; genus Hypanus; species Hypanus sabinus. The sequence goes on along the minus strand of NC_082724.1, from coordinate 57,861,122 downwards.
CTATGGTAGACCCGTTCACGAGGTGGCCAGAGGCAGCCCCACTCACCGACACATCTGCCGATTCCTGCGCCCGAGCACTGATTGCAACCTGGGTAGCACGCTTCGGGGTACCGGCCCACATTATCTATGACAGTTCACCTCCAGTCTGTGGTTGGCTGTGGCCAGCCTGTTGGGAATGCAGCTACACCACACTACTTCCTACCACCCACTAGTGGAACGCTTCCACCGTTACTTGAAGTCGGCTCTCATGGCCCACCTGAGAAAACCTAACTGGGTGGACAAGCTTCCCTGGGTCCTGCTTGGAATTCGCACAGCGCCCAAAGAGGATCTGCACCTTGTTGGCCGAGTTGGTGTACGGCACACCCCTGGCCGTCCCAAGAGAGTTCATACCAGCCCCAAGGGGGCAAGAGGAAGAACCCACAGCAGTCCTGGACAGACTACACGAAAGACTCGGCAACCTGGCCCCCGTACCGACTTAGCAGCACAGACTGACCCTAAACCATGTACCCAAAGACCTGCAGGACTGTAAGTTTGTGTTTGTACGAAGGGGCAGACACCGGGCATCACTACAGCGGCCAGCATGAGGGGCCGTTCAAGGTGATCAACAATAACGGGTCCTCGTACGTTCTGGACATTGGGGGGAGAGAGGAGGTTTTCACGGTGGACCGACTCAAACCAGCCCATGTGGACGGCGCAGCCGGTCGAGGTTCAGGCACCGTGGTGTAGAGGCAGACCTCCCAGACAGAGGCTGATCCAGACTGTGGACACTGGGGGGGTGTATCGCTGGTTCTGGGGGGGGGGGGGTTATGTGGCGACCCACTTTCTGCGTAGGCAAATCGGCTCACAAATAGCCAGCACGCGGGGGGAGACTTTGGGACTCTGATGCCATTTCTGCCCAGAGAGGGCGGGCGCTAGTGATTAAATGCCAGCGCCGCGAAGTTTGAATAAACTGGTCTCGAAACGACTTACCGACGGCGTGTCGTTATTTCAGCGCTGTGTGTAGCTCATCACTACAGTGAATTTAATTGGCTTTTTGACACCGATTGACAGAAAGGACACTTTTGTGTCAAAGTAAAAACAGATCTCTACAAAGTGATCTAAATTAATTACAAATACAAAGTACAGAATAATTGATTGGATAAGTATTCACTTCGTCGGTATTTAGCAGATGCACCTTTGGCAGCAATTACAGCCTTGAGTCTGGTTGATAGGTCTCTATCACCTTTGTGCATCTGGATACTTTAATTTTTCCCCATTCTTCTTTACAAAACTGCTCAAGCTCTGTGAGATTGCATGGGAATCGTGAGTGAACAGCCCTTTTCAAGTCCAGCCACAAATTCTTAATTGGATTGAGGTCTGGACTCTGACTTGGCCACTCCATGACATTAACTTTGCTATTTTTAAGCTATTCTTATGAAGTTTTGGCTTTATGTTGGGATCATTATCTTGCTGGAAAACAAATCTTCTTGCAGTTCTCTTGCAGACTACATCAGGTTTTCCTCCAAGATTTCCTTGTATTTAGCTGCAATTCATTTAACCGTCTGCCTTCCCAAGTCTTCCAGGGCCTACTTCAGTGAAGCATCCCCGCAGCATGATGTAGTTACCACTACACTGCCTGGTAGGGATGGTGTGTTTTTGATGATGTGAAGTGTTTGGCTTACACCAAACATAACATTTAGTCTGATGGCCAGAAAGCTCAATTTTGGTTTAATCACACCATAGTACCTTATTCCAGCTGACTTCAGAGTCTCCCATGTGCCTTCTAGCAAACTGTAGCCAAGATTTCATGTGAGATTTTTCAACAGTGGCTTTCTCTTTGCCACTCTCCCATAAAGCTGTGACTGGTGAGTCAACAGGGTAACAGTGATGTATGTGCAGTCTCTCCCATTTTAGCCACTGAAGCTTGGAACTCATCCAGAATTGTCTTAGGTCTCTTGATGGTCTCCCTCACTAGTCCTCTTCTTGCATGGTCATTCCGTTTTTGAGCACAGCCTACTCTAGTCAGATTTACAGCTGTGCCATATTCTTTCCATTTCTTGATGATTGACTTAACTGTACTCCAAGGGATATTCAGTGACTTGGAAATTTCCTTGTATCCATCTTTTGACTTGTGCTTTTCAAAAACCTTTTCACGGAGATGCTTGGAGTATTCTTTTGTCTTCCTGGTGTAGTTTTTACCAGGATACTGACTCATCAGCAGTTGGACCTTCCAGATACAGGTGTATTTTTACTACAATCAATTGAAACAACCGGACTGCACACAGATCTCCATTTAACTGATTATGTGACTTCTAAAATGAATTGGCTGCACCAGTAATGATTTGGTGTGTCGTATTAAAGGGGGGGGGGATCTTATGTAGTCAATTATCTTGTGTTTTATATTTGTAATTATTTTAGATCACTTTGTAGAGATCTGTTTTCACTTTGACACAAAGAATCCTTTTCTGTTGATCGGTGTCAAGAAAGCCAAATTAAATCCACTGTGATTCAATGTTGTAAAACAATAAAACATGAAAACTTCTGGGGGGGAGGGAATATTTTATATGCACTGTATAACTCTATGACCACACCCACGGTGTTAGAGGGACCAGGTAGGAGCAGATTGGGAGGCAGATTTTGGAAAGGTGCAAAAATAACAGGGTTGTTATCATGGGTGACCATAATTTCCCTAATATTGTTTGCCATCTGATTAGTTCCAATGGTTTAGACGGGACAGAGTTTGTTAAGTGTGTCCAGGATAGATTCCTGTCACAGTATGTTGACAGGCCGACTAGGGGGAATGCCATATTAGATCTAGTATTAGGTAACGAACCAGGTCAGGTCATAGATCTCTCAGTGGGTGAGTATCTGGGGGACAGTGACCACTGTTTCCTGGCCTTTAGCATTATCATGGAAAAGGATAGAATCAGAGAGGACAGGAAAATTTTTAACTGGGGAAGAGCAAATTATGAGGCTATAAGGCTAGAACTTGCAGGTGTGAATTGGGATGATGCTTTTGCAGGGAAATGTACTATGGACATGTGGTCGATGTTCAGGGATCTCTTGGAGGATGTTAGGGATAAATTTATCCCAGTGAGGAAGATAAAGAATGGTAGGGTGAAGGAACCATGGGTGACAAGTGAGGTGGGGAATCTAGTCAGATGGAAGAAGGCAGCAGACGTGAGGTTTAGGAAGCAAGGATCAGATGAGTCTATTGAGGAATATAGGGTAGCAAGAAAGGAGCTTAAGAAGGGGCTGAGGAGAGCAAGAAGGGGGCATGAGAAGGCCTTGGTGAGTAGAGTAAAGGAAAACCCCAAGGCATTCTTCAATTATGTGAAGAACAAAAGGTTGACAGGAGTGAAGATAGGACTGATTAGAGATAAAGGTGGGAAGATGTGCCTGGAGACTGTGGAAGTGAGCAATGTCCTCAATAAATACTTCTATTCGGTATTCACCAATGAGAGGGAACTTGATGACGGTGAGGACAATATGAGTGAGGTTGAAGTTCTGGAGCATGATGATATTAAGGGAGAGGAAGTGTTGGAGTTGTTAAAATACATCAGGATGGACAAGTTCCCGGGGCCTTATGGAATATTCCCCAGGCTGCTCCACGAGGCGAGGGAAGAGATTGCTGAGCCTCTGGTAGGATATTTATGTCCTCGTTGTCCATGGGAATGGTACCGGAGGATTGGAGGGAGGCGAATGTTGTCTCCTTGTTCAAAAAAGGTAGTGGGGATAGTCCAGATAACTATAGACCAGTGAGCCTTATGTCTGTGGTGGGAAAGCTGTTGGAAAAGATTCTTAGAGATAGAATCTATGGGCATTTAGAGAATCATGGTCTGATCAGGGACAGTCAGCATGGCTTTGTGAAGGGCAGATTGTGTCTAACAAGCCTGTTAGAGTTCTTTGAGGAGGTGACCAGGCATATAGATGAGGGTAGTGCAGTGGATATGATCTACATGGATTTTAGTAAGGCATTTAATAAGGTTCCACACGGTAGGCTTATTCAGAAAGTCAGAATGCATGGGGTCCAAGGAAGTTTGGCCAGGTGGATTCAGAATTGGCTTGCCTGCACAAAGCAGAGGGACGTGGTGGAGGGAGTACATTCTAATTGGAGGGTTGTGACAAGTGGTGTCCCACATGGATCGGTTCTGGGGCTCCTACTTTTTGTGATTTTTGTTAATGACCTGGATGTTGGGGGGTGGGGGGAGTAGAAGGATGGATTAGCAAGTTTGCAGATGACACAAAGGTCGGTAGTGTAGAGGATTGTTGAAGATTGCAGAGAGACATTGATAGGATGCAGAAATGGACTGAGAAGTGGCAGATGGAGTTCAACCCGGAGAAGTGTGAGGTGGTACATTTTGGAATGTACCATTTTTGCAGGTAGGTGGGACTAGGTGAGAGTCATTCAGCAAGGACTAGAAGGGCCGAGATGGCCTGTTTCCATGCTGTAATTGTTATATGGTTATATGGAAGGACAAACTCCAAGGAAGAGTACAAAGTAAGTGGCAGGATACTTGGTAGTGTGGAAGAGCAGAGGGATCTAGGGGTACATGTCCACAGATCCTTGTAAGTTGCGTCACAGGTAGATAGGGCAGTTAAGAATGCTTATTGGGTGTTAGCTTTCATAAGTCGAGGGATAGAGTTTAAGAGTCGTGAGGTAATGATTCAGCTCTATGCAACTTTGGTTAGGCCACACTTGGAGTATTGTGTCCAGTTCTGGTCGCCTCACTGTAGGTAGGATGTTGAAGCATTGGAAAGGGTGCAGAGGAGATTTACCAGGATGCTGCCTGGTTTAGAGAGTATGGATTATGATCAGAAATTAAAGGAGCTAGAGCTTTACTCTTTGGAGAGAAGGATGAGAGGAGACATGATGGAGGTATACAAGATATTAAGAGGAATAGATAGAGTGAATTGCCAGCGCCTCTTCCCCACGGCACCACTGCTCAATACAAGAGGACATGGCTTTAAGGTAAGGGGTAGAGCTTCCAGAGATGTGTTCAAGTGTTTTGGAAGTGTGTTCTATCCACTGAGGTAATATGATAATATCATATTTTACTTGTCTCCTTAGATGATCCAGTTAGTATCTTCAAGCACCAGCCCCAGCCACCACACTCAGTTCTCAAATTTCTGCAGGATGTGTTTGCAGACAAAGATACGGCAAGAATTTTCTACCGAACTGACATGATGGTGATGATCGACATAATCGTGCGGCAGACTTCTGACCTCTCACCAGGAGAAAAGGTCAGAACACTGATTTGATTGTAACAGGTTCCTCTCTGGTACAATGTTAGCACTAGCTGACAATTTCCAGAAACATGAGAATCATCCAACAGTAAAGACCAGCAATCAGGTTGGACCCGAGGATATCCCACATCTCAGGTTCATTCTGTTGCCTTTTATGCCTTAGCAATTTGTGCTCATTTCTTGAATGTGGTGAGAGTCTTTTCCTTCATCACCCACTGAGGCAGCTTGTTCTAGATCCCAACCAGCTTTGGGAAAAGGGGAGGGAATATCCCTTCAATCTTTTCTCTGTATTCCATTACTGAACTTAAACTTATGCAGTCTGGTTATAGACACTCAAAAAGAGAACAGATTTATCACTATCAGTCCTATCTATGCCTCTCATAATAGAACATGTGTATATATAACAATATATAATATATATAACAATATATAACAATATAACAGTGTAACACAGAAGCAGACCCTTCTGTCCTAATTTCTTCTGTTTTCATGTGGTCCTCATCTATCCTTTCTCTGCACATCCACCTTCCTATGTAAGAGCCCCTTAAACACCTTGTTTGTATTTGCCTCAACCACCACTCATGGTGGTACATTCCAGGCACCCAGCACTCTGTGTTTAAAAAAAAGTGATGTCCCTTACATCAGTTTTGAACTTCCCCTCTCAATTTCAATGCATACCCTATAGTATTAGACAGTTCAACCTTGGGAGGAAAGATAGCAGTTTGGTTCAACCTCTCCTTATATCACTTATACTCAATGTCCTGACTGATGAGAGCAGTGTGCACAACAGCTTCTTCAGCACCCTATCCATCTGTGATGCTGCATTCACCAGACATTTTCACCCCTAGGTCCCTCTGTTCTATAACACTCTACAGGGCCATACCATTCACTGTACAAGTCCTGCTCTGCTCTAATACAATACCTTCCCTTTATCTGCATTGAGAGCCATTTGCCAATCCTCTGCCCACATACCAAGGTGATCAAGATCCCCTTATAATTTTCATAACCACCTACACTATCTACATCACCTATTTTAGTTTCTCCGCAGTCTAACCATTTCTAATGTATATCCACATTCACATCACTGATATCAATTATAAACAACTAAAGGTCCCTGCACTGACCTCTGTAGCACACTACTAGATACAAGCCTCCAGTCTGAGAAACAACCCTCAACCGTGCAACATTCCAATGAGGGCAAGATAAGGTGATTTGGCAGGTGAATGCATGGCTGAGGAACTGGTGCAAGGGGCAAGGGTTTGTATTTATGGATCGTTGGGATCTCTTTTGTTGTAGGTATGACTGTATAAAAGGACGGCTTACACCTAAACCCGAGGAGGTCCAATATTCTTGCAGACAGGTTTAATAGAGATGTTCAGGAGGGTTTAAACTAATTTGGCAAGGGGATGGGAACAAGAGTGATAATGCTAAGGATGAGGAAGTTTGTTTACAAACAAAGGCTCCTAATAATGAGAGGCTGATGACAGGACAAAATTTCAGTCAACAGGATGAGTTGCAATGTAAAAGGCAGACAAAATCGAAAAGAGTGAGTACAGGACTGAAGGTGTAGTATGTGTGCAGTATATGGAATAAGGTTGATGAACTTGTAGCACAGTTGCAGACTGGCATATATGATGTTGTAGGCATCACCCAATCATGGCTGAACGGAGATTATAACTGGGAGCTTAATGTCCAAGCATTCACATTTTATTGAGAGGAAAGGCAGGTAGACAGAGTGGGTGGTGTGACTCTCCTGGTTAAAAAATGAAATCAAGCCATTAGAAAGAAGTGATAAAGGGTCAAAAGGTGTTGAATCATTGTGGATAGATCTAAGGAACTGCAAGAGTAAAAGGATCCTGATAGGAGTTATATACATACCCCAACAGTAGTAAGGATGTGGTCTACAAATTATAATGGGAGATAGAAAATGCATACCAAAAGGGCAATGTTACAGTAGTCATGGGGGATTTCAATATGCAATTGGGAAAATCAGGTTGGTGCTCAATCCCAAGAGGGGGAATTTCTAGAATGCCTTGAAATGGTTTTTTAGAGCAGCTTGTGGTTGAACCCACTGGAGGATCAGTTATTCTGGATTGGGTTTTGTGCAATGAACCAGAATTGATTAGAGACTTAAGGTAAAAGAAGCCTTAGGGGAATTTGATTATAGTATGAGCAAATTCACTCTGAAATTTGAGGAGAAGCTAAAGTCAGATGTATTAATATTACAGTGGTGTAAAGGGAATTACAGAGGCATGAGGGAGGAGTTGGCCAAAACTAATTGGAAAAAATACATTGGCTGGTATAAAGGCAGAGCAGCAACGGCTGAAATTTCAGGAAGCAATTCTGAAGGCACATACTGTACAGTCAGCCCTTCTTATCCACGGGGGATTGGTTCTGAGACCCTCCCCCGCCCCGCGGATACCAAAAAACACGGATTCTCAAGTCCCTTATTTAACCTGAATCAACGCGGTGGACATTAGGACCCAGCGCAGCTCTGAATCTGCGGTGTTTCTGTTCACGAAAATAATCGCGATCATGATTGAAAATAAGGTGGAAGTAATAAAGCAGTTGGAAAGAGGTGAAATGCCATCGGTCATTGGAAAAGCGTTAGGCTAGTCGGTCAACGATCGAAACTATTTTAACGGAGCATGCGAAAGGTCCTGCCCCAATGAAAGCTACAATTATCACTAAGCAACACAGTGGTTTAATTATTGAAATACGTATGTTTCTTAAGTGTTTTATATGCATAGAAAGGTAAAATATGTACTATATACTAAGAAAAACGTTTGACTAATTGACACTAAATAATACCAGATGTACCTGTTCCGATTTCAAATCCAACTTAAAGATGGACTCAAGAACGGAACTCATTCATAACCCAGGGATTGCCTATACTTTTAAGTAATTTCTATATTATTTATAATACCTAATACAATGTAAATGCTATGTAAATAGTTGTTATACTGTATTGTTTAGGGAATAATGACAGGAAAAAAAATAGTCTGTACATGCTCAGACAATGAGTGCTGGAGAGAGAACTTACGGGTTTTCCCGATCCGCAGTTGGTAGAATCCGCGGATAAGGAGGGCTGACTGTATATATATTCTAAAGGCACGATGACATGACCATGGCTAACAAGAGAAGTCAAAGCCAACATAAGAGCCAAACAGAGGGTGTATAATTGAGCAAAAATTAGTGAGAAGTTGGATGATTAGAAGCTTTTAAAAACCAACAAAAGGCAACTAAAAATGTCATTAAGAAGGAAAAGATGGAATACAAAAGTAAACTACCCAATAATATTAAAGAGGACATCAAAAGTTTCATCAGATACATAAAGTGTAAAAGAGAGATGAAAGTGGATGTCGGACCACTGAAAAGCGATGCTGGAGAGGTCGTAATGGTAGACAAAGAAATGGTGGATGAACTGAATAAGTATTTTGCATCAGTCTTCACTGTGGAAGACACTAGCAGTATGGTGGAAGTTCCAGAGGGACGGGTCAGAGGTGTGTGAAGTTGTCATTACTAGGTAGAAAGTACTTGGAAAATTGAAAGGTCTGAAGGCTGATAAATCTCCTGGATCAGATGGTATACACCCAAGGGTTCTGAAAGAGGTGGCTGAAGAGATTGTGGGAGCATCACTAATGATCTTTCAAGATTCTAGATTCTGAAGTGGGTCCAGAAGACTGGAAAATTGTAAATGTCACTCCACTCTTCAAGAAGGAGGGTGGAGAAGAAAGGAAATTATAGACCAGTTAATCTGACTTCAATGGTTTGGAAGATGTTGGAATTGTTTGTTAAGGATGTGGTTTTGGGTACTTGGAGGCACATGATAAAATAGGCTGTCATCAGCACAGTTTCCTCAAGAGAAAATCTTGCCTGACAAATCTTTGAAGAAATAACCAGCAAGATAGACAAAGGAGAATTGATTGATGTTCTGTACTTGGATTTGTAGATGGCCTTTGACAAGTTGCCACATGCAAAGTGCTTAACAAGTTAAGAGCCCATGGTATTACAGGAAAGATTCTAGCATGAATTAAACAGTGGAATTAATGACATTGTTGCAAAGTTTATGGATGATACGAAATTTGCTAAGGGGGCAGGTAGTTTTGAGGAAGTAAGAGGCTACAGAAGGATTTAGACAGATTAGGAGAATGGGGAAATGGCAGATGGAATTCACTGTTGGGAAGTGTAAAATAAAGAGAAAATTCAAAACTCTGAGGCACAAAGAGACTTGGGAATCCTTGTGCAGGATTCCCTAAAGTTTAATGTGCAGTTTGAGTCTGCAGTGAGGAAGGCAAGTGCAATGTTTGCATTCATTTAAAAGGACTAGAATATAGAATCAGAAACAGGTTTATTATCACCGGCATGTGATGTGAAATTTGTTAACTTAGCAGCAGCAGTTCAATGCAATACATAATCTAGCAGAGAAAAAAATAATAAATAAAATAAAAAAGATAAGCAAGTAAATCAATTACGTATAATGAATAGATTTTTTTTAAAGTGTAAAAACAGAAATACTGTATATTTAAAAAAATGAGATAGTGTCCAAAGATTCAACATCCATTTAGGAATTGGATGGCAGAGGGGAAGAAGCTGCCCCTGAATCTCTGTGTGCCCCCAGCTACCTCCTACCTGATGGTAACAGTGAGAAAAGCAAAGATGTAATGTTGAGACTTTATACAGTAAAGCACTTGGAGTGTTGTGAGCATTTTTGGGTGACGTCTTAGAAAGGATGTGCAGGCACTGGAGAGGGCTCAAAGGAGATTCACAAAAATGAACCCGACATGTCAATCCATGGTCTCCTGTACTTCCACAATGAGGCCACACTCAGTTTGGTGGAGCAACACTTTTATCTTCCGTCTGGGTAGCCTCCAACCTGATGGCATGAACATTGATTTCTTGAACTTCCAGTAATGGCCCCCATACGACCCCCTTCACAATTCCCATTTCCCTCTCTCACCCTATTTCCTTACCTGCCCATCACCTCCCTCTGGTGGTTCTCCCTCTTCCCTTCCTCATGGCCTTCTGTCCTCTCCTATCAGATTCCCTTTCTCCAGCCTTGTATTTCTTTCACCAATCAACTACCCAGCTCTTTACTTCACCCCTTCCCCCCACTTGGTTTCACCTATCACCAACTCTGTTGCATTTCTTCCTCCCCTCCCCCCAGTTTCTTACTCTTCCTTGTTCTGTTGGCCCACCTTCATTGCTTTATTCCATGGTTCTCTATCCTCTCCTATTGGATTCCCCAGACTTGTGGGAACCTCCAACATGTTGCTCAAGAATTCTAGCATGTACAGAATCTCCTGTGTTGCTGGTAGTAGGTTTTCTGTCACAAAAGCAACCCTGCACCACCACACTCTGCCTCATTACTTTGCCAATTTTGAATCCAGTTTGGAAGGTTACCATGGACTCTGACATTTTGGAGCCTTAGTGAATACAAAATGGTATAAATAGTTGGAAGGCAAGGTCCAAGTGGTGGTCCGGAGGACTCGAACTGTATTGTACTATAAAACAGTACAGTACAGGAATAGGCTTAATAGCCTACAGTGTTGTGCTGAACTAATTAAACTGGTAATTGAATGCCTAATTAAACTAATACTTTGGTCTACACATCCATATCCCTCCTTTCTTATTTTCTTATTTTTATTTAGAGATTCAATGGGGCCTTTTCAGCCCTATGAGCCACACTGTCCAGAAACCTCTGATTTTACCCTAAACTAATCACTGAACAACATAAAATAACGATTTAACTTACTAACCAGTACATCTTTGGATTGTGGGAGGAAACCAGAGGATCCAGAGAAAACCCATACATTCCAGGGGAGGATGTACAGACTCCTTACAGATGAAGTTGGAATTAAACTCTGAGACCAAAAGCTGAAATAGCATCATGTTAATCGCAACACTACCTTGGCGCTCATTCACACCCCCTTTCTCAATCTCTGCATCTCTGGAGACAGTGCATCTACTGATGTATTTTATAAACCCACTGACTCTCACAACTAGCTGGACTATACCTTTTCCCACTCTGTTACTTGTAAGAATGCCATCACCTTCTCTCAATTCCTCCATCTCTGCCATTCCAAAATGAAGGACCTGTCCTCCTTCAAGGAAAGGGACATCCCTTCCTCCACCAATAACACAGCCCTCAACCGCATCTCTTCCTTTATCTGTGTGGATTTTAGTAAGGCACCTGATAAGGTGGTGCATAGTAGGCTGATCCAGGAGGTTAAGGCACAAGGAGAGTTGGCTATAATAATCTAAAATTAGTTTTGTGATGGAGGCAGATGGTATTGGTTTGAGTAACACAAATGAAATACCAGGGACCCATATTCAGTTCCCACTGCTGTCTGTACGTTCTCCCCATGATAGTATGGATTTCCTCTGGATGCTCCCCAATCCAAAGATGTGAATGTTAGTAGGTTAATTGGTTACATGGGTGAAATAGGATAGTGTGGGCTCAATATAACCATTTAACAATTACAGCACGGAAACAGGCCATCGCGGCCCTTCTAGTCCATGCCAACGCTTACACTCACCTAGTTCCACTGGCCCCCACTCAGCCCATAACCCTCCATTCCTTTCCTGTCCATATACCTATCCAATTTTACTTTAAATGACAATACCGAACCTGTGCTAGAAAGTGCTGTATTTATAAAGTAAAGGATGCTTTGTAGTAATCTATGACCAGTGTACCACAGGACACCGGACCCTTTTTGTTTGTGATATAAGTTAATGGCTTGGATGTGAATGTAGGCAAATGATTAGTATGTTTACTGTTAGCATGAAATAGATGGTGTTGAGGATTACAAGGAAGCATTAGCGGTTTAAGTTACATCCAGAGAAAGTTCAATTGGAAAGTTGGTTAGAATATTGAAAGATCAAATTTAATCCTAACAAGTTTGAGATTGATGCCACTTGGGAAAGTTAAATAAGAGTAGTTCACATGCAATAAATGGTAGTGCAATAAGGAATGTTGATGAATGGAGAAACCTTGTGGTTTAAGTACAAAACTTAAGTGACAACATGGGTAGGTGTGGGCCTTGAAAAAGGCATGTGGTACATTTGCTTTCATTGAGTGGGCCATTGAATGTAAAAGTTGGGACATTATGTTGCCACTTTATAAAACACTGATTAGACCACACTTGAGAGTAGTGTGTGCAATTTTGGTCAACTCCTCAAAGGAAGAATGTAGTTACTCTGGAAAGTGGAGAGGTGATGCAGCAGGATGTTTTCTGGACTGGAGGATGATACTTATGGGGAAGACTGGAAAGGTTGTGCTTGTTTTTCCTGGAGCGAAGGAGCTCAAGGATGATCTGATAGAGGTGATATGTCTATGAAGGTTCTCAGTCATCCAGGTCATTGTATATCAAGCAGCAGTAAATCAAGGCAACTAGACTTGCTGTGTTGTCTAGAAGATGTTTTGCCAATGTACTGGTTAGGCACAGGAATACATTCAGCCAGAGACTCATTCCACCGAGATGCAACACTGAGCATCATAGGAAGTCATTCCTGCCTGTGGCCATCAAACTTTACAACTCCTCCCTCAGAGTGTCAGACACTCTGAGCCAATAGGCTGGCCCTGGACTTACTTCCACTTGGCATAATTTACCTATTATTATTTAATTATTTCTACACCATTCTTGGTTGGTGAGACTGTAACAAACCCAATTCCCCTTGGGATCATTAAAGTATGTCTGTCTGTCTGTCTGTCATCTGAGAGGCTTCTTCAGTTTTAATCCATGGTGGGTAGCTTTCCAGTTTATAAACTCTGAGGCTACATCCACACTAGACCGGATAATTTTGAAAACGCTGGTTTCACGTAAAAACGATAGGCGTCCACACTATGCGTTTTAAAAAATATCTCTATCCACATTGAAACAGAGATTTTGGCAAATCTCCTCCTCCTGCGCATGCTCAGGACATATCTACCAAAAACAAGTGACATGTTTGGTGTCGAATCTCGCCGTAAAAGTGCGCGTTTGTGTAGTTACAGACTAGAAAAACTTAAAACGACGGACAGCTGTTGGCTTTCGCGCAGGAGAACTTAAAAGTAATAACAGACAAATACTGTATATGGTATATGGTATGGAGGCAACTGACAGGAAGTTCACGGACAGATTGACCCGGTTGACAACGAACATTGAAAAACTGACTAAGGTGCATTAATAAAAGCACCTTGTTAAATGTATAAAACATGTCTGCATCAGTGTTATCTTGTATTTCCATATAATGTTACATTAGGCTGTTACACATCTATTGTCAAAGAAGTACTTGCATAAATGGGTAAACCACCTTCATACGAGCAAGGACAGAAAACAGGGCAAAGTGAATATACTTATTTATTCAGTAAGTTATGGGTCAAAGTATTTGGTGAGTACATTTCTAACTCTTCTGGCATCAGTTTCATTGCCATCTGTTCTGAAATTGTTAGGTTGCGCTCCAGAAAACAATGAAATAGCACGCTGCCGTCTGACTACGTTTTCAGAAGTCTCCATTTACCCTGTCCACACTGATCCAGCCAATCCGGCGTTTTCAAAAATATACACTTTGGAGAGTGTTTCTGAAAAGCTCCGGTTTTGGAGGACGAAAACACCATTTTAGTGTGGACGAAGGGTAAAAATGAAGAGAAAGAGCTTCGGTTATGGATTTATTCGGTGTAGCGTGGACATAACCTGAGTTGTTTGAGGGTTGTTGATTCACAGAAGTAATGAGAGGGTCATTAATCTTATTTTTGTTTGAATGAAGTTGTGAACTGTTGTGGAGATGCCAGGGTAAAGATTTTAGGACTACATTGTAAACAGCTGATAACAGGTGGTGTCATGCCCCTCCCCCTCTGTTCAGGGATGGGTTTTCCAGTGTGACAAAGATGATTTCCTTAATCCCTCTTTCAAACCACCAGTCCTCCCTGTCCAAAATGTGCAGATTGTGTCCCTTGTCCTTTAGGTGTAGATATATAGCTGGGTCTTGAGCTGAGGTGTTAGCCCTCCTATATTGGGCCATCTGTCTCTTAAACATAGTGATTGCATCTGATTCTATCACCTCCTCTTGCAGTGTGTTCCAGATATCAACCACTGTTTGTAAAATGAACTTTCTCATCAGATCCCCTTTACAGCTCCTTCCTCTCACCTTGTTGTTTTACCAATCTGTAACAATGATCCAGACCTCCAGCTCTGCTACATTTTGTCACATTGGAGAGAAAAATTTAAAAGGGTCATGAGGAAGGAGATTGGAGTGTTTAGGAGGAAGGAGATTGGTGGGGTCAAGAGGAAGGAGATTGGAGGGGTCAGGAGGAAGGAGATTGGAGGGGTCAGGAGGAAGGAGATTGGTGGGGTCAAGAGGAAGGAGATTGGAGGGGTCAGGAGGAAGGAGATTGGAGGGGTCAGGAGGAAGGAGATTGGAGGGGTCAGGGGGAAGGAGATTGGAGGGGTCAGGAGGAAGGAGATTGGAGGGGTCAGGAGGAAGGAGATTGGAGGGGTCAGGGGGAAGGAGATTGGTGGGGTCAGGAGGAAGGAGATTGGTGGGGTCAGGAGGAAGGAGATTGGTGGGGTCAGGAGGAAGGAGATTGGAGGGGTCAGGGGAAGGAGATTGGAGGGGTCAGGAGGAAGGAGATTGGTGGGGTCAAGAGGAAGGAGATTGGAGGGGTCAGGAGGAAGGAGATTGGAGGGGTCAGGGGAAGGAGATTGGAGGGGTCAGGGGAAGGAGATTGGGGGGGTCAGGAGGAAGGAGATTGGAGGGGTCAGGAGGAAGGAGATTGGAGGGGTCAGGGGGAAGGAGATTGGAGGGGTCAGGGGGAAGGAGATTGGAGGGGTCAGGAGGAAGGAGATTGGAGGGGTCAGGAGGAAGGAGATTGGAGGGGTCAGGAGGAAGGAGATTGGAGGGGTCAGGGGAAGGAGATTGGAGGGGTCAGGAGGAAGGAGATTGGAGGGGTCAGGGGGAAGGAGATTGGAGGGGTCAGGAGGAAGGAGATTGGAGGGGTCAGGGGGAAGGAGATTGGAGGGGTCAGGGGAAGGAGATTGGAGGGGTCAGGAGGAAGGAGATTGGAGGGGTCAGGAGGAAGGAGATTGGTGGGGTCAGGAGGAAGGAGATTGGAGGGGTCAGGAGGAAGGAGATTGGAGGGGTCAGGGGGAAGGAGATTGGAGGGGTCAGGAGAAAGGAGATTGGAGGGGTCAGGGGAAGGAGATTGGAGGGGTCAGGAGGAAGGAGATTGGTGGGGTCAAGAGGAAGGAGATTGGAGGGGTCAGGAGGAAGGAGATTGGAGGGATCAGGGGAAGGAGATTGGAGGGGTCAGGAGGAAGGAGATTGGAGGGGTCAGGAGGAAGGAGATTGGAGGAGTCAGGGGGAAGGAGATTGGAGGGGTCAGGGGGAAGGAGATTGGAGGGGTCAGGGGAAGGAGATTGGAGGGGTCAGGAGGAAGGAGATTGGTGGGGTCAAGAGGAAGGAGATTGGAGGGGTCAGGAGGAAGGAGATTGGAGGGGTCAGGGGAAGGAGATTGGAGGGGTCAGGGGAAGGAGATTGGGGGGGTCAGGAGGAAGGAGATTGGAGGGGTCAGGAGGAAGGAGATTGGAGGGGTCAGGGGGAAGGAGATTGGAGGGGTCAGGGGGAAGGAGATTGGAGGGGTCAGGAGGAAGGAGATTGGAGGGGTCAGGGGAAGGAGATTGGAGGGGTCAGGAGGAAGGAGATTGGAGGGGTCAGGGGAAGGAGATTGGAGGGGTCAGGAGGAAGGAGATTGGAGGGGTCAGGGGGAAGGAGATTGGAGGGGTCAGGAGGAAGGAGATTGGAGGGGTCGGGGGAAGGAGATTGGAGGGGTCAGGGGAAGGAGATTGGAGGGGTCAGGAGGAAGGAGATTGGAGGGGTCAGGAGGAAGGAGATTGGTGGGGTCAGGAGGAAGGAGATTGGAGGGGTCAGGAGGAAGGAGATTGGAGGGGTCAGGGGGAAGGAGATTGGAGGGGTCAGGAGGAAGGAGATTGGAGGGGTCAGGGGAAGGAGATTGGAGGGGTCAGGAGGAAGGAGATTGGTGGGGTCAAGAGGAAGGAGATTGGAGGGGTCAGGAGGAAGGAGATTGGAGGGATCAGGGGAAGGAGATTGGAGGGGTCAGGAGGAAGGAGATTGGAGGGGTCAGGAGGAAGGAGATTGGAGGGGTCAGGGGGAAGGAGATTGGAGGGGTCAGGGGGAAGGAGATTGGAGGGGTCAGGGGAAGGAGATTGGAGGGGTCAGGAGGAAGGAGATTGGAGGGGTCAGGGGAAGGAGATTGGAGGGGTCAGGAGGAAGGAGATTGGAGGGGTCAGGGGGAAGGAGATTGGAGGGGTCAGGAGGAAGGAGATTGGAGGGGTCAGGGGGAAGGAGATTGGTGGGGTCAGGAGGAAGGAGATTGGAGGGGTCAGGAGGAAGGAGATTGGAGGGGTCAGGAGGAAGGAGATTAGAGGGGTCAGGGGGAAGGAGATTGGAGGGGTCAGGAGGAAGGAGATTGGTGGGGTCAGGAGGAAGGAGATTGGAGGGGTCAGGAGGAAGGAGATTGGTGGGGTCAGGAGGAAGGAGATTGGAGGGGTCAGGGGGAAGGAGATTGGAGGGGTCAGGAGGAAGGAGATTGGAAGGGTCAGGTGGGAAGGAGTCAGGAGGGGACAAGCCAGTGGAGGAACTGAAACATAATGAGCATTTTAACAGCACAAAAGGTTTTAAAAGAATCATGCAACTACTGTAGCTCTGATATAATGTGACTTTTTATTATGTATATTTTTCAAGGAACATAGCTATAGCAAACCCACATGTAATTTATTCTTGTTTAATTTTGTGATTTAAAGGGGTTTTAAATTAATATATACTACTACATTAATTGCATACTGTAATTTTAACATAAAACAGCCTATTGGCTCTTGGATCAATTGACTCAAAAATGTACTTGATTGCATTCTACAGCCTTTCCTGAATAATATTGTTCCAGTGCTGGTGAAGATGAAAGATTATTGCATGAACCTAGAGATTCATATTCATGTATCAGCTGTTATTTCTCTTTTATTTTCTTGTCTTTTCTAAAACTCATACTTGATTTTTTAGGTATCATAGATATTTGGGTATCTACATTTATAAACCTTCAGCAAATTCTACGTAAAAGCAATATTTCTGCACTTGTCCCATAAATTCAACTTTTATTGGAGAAACACTTCTCCAAAACCACAACTTACATTTTGAGGACAAAGTCAATTTATTATCAAAATGTGCATATGTTATCATATGCTACCTTAGATTCATTTTCTTGCAGGCATTCACAGGAAAATAAAGAAATACAGTAGAATTTATGAAAAACTTTACATAAATACTTTTCTCTTTTCTCTCGGATGTGTCAGTATAGCCATTCTGATTCCTGATATCTGTTACATAAACAGAGACTGACAAGCAATGTACAAAAGAAGACAAATACTGTAAATAAATAAATACTGCAAATAAGAATAAGATAATTAATACTGAGAGCATGAGCTGTAGAGCCTTGAAAATGAGTCTGTAGGTTCTGGAGTCATTTCAGTGTTGAGGTGACTGAAGTTATCCACACTGGTTCAGGAGCCTGAAGGTTGTAGGAAATTCCTCTCTTGTTCCCTTATTGTACCTTCAGTCACTGGTACCCATTACTGAGGCTATATTTCAAGTCCCATGCTCAGTTATTTTGACTTTTCTCTTGGATGTGTCAGTGTAGCCATTCTGATTCCTGTTTCTAAAGCAGATGCTCACCTTCCATCTCCAGAGTCAGAACAGAAGACCGATGTGAGTAGATGCTCAGCAATAGAAAGTGTGGAACGCTCAGCAGCTCAAGTTGCATTTGTGGAAAATGGAACAGCATTAATGTTCCAAATCAAAGATCCTTTGTGAGAAATAGGAAAACAAAAAGAAAACTGGGCGCCATGGTAGAGTAGCAGTTAGTGCTATGCTATTACAGCTTGGGTGTTCATTTCTGGTGCTGTCTGTACGTTCTCCCCATGACTGTGTGGGATTTCTCCAGGTGCTCTGGTTTCCTCCCACAGTCCAAAGATGTACCAGTTACAAGGTTAATTGGTCATTTTAAATTGTCCTGTGATTAGGCTATAAGTAGGTGGGTTGCTGGTCATGTGGCTAATCTCTAAATAAATAAAAACCTCATTTTATGTTGTAGAGTGGCTGAGGAAGGGATGGCTAGAACAGCGGGTATGTTTCTGATGGAGTGAGACCAGGTTAAATGGGAGCACCTAGATAATGGATCAAACTTTGTTTGTTATATGTTGCTGACATATGCAGCAGCTCAGGCTGAGTTAACAGAGAGAGTAAACCTTACAGCAGATGGGGCTGGTTCTGATATGGACAAGGGAATAAGTAAACTGAATTAGAATAATTCAGTATTGAGAATGGAAGGCTGCAGCATTCCCAGACAGAAGATCAGAGGTGTAGCTGTAGGAGCTCACTTGGGCCCCTGCCTGTCCTTTCATGGGATGTGTGGAGCTCTCTGTTTCAGTCCTACTTAGCTTTTTCTCTGGTATGTCAGCAGCTGCATGGGTACTGTTTCCTACACTTGTTCAGAACTGGAAAATGTCTTCTGTCTGCTGCCAATATCCACACTGTGCTCTTTCCTTCACACATGGTCGGTCACTGAACCTTCCCTGGTGGTTCCCTTCACCATCTGAAGAGACAGGTGAGTCCCAGATTGCAATAGCTGTATTATTAGTCCACCCACCCTTTCCCTTGTAAGGACTCCATTCCATTCTCTGAGTTCCACCAATACTGTTGCATTTGCTCTAATGAGGAGGCTTTCTGTACAAGTGCCTCTTCTTTTCAAACTGTGGCTTCCTCTACTGTCATGGGGAAAACACTTAACCGTATCTCATCTATTTCCTGAATTCTGGTCTCACCCCTCCTGCCCTGATCCTTATCATCCACCCTGCCAATCTCCACAACAGACCATTCCTTGTAATTTGCACCAGCTCCAGCATGATTCCAGCACCGAACACATATTCCATTCTCCCCCAAAGTTCTCCCATTTCAGAATTTAGAAGGGATCACAGCATTTGTGATTCTTTGGTGTGCTGTTCTGATCCTTACCAATTGCCCCTGCCTTATGCCTAGGCACAGCAGGATATGCAACTCCTTTCACCCCTTCCCCTCCCAACAACCAGGGACAGAAACATTCTTTCCAGATGAAGTAGTGATCCATTTGCACTTCTTCCAACCTAGTGTACTGCATTTGATGTTCACAATGTGCTCTCCTCTACACAGGGTAAACCAAACATATTGGTGATCAGTTTGTAAATCACCTGTGTTTAATCCAGAGTGATCCTGAACATTCTGTTTCCAACCAGTTTATTTCCTCACCTCTTTCCCTTTCTGACCTCTATCTGTGGCTTATTGCACTTGTTACATTGATAGAACATAGAACATTGATCATGTTGACAGATGGAAGGTTTTTCCCAGGGCTGAAATGGCTAACATGAGAGGGCACAGTTTTAAGGTGCTTGGAAGTTGGTACAGAGGAGATATCAGGGGTAAGCTTTTTACACTGAGAATGGTGAGTGCATGGAATGGGCTGCTGGTGATGGTGATGGAGGTGAATATGATAGTGTCTTTTAAGAGGTTCCTGAATAGGAACAGTGGCATGCAAAAGTTTGGGTACCTCTGGTCAAGATTTCTGTTACTGTGAATAGTTAAGTGAGTAGAAGATGAACTGATCTCCAAAAGTCATAAAGTTAAAAATGAAACATTCTTTTCAACATTTTAAGCAAGATTAGTGTATTATTTTTTGTTTTGTACAATTTTAGAGTGAAAAAAAGGAAAGGAGCACCATGCAAAAGTTTGGGCATCCCAAGAGATTTGAGCTCTCAGATAACTTTTACCAAGGTCTCAGACCTTAATTAGCTTGCTAGGGCTATGGCTTGTTCACAGTCATTGTTAGGAAAGGCCAGGTAATGCAAATTTTAAAGCTTTATAAATACCCTGACTCCTCAAACCTTATCCCAACAATCTGCAGCCACAGGCTCCTCTAAGCAGCTGCCTAGCACTTTGAAAATTAAAATAAATGATGCCCACAAAGCAGGAGAAGGCTTATAAGAAGATAGCAAAGCATTTTCAGGTAGCTGTTTCCTCAGTTCGTAATGTAATTAAAAAATAGCAGTTAACAAGAATGGTGGAGATCAAGTTGAGGTCTGGAAGACCAAAAAAACTTTCCGAGTGAACAGCTCGTAGTATTGCTAGAAAGTCAAATTGACTGCAAAAGGCCTTCAGGAAGATTTAGCAGACTCTGGAGTGGTGGTGCATTGTTCTACAGTGCAGCGACACCTGCACAAATGTGACTTTCATGGAAGAGTCATCAGAAGAAAACTTGTCCTACGTCCTCACCACAAAATTCGGCGTCTGAAGTTTGCAAAGGAACATCTAAACAAGCCTGATGCATTTTGGAAACAAGTCCTGTGGACTGATGGAGTTAAAATAGAAATTTTTGGTCGCAATGAGTAAAGCTATGTTTGGAGAAAAAAAAGGTACAGAATTTCATGAAAGGAACACCTCTCCAATTTTAAGCACGGTGGTGGATCGATTATGCTTTGGGCTTGTGTTGCAGCCAGTGGCACGGGGAACAATTCGCTGGTAGAGGGAAGAATGAATTCAATTAAATACCAGCAAATTCTGGAGCAAACATCACACTGTCTGTAAAGAAGCTGAAGATGAAAAGAGGATGGCTTCTACAACAGGATAATGATCCTAAACACACCTCAAATTCCACAGTGGACTACCTCACAAGGTGCAAGCTGAAGGTTTTGTCATGGCCCTCACAATCCCCCGACCTAAACATCATTGAAAATCTGTGGATAGACCTCAAAAGAGCAGTGCATGCAAGATGGCCCAAGAGTGTCATAGAACTAGAAGCCTTTCGCAAGGAAGAATGGTGACAATCCCCCAAACAAGAATTGAAAGACTTTTAGCTGGCTACAGAAAATGTTTACAAGCTGTGATACTTGCCAAAGGGGGTGTTACTAAGTACTGACCATGCAGGATGCCCAAACTTTTGCTTCAGGTCCTTTTCCTTTTTTGTTATTTTGAAACCATAAAAGATGGAATTAAAAAAGTAATTTTGCTTCAAATATTAGAGAAATATGTCATCTTTAACTTCATGCCTTTTGGAAATCAGGTCATCTTTTATTCACTTAGCTATTCACAGTAACAGAAATCTTGACCGGGGTGCCCACTGCATGCCACTGTATATGGAGCTTAAAAAAATCGAGGGCTATTGGTAATCCTAGGTAATTTATAAGATAATGACATGTTCAGCACAGCATTGTGGGCCAAAGGGCCTGTATTGTGCTGTTGGTTTTCTATGTTTCTAACATAGAATGTCATCCTTCGGCCCTCAATGTTGTAGCAACCAATTAGCTTACCCTAAGATCAATCTAAACCTTCCCTCCCACATAGCCTTCATTTTTTTCTGTCATCCATGCACCTATCCAAGAGTCTCTTATAAAAATCTCTAATGTATTTACCTCTATCAGCAACATCTTGCAGGCTGGGAGCCATGTGAAAACTGCAAGTATCTTCAGATTATACTGGAGAATGAAGATGTGATAGATAAGAACTGCAGGGAAGTAGTTACCCCTAAACTGCAGGAGGCAGGTACCTGGGTAACTGTCAGGAGCAGGAAAGAGAATTGGCAGCCAGTACAGAGTACTCTTGTGTCCATTCTCCTCAATAATATACCACTTTAGATGCTGTTGGGGGAGGGTGGGGGTTGATGACCTACCAGGGAGAAGCCACTGCATGCAGGCCTCTTGCACTGAGTCTGGCCCTTTGGCTCATAGGATGTCTGAGACCAAGTTGGCCCTATGGCTCATAGGATGTCTGAGACCAAGTCAATAGCATTCTAAAGGGGAAGGGCAAGCAGACAAAATTTATGGTACCAACAACATAGGTATAAAAAGAGAGCAGGTCCAGAAGAGAGAATATAGGGAGTTAGGTAGAAAGCTGAAAAGCAGGACCCCCAGGATAGTAATTTCTGGATTCCTGCCTTACACAGGCCAAAGAGAATAAAAATAGGTTGATTTGGTAGATGAATGCATGGCTGAGAAAATGGTGAAGGGGCAGGGTTTCAGATTTCTGAATCATTTGGATCTCTTCTGTGTAGTATGACCTTTTACAAAAGGACAGGTTACATCTGAACCCAAGGGTAGGGGAGCAAGTATACTTGCAGGCAAGTTTGCTAGTGCTGTCAGGGAAGGTTTCAACCAATTTGGCAGGGGGATGGGAGCTAGAATGATTGGGCTGAGGATGGTGCATTTGATATTCAAGAAAATGTGTAGTGAGACTGTGAGGAAAGACAGGTAGATGAGAGAGCAAAATTGCGGCCACTGGGATGAGTTGAAATGTAACATGGTGGAAAAATCGAAAAGGGTGATACAGGAAAATACAGGAAATACAGAACTTGAAGGTATTGCATTTGAATAAACGCAGTATTTGGAATAGAGTAGATGAATTTTTAGAGCAGTTAGAAATTAGCAGGTATGATGTTGTGGGCATCACTGAGTCGTGGCTGAAAGAAGATCATAGCTGGGAGCTAAACATCCAAGGATACACATTGGAAGGTAGGTACTATAGGTGAAAAATGATGTAAAATCCTTAGAAAGTGGTGACATGGGATCCAAAGATGTAGAATCCTTGTGGGTAGAGTGAAGAAATTGCTAGGGTGAAAGGAGCTTGATGGGAGTTATCTACAGGTCTCTGAACAGTTGCCAGGATGTGAGATACAAATTACAATGGCAGACACAGAGTCAAAGAGAAGTGCAGTACAGAAACATGCCTTTTGGCCCAAATGTCCATGCTGAAACATTTAAGCTGTCTATTCTCATTGACCGGCACCCGGACCAGAGTCTTCCATAACCCCAAACTTCTCTTAAAATTCTACCTAGTCTCATCTGATTGAGATGTTCCCAATGTTTTATGTGTAACCATCCCACTAGTTCTGCGATTTAACATTTGTTTTTCTCTTTCTCTCAATTTTGAAGAAAAGTCTTCAACCTGAGACATTAATTCTGTTTATCTCTCTTCACAGATGCTGCTTGGCCTGTTAAGTGTTTCCACATTTTCTTTTTCTGTTGAAGATTTCTGCAGTATTTTTCCTTTCAGTGGCCAGTGATATCCCTACCCCAGATATAACTATGTTTCAGTGCACAGGCAATTCAGAGGCAAACAAGATTGGAGTTGTCCATTTAGAAGTTAGTTAAACTTGTGTATTGAGAGAGAGCTTTGGGATTGACTTTGAGTAGTTTGTTTATCACTGGTTCATATTAGTCCTATTCATGCACTGGGACTTTATTGGGACCACTCTCCCTAGTGTAGTTTAAGATAAGATGTAGAACTGCCCCAAAAAATGTTGTCATGTGCTTTCCAATAAAACTCTAATAATCCAGCATGCTCAGCACATTGGTGCTAATCAACTTGCAGACTTTCCAGACTATTGAATATTATTTCTATTAATAAAAAACAATCTTTTTTAAATTTTAGATTAAATGTCACAGACTGTGACAATAATTTTTCCAGTGAACCACTAACGAATGTGGGCTCCAGTGAGTGAGGCTGGAGGAACCATGGCCCCTGTGAGTGAGGCTGGAGGAACAGGAGGCCCCCTGTGAGTGGGGTTGTAGGAACCAGGCTCCCCTGTGAGTTAGGCTGGAGGAACCTGGGTGCCCTCCTGTGAGTGGGGCTGTAGAAACCGGGAGCCCCCTGTGAGTGAGGCTGGAGGAACCGGGGGCCCCTTGTGAGTGGGGCTGTAGGAACTGGGCCCCCCCCCCTGTGAGTGGGGCTGGAGTGCTGGAACTGATAATCTGGTGAGTGAAAAATATATTAGCTTTATGTGTCATAGTTATATAAAAACATGTAGTAAAATGCTTCATTTTGTGTCAACGACCAACACAGCCCAAGAATTATGCTGGGGCAGCCTGCAAGTGTCTCCATGCTTATGGCATGCTCACAACAATTGAAGAAGAGCATGGCATACATTATCTCTTGTGTCAGATGCTAAACCTTCAAGATTCCCAAAAGTTGAAGTGTTTTTCTTTTTTTAGAGTTTTGCTCTACTCTACTACTGCAATAAACACAGAAAGGTTTAAGCTTTACTATCATCTGATGCTTGTATTTAACTTGTTCATGAGATGCGGTAGATTTCACTCACAATGCTCCCCTACCTGTTCCTACAGATCAGAATGGAGTACCTCTCACTGATGCACGCCATCATCCGTACAACTGATTACACATGCCACCAACATCGCCTCTCTGATCTACAGGGTACCTTCCAGCGAATTTTGGCTGAAGAGGAAAATGACCAGGCATGCCAGATGGACAAACTGATCATCAATGAGATTTGCAAAGAATTTCCAGATTTTGCCATCGAGAACTAACCCAGGAATAATTGTGCCAAAAGAGTTTTCAGGATGCAATATGCAAACACTTGAAAGATTTGTTGGTGTGGTCTATTGCTAAATTCTGATCCCCATTTGACAGTGTGCTTTGTATTTGCAACTGAACCCAAAGCCTTTTGCAGCCTTGGAAAAGGTTCTGAATCCTTTGTCTTCCCCATTTGCTACAGAAATGGTGGAGCATTGTGACTGACCATTGTTGCTAGACTATATAGATTGCTATTGTGTCCAGAATATCAGTAACTCTAAAGTAGAAGAGCCATGCCATGGCAATAACCACTGAACAGGGAGGGTAGAATGTTGGTTGAGAGGGTTTAATGGACTTTGGCATCTAACATTTCTCCCAAGTTTCCTGGAGCTGAGCTGACCAGCCAGATCTTTAGCACAGCAGTTAGAATATTTCACAAAAGGCTCATCTGGACATATATAGCAGGGATACCATGCGTTATAAAGCCGCAATGAGTTTTGGGCATTGCAGGCATTATCTATGAGGATAAAATTATAACAGTTTGGTGATCTCACCTTGACTTTGCTAAAGTAACATCCACCTCTTTATATTTGTGATTGGAAATTTAAAAATTTAGCCAATTATTTACTGAATGATAAGTTTGCTGTTTTGGTGGAGTTAACAACTGTCACTCTGACAGCTTGTTAGAAGTGTTGGTAGTTGTGGTGGGAACAGGGTACCATGCTACAGTCTGCCAGGGTCCTCACAGTGGCACACACTACTTGAGTGAGTGGTGCCAATACTTTTCTCTGGGATCTCAGTGTCAGGCAACTATAAAAGAATGTAGTGTTCAGGGATTTCATTTACTGCCCTCAATAGTGTGAGGAGGAGGAGGGTATGGTTGGGGACTCCACACCAATCTTGACTGTGTGTGCTCAGGATCAGATTAAGACAGGAGTGTAATTGGAGATGAGTTGATCAGTCACTTGGGCATTTTGATCAGTCCTGCCATTTCCTGTTTAACATACTGCCCACAATCGGCTGCTGCTGTTTGACAGGGCAGTGTCCGAATGCACCACTTTTCTGCTGCTATCATCTGCATAGCTAGCAAGGAAACATGGGAATGAATCAGGAAAATTGAATGTTTGAAAGTATTGTGGTATGATCTGACTGCGGCTTAAAGGCCACTCAAACATGGCTCTTCTTTATCTGTGTGGACATGTTCTCTGGGTGTGCCAGTAGCTTTCTGTGTCCAAACTCTGCTCAGTATTCTCTGGCTCACACTGCTGTTTTCCAGCTTTAACAAAGTGCTTAACATTTAAATAGCCTTAAGTGAATGGAGATAAAAGTGTTGGTCTGGGGTAAAGTGAGTACACAGTCACTGACTGTCTGCTCGTGTTCTTACAGAGTAGGAGCAAACCAAGCTGTAGTCTGACCTCTGAACAGATCGGCAGTGAGGTTATTGGTGGGCCCGTTACCTGCAGGTACTCACCCCTCCCAGCTTCCACTGCTATTTGTTATTCAGTATTTCCCTATTTCTCTTCGTTATAATTAAAACAGCTACAAACATGGCCTTCACTGTGTGATCTTTTCCCAACAGCAGGCATCACCGGTTTCTCAAGAAATTGACATTTTTTGTAGCTTTTTTAGAATGTTATTCAAAATTCAAAGTAGATTTATAATCAAAGTACATGAATGTCTGTGTTGGCACATGGCCTAGTGGCAAGGCATCAGACTAATAACCTGAAGGTCACTGGTTCGAACCTCAGCTGAGGCAGCGTTTTTGTGTCCTTGAGCAAGGCACTTAACAACACGTTGCTCTGCCGATGTCACCAGTGACAAGCTGCATGGGTCCTAGTGCCCTTCCCTTGGACAACATCGGTGGCGTGGAGAGGGGAAGGCCTGCAGCTTGGGCAACTGCTGGTCTCCCATACAACCCTCTCCAGGCGCAGATCCATGGTCTCTCGAGACCAACGGATGCCACCACCACATGAATGTCACCATATACAACCCTGAGATTTATTTTTTGTAGGCATACTCAATTCATAATAGAATTATAACCATAATAGAATCAATGAAAGACTGTGCAAATACAAAAACAAAGAAATAATAAATAAACAAACAAACAAACAAACAAGCAAGCAAGCAATGAATATTGGGAACATGAGATGAAGAGCCCTTGAAAGTGAGTCCATCGGTTGTGGGAACAATTTAGTGATGGGGCAAGTGAAGTTATCCCCTTTGATTCAAGAGCCTGATAGTTGAAGGGTAATAACTGTTCCTGAACCTGGTGGTGTGAGTCCTGTTGAGGCTTCTGTACCTTCTTCCTGATAGCAGCAGCAAGGAGAGAGCATAACCTAGGTGATGGCAGGTCCCTGATAATGGTTGCTGCTTTCTTTTGACAACACCCCATTGTAGATGTGCTCAATGGTGGGAAGGGCTTTACCCATGATGGACTGGGCCATAGCCATTACTTTTGATACGATTTTCTGTTCAAGGGCATTGGTGTTTCCATAACAGGCTGTGCTGCAGCCAGTCAATATACTTTTCAACACAGATCTATAGAAGTTCATCAAAATTTTTCGATATCATACTGAATCTTCACAAATTGTTAGGGAAGTAGAGGCAGTGTCATGCTTTTTTTTGTAATTGCACTTGCATGCTGGGCCCAGGCCAAGTCCTCTATTGCTCATCCCTGTCCCTGTCTCTTCCCCCTTCTCTCTGAATCTACCTTCCCTGGGGACCATGCTCCCAATGCTTCGTTTCCCCATGACCCAGGGTCCACCCATCTGACTTCAGGGTTTCTTACTCTTCCCTTGTACTTTCTAATCCAGTTCTGCAATTCTACGTTATTGTGACTGATGTTTTGCTTCATTGCCATATTCCTGCATCACCCAATTTGCTTAATATCTATAAATTAATTTGCATTGAACATTTTTAGTGATGTGTGCCCACTGACCTGCCACTGCCACATGTCCACCAGTGTGCTTCCATCCTGTCAACTTCTCATTGATTTTCACTGCACCTTTCATCATTATTTCTATCTTCCTTCCATTAGTTAGCTGTTTATTTTATTCTCCCTGCTTTTTAGTGGGATTGAGATCACTTATCTCTCCTGCTAAAGTTTGTGGTCTGTCAGATTTCTTCACCTCCCCACTTCTGCTCCATTACCTTACACAATTTCTGCTTCACTTTGGTCAGTTAAATCCTCCCCAGGCTCAAATGTTCTTTGCAACACATACAAAATGCTGGTGGAACGCAGCAGGCCAGGCAGCATCTATAGGAAGAAGCACAGTCGACGTTTCGGGACGAGATCCTTCATCGGGACGAACTGAAAGAAAAGGTGGTAAGAGATTTGAAAATCGGAGGGTGAGGGGAAATTCGAAATGATAGGAGAAGACAGGAGGGGGAAGGGTGAAGCTAAGAGCTGGAAAGGTGATTGGCAAAACGAATACAGAGCCGGAGAAGGGAAAGGGTCATGGGATGGGAGGCCTAGGGAGAAAGAAAGGGGGAGGGGAGCACCAGAGGGAGATGGAGAACAGGCAGAGTGATTGTGAGAGGGACAGAGAGAAAAAAGGGGGGGGGGGAGGAGGAGGAGGAGGAAAGAAAATAAATAAATAAATAAGGGATGGGTTAAGAAGGGGAGGAGGGGCATTAACGGAAGCTAGAGAACTCAATGTTCATGCCATCAGGTTGGAGGCTACCCAGATGGAATATAAGGTGTTGTTCCTCCAACCTGAGTGTGGCTTCATCTTGACAGTAGAGGAGGCCATGGATAGACATACTACTCAAATGTTCTTTGCATCTTTTTGTTATTAACTAATGCATGTAAGACACAATCATTTATTAGTTCATACTGTAATCACAGACATGCTGAAAGAAATCAGGACTGGCAAGCAGACATTAGGTTTTGAATAATTCTCATCTGTATTCATTAAGGAGAAGAACATTGCCAATGAAGATGGCAAATGGAATTTATTTCGGGTAAGTGTTACATTTTGGAAGGACAAATCAAGGTAGGTCTTAACATCGAAAGGAGGTCACTGGATACTGTTGTAGAACAGAGGGACCTTGAAGTACATGGGCATCGTTCTCTTAAAATGGAGATAGTGAAGAAGGCTTTTAGCATGCCATATTTCATCACTCAGTGCATGGAGAAGAGAAGTTGGGAGGTTATATTGCAATTGTACAAGACATGGGTGAGGGCCCACTTGTAGTATTGTGTTCAATTTTGGTTGGCCTCTCAAAGGAAGGATGGGATTCAACTGGTAAGGTTACCTAAAAGATTTACAATGGTGTTGCCAGAATTTGAGCAACTGAGGTTACGATAAAGGACCTTTACTCCTTGGAGTGTTGGAAACTGAGGAGAGATTTTATGCATATATATACATAGATAGGGTGAGAGGTCTTTTTTTCCAGTATTGGAGAATTGAAAACTTGAGGAAACAGTCAAAGTTTAGAGGTTAAAGATTTAATAAGGACCCAAGAGGCAAGCTTTTGGCGCTTCCTGAAATGGGATTAGCTTGAATAAACACTCAATGGCCACTTTATCAGGTACTCCCTGTACTTAATAGAGTGGCCACAAGTAGATGTATTGTCTTTTACTGCTCTAGCCCATCCACTTTAAGTTTTGACATGTGCATTCAGAGAGGCTCTTCTCCATATCATTGTAATGCATTGTTACTTGGGGTGCTATGCTCTTTCTGTCAGCTTGAACACATCTGGCATTTTCCTGTGACCTCTCTCATTAACAAGGTGTTTTTGCCCACACTGCTGTTGCTCACTGAATATTCTTTTGTTTTTCACACTATTCTCTGTAAACTCTAGAGATGGTTGTGCATGAAAATCCTTGGGGATCAACTTTTTATAATATACGCAAAATCATTTCATTTCTTCCTCATTCTGATGTTTGGTCTGAACAACAGCTCAACCTCTTGACCATGTCTGCATGCTTATATGCATTGGGTTGCTTCCACATAATTGGCTGGTTAGATATTTGCATTAACAACCAGACAGACAGGTTTACCTAATAAAGTAGCCACTGGGAATTATATATGCTGACTTGTTCAGCATCGACAAGTATGGGCCAAAAGGCTGTATCACTCTTTGACTCTAGAATCTTGGAGAAGGAGATGAAGGAAAATCCAGTATGTTCCCTGAAATGGAGGGCTAAGATTGTAAGGCGAAATTAGGCTCAAGTTCAAGGTTAATTATCATTCAATGATACAAGTATATCCATGAATACACCCAAGTGAAACAGTGTTACTCTGGGGCCAAGGTGCAAAACACAGTACCAACAGTCACACACAGTACAAGGCACAAAGAGCATATAT
Organism: Hypanus sabinus; assembly: GCF_030144855.1. NCBI lineage: Eukaryota > Metazoa > Chordata > Chondrichthyes > Myliobatiformes > Dasyatidae > Hypanus > Hypanus sabinus. Next base: position 57,831,204 of record NC_082724.1, on the reverse strand, counting down.
ATGATAGCATGTGGTGTCATTGGAGAGAGTCCAGAGCAAATTCACAAGGATGATTCTGGAAATGAAGGGGTTAATTTATGAGGAGCGTTTGGCAGCTTTGGGCCTGTGCTCGCTGGATTTTAGAAGAATGCGGTGTGGGGGGGGGGGAAATCTGATTGAAACCTACCGAATGTTGGAAGCATAACACCCCGGGAAAGATTTCACTGCTGACGTAATGGTCTTTCTGTAGAAGCAGTGTTTGGTTATGGTTAGAGATAACAGGTGCTTTGGAATGTGAACTGTCCAATGAAGGGAGTGTGTTTTCTGTGTTGTGTGCCTGACACTGGTGTGAGCTGGGTCTTTTGTTCAGTGGGAAGTGAAAGGAGAAGACGCCAGGGAGAAGAGGTCATAGGACTTGACCTGGAGCAGGGCCATGATTCAACGAAGCCCGGGGAGATCGAGGGAGGATCGGCGAAGGGGAAACCATGAGCTCCAACTTATGCACATCAGATTGTTTCATTCAAATGGACCCTTTTCATTTTATTTTCTTTACTCACCCTTTGGTCAAATTAAGAATTATAAAGCTAAATCTTTTACTCTATTTGGTGTACTGTTTGTTATTACGTGGTATTTATTTGTAATGGGAACAAATCACACAACATCCGCACAAACTGGAGGATTTGGGGTGGACTTGAACTTTAATCTCCCATGTTTGGCAGGGCCAGAGATTGTCTTCCCTAGACTTACGCAGCTGATGGAACCAGGTTGTTACAATTGTGGGACTCATCTGGGATCAATTTCATTGGATGCTGTGTGATCGCCCTGAGCATTGACCCAGTGTGTTGTGTGTTTAAGTCTGTGCTGAAAGAGGAGTATAAGATTTGGGCAGAGTAGATCTCTCAGTTAGTAAATGAGCGGCAGTGCTCTGATGCTGTAAAACGACAGCGATTGGTTAAAAGTTTGAGTGGGCAGGCTGCTGATGTAGTGAGAGCTATAAAAGAACAGAACCCCCTTACTACTTTTGTGGCCAATATGCAAGCACTAGAAAAGGTGTCTGGCACAAAGGGAAGTCCAGTGGTGCTCATGACAGGGTTTCAGAACATGTGTCATGAAAAAGGGGAGCTTTCTGCCTACATTTTTTGGCTAGAGAGGCAGCTAAATTGCTTGTGGTGTAGAGGGGCCATTCAGCTGGCTGAGGTGGATCAGTTAAGAATGAACCAAATAGAGAAAAGTGCCCAGTCCCAGAACCTGATCACTGACTGTCTCATAAGATGCGGCCCCTCCCTCATTTGATGAGCTGATTAGAAGAGTACGAGAGGAGGAGAATGTTTTGGAGGCATGGGAGGCCTCTGTCAGCAGGGTACAACCCTCTGTAGTGGTCCCCTGCAGCAAAGTGACCACAGAGAGCTTGCCCCAGGAAGTGGTAGAGGAGATGTCCCAGTTGCTTTCAGTAGGTGTGACCCCTTCCCCCTCACCCCATATGATGGGGCTGATAGGAAGACAGACCCTCTAAAGTGGAGCAACTGGTATTGTCTGTTATAACTGTGGTGAAGAGGGACACTTTTCAGGTGGGAATGTGAATGATGGGAAACCTCTTGGAGAGTGAGCCCCCAGATACCTAAGCAGAGAGAGACTTCAGAAAAACTTAAAAGAGACCCAGTGAGGGGACGGCCTGGTGTCTCAGTGGGAACACGTTCCCAGCAATATATCAAGGAGCACCCTAGAGCAAAAAATCCTATTCCTGAAGCCTTAGTGTGGCCAAGCTCTAGTGTATCGCTACGGATAGAGGGTATTTATGTTAGAGCCATACTCGACACAGGGTCACAGGTCACTTTGTTATACTATTAATTTTACAAACTGTATCTGAAGCATTTGCCTTTGACGCCTCTCAGTGCACCAGAGATCTGGGGTGATTATCCATATGATGGTTATTTGTCAGTGAAGCTGGAGTTTTTGGAAGCCGATGTGGGAACGTCTGAGGTCCTTGATACATTAGTGCTAATTTGTCCAGAAGGGCAGTATATCAATTCTTGTGGAGACCAACACTCCTATTGTGATGAGGCTCTTGGGAGCTGCAAGGAGAAAGCTGGAGAGAGCTTCCTGAGAATATTGTCCATTCACCCGGTGTTTCGAACTGCTTTTAAGGGAGTGCGTGGCTGCATTGGACTGGATAATGAGTTTAGACAAGGGTTTGTGTGGTTCACCCAGTCAAAGCCAATCATATTACTACCTGGAGAATTAGCAAGAGTGTTGGGAAATTTCCTGGAATGCCTGAGGATGAGGCCCTCTTGGTGGATGCTCCGGGAGACCACGAGGAGGAGTCGGGCTTACCTGCTGGGGCACTGGTGAGATCTGAACTGCAGAAGCCCTCGGTTGTACAGGTGAACAGGATGTCAGTGACTGTCAGGAACACTACGAAGAGGGATGTCACCTTCAAGTGGGGGATGCCCCAGCGCATCTTTTCCTGGTAAAGGTAATGTCTGGTGTCCCTATGAGACAAGCCAGGGAGGAACTCTGTTCGAGAAAGGGAAAGTTGACTGCTGAGTCATTCAACTTTGGGGAGTCCCTTGTATCTGCAGGTTGGAAGAGGAGGTTAATAGAAAAATGTTGAATCTGGAAGATGTCTTTTCCGCTGACAAGTTTGGTGTGGGTTGTTCTAAGAGCTCTCGCCACACTATCTGGGTGACCGAGGACACCCCGTTCAGAGAAAGATGTGGCAACTGGACCCTGCAGAGGTGGAAGACATTCGGCAGCATTTGTGTAAGTTGAAGGAAGCTGGGATCATCAGTGAATCCAGAAGCCCCTATGCGCCCACAGTAGTAGTGCCCAGGAAAAGAACGGGAAGGTACAAATGTGTGCAGACTATAGGACTCTGAACAGGCATACTATCCCTGACCAGTATATGGTCACGAGGTTTGAAGATGCGCTGGCCTGTCTGAGTGGTGCAAAGTGGTTCAGTGTGGTGGACTTGAGGAATGGATATTACCAGATCCTCATGAGTGAGACTGACAAAGAAAAGATGGCATTTATATGTCCACTGGGATTCTTCCAGTTCAAAAGTATATCGGGCATATCGGGAGCCCCTGCAACCTTACGGCAGGTCATAGAGAAGACGGTGGGGGATATGAACTTGCTTGAGGTATTGGTGTATCTGGATGACCTCATAGTGTTTGGGTCCGCCTTGGAAGAACATGAAGCAAAGCTGCTAAAGGTGTTGGGTTGCTTGAAAGCTGAAGGGTTAAACCTTTCCCTGGATAAATGCCAGTTCTGTAAGACATCTGTCAGCTATGTTGGGCACAGAGTCTCACGGAATGGAGTAGCTATAGATCTATCTAAGATAGAGCAGGTGAACACATGGCCAAGGCTCAGATTGTGAGCACGTTATGCTTGTTCCTTGGGTTCTGTGGGTACTATCGGAGGTTCATGAAGGGGTACATGAAAGTGAGTCACCCTTTAAATCAGCATCTGTATGGTTACCTTCCCTTGGGGAAGAAAGGGAGGAGGACAAAAGGAGAGGAGGGTAAAGAGTATCTTATCCCTTCGGACTTTTTGGATTGAGGTGGGATGCAAAATGTGAAGAGGTCTTTCACTGAAGGAGCTGCTGACACAGGCACCTGTGCTGGCTTTTGCAGACCCCCGATTGCCACACGTACTGCATACAGATGCCAGCAGAGAGGGTTTAGGGGGTATCCTTTCTCTGGTTTCCACATCCTAGTGAGGTGACCAGAATTGAGCACAATACTCTAGATGGGGTCTGACCAGGGTCCTATTACCTCTCGGCTCCTAAATTCAATTCCACGATTGATGCAGGCCAATACACTGTATGCTTTCTTAACCACACAGTCAACCTGCATAGCAGCTTTTAGTGTCCTATGGACTTGAACCCCAAGTTCTCTCTGATCCTCCACACTGCCAAGAGTCTTATCATTAATGCTATATTCTGCCATCATATTGGATCTACCAAAATGAACCACCTCACACTTATCTGAGTTGAACTCCATCTGCCACTTCTCAGCCCAGTTTTGCATCCTATCAATGTCCCATTGTAACCTCTGATAGCCCTCCACACTATCCACAACACCCCCAACCTTTGTGTCATCAGCAAATTTACTAACCCATCCCTCCACTTCCTGATCCAGGTCATTTATAAAAATCACCAGGAGTAGGGGCCCCAGAACAGGGTGGAGGAGGTTGGGGAGGTCCTAAATGAATACTTTGCTTCAGTATTCACAAGTGAAAAGATCTTGATCAGGATGAGGTCGAAGTAGAGCGGGCCAGTGTGCTGACAATGTGGAGATTAGGGAAGAAGAAGTGCTGGATCTTCTTAAAAACATTAAGATTGGTAAATCCCCAGGGCAGTTTATGATACACCCCAGGTTGTTGTGGGAATTGAGAGAAGAGATCGCAGGAGCATTAGCCATGATCTTTGAATCCTCTTTGGCTGCAGGGGAAGTGCCGGAGGACTGGAGAATGACAAATGTAGTTCCCTTGTTTAAAAAAGGTAATAGGGAGAAACCTGGGAACTATATACCGGTGAGTCTTATGTCAGTGGTATGCAAACTACTGGAAAAGATTCTTAAGGATAGGATCTATGAGCATTTGGAGAAATACAGTCTACTCGTGAATAGTCAACATGGCTTTATGAAGGGAAGATCGTGCCTCACGAGCCTGATTGAGTTTCTTGAAGAGGTAACAGAAGAAGTTGATGAGGGTAGGGCAGTGGATGTAGTCTACATGGACTTTAGCAAAGCATTTGACAGGGTCCCTCATGAGAGACTCATCCAGAAAGTCATGAGGCATGGGATAAGTGGAACCTTGGCTGTTTGGATAAAAAAATAGCTTAAAGGAAGAAAGCAGAAGGTAGTGGAAGGAAAGGATTCTGCCTGGAGGTCAGTGACTAGTGGAATGCCACAGGGATCTGTCCTGGGACCCCTGCTATTTGTGATTTTTATAAATGACCTGGATGTAGAGGTGGAAGGATGGGTGAGTAAGTTTGCGGATGACACGAAGATTGGAGGAGTTGTGGATGGAACTATAGGTGGTTGAAGGTTACAAGAGGATATAGACAGCCTGCAGGGTTGGGCAGAAAAATGGCAGATGGAGTTCAATCTGGACAAGAGTGAGGTGATGCATTTTGGAAGGACAAACCAGAAGACTGAGTACAGGATTAATGGTCAGCTACTTAATAGTGTGGATGAACAAAGGGACCTTGGGGTTCAAATCCATACATCCCTCAAGGTAGTTAAGAAGGCCTGTGGGATGCTCGGCTTCATTATCAGGGGACTGAGTTCAAGAGTAAAGAGGTCATGTTGCAACTCTACAAATCACTGGTGAGACTGCACTTAAAGTATTGTGTTCAGTTCTGGTCACCTCAGTATAGGAAGGATGTGGAAGCTATGCAGAGGGTGCAGAGGAGACTTACCAGGATGTTGGCTGGATTGGAGAACAAGTCATATGAAGCAGAGCTGGGACTTTTCTCTGGAGTGTAAAAGAATGAGAGGGGACTTGTTAGAGGTCTACAAGATTATGAGAGGCATTGTTAGGGTGGATAGTCAGTACCTGTTTCCCAGGGCAGCAATAGCAAACACCAGAGAATATATGTACAAAATTAAGGGAGAGAAGTTTAGGGGAGACATCAGGGGTAAGTTTTTTACACAGAGGGTTGTGAGTGCCTGGAATGACTTGCCAGGGATGGTGGTGGAGGCTAAAACATTAGGGGTATTTAAGAGCCCCTTAGACAGGCACATGGATGAAAGAAAAATGGAGGGTTATAGGGTAGTGTGGGTTTAGTACTTTTTTTTAAGGATTATATGGGTCAGCACAACATGGAGGGCTGAGGGGCCTGTACTGTGCTGTAGTGTTCTATGGTTCTATGGTAGTTTCGCTTCTTTACCAGACATCAATATCCCTGATAACCAACATTGCAGCTGTATAAAAGTCCAATTAGACTACACTTGTGCTAAGTTCTGGTTACCTCATTATAGGAAGGATGTGGAAGCCTTAGAGGGGGTGCAGAGGAAATTTACCAGGATGCTGCCAAGATTACAGAGTATGCATTATGAGAAACCTCTGAGTGGGCTAAAGCCGCTCTCTTTGGAGCGAAGAAGGATGAGAAATAACTTAATAGAGATGTACAAGATGAAAAGGGGCATAAATAGAATAGATGTCCAGTATGTTTTCCCTAGGGTGGCAATGGCTAATACGAGGGGACGTACTTTTAAGATGTTTGGAGGAAAGGTTAGGTGTGAAGTCAGAGGTAGCGTTCTTACACAGACTGGTAAGTGCATGGGACACATTGCCAGGGCTGGTGTTAGAGGCAGATATATTAGAGGCAATTAAGACATTTTTAGATGGTTCTGGTGATGTCATTGTCCAGAATGGCAGCTTAAGTCTATAGCTTCTCCAGAAAAATGCATATTTTGCCCCATTAATCCATCAAATACAAGATCTTTCAAAAATATCTGAATTGATAAGGGGGGCAAGAACGGGGAAGAAGAATGGAGATAAAAAAAGCATCACTGCAGAGCCTATGGACGAGAGGGGTGCAGCAAGCAGCTCTCAATAGACAATAGACAATAGGTGCAGAAGTAGACCATTCGGCCCTTCAAGCCTGCACCGCCATTCTGAGATCATGGCTGATCATCTACTATCAATACCCGGTTCCTGCCTTGTCCCCATATCCCTTGATTCCCTTATCCATAAGATACCTATCTAGCTCCTTGAAAGCAAATTTTTCGGGCTCTCCTGCCAGAATGCGTGGTAGCAAGGCTGACGATGGGCCTCGTCCAGGCAAATACGATAAGAATTTTGGAAGAGATACAGGGATATAAAACAGCAACTAAATGATATCAAGACAGAGCTCGCCAAAGTCAATCAAAAAATAATGGTGGCAGAGACACGAATTGAGAAGGTGGAAGATCATGTTCAAAATGTGGAACGGATACTAAGTAAGATGATAAAAATATTAAATTAACAAGAAAGTAAACTGCTTGACCAGGAGGGAAGATCACCGCTGGAAGATATCAGGATATACGATGTTCTCGAAGGAGTGGAGGGTTAATCTATGATGGAGTTTGTACGAAAGTTGCTGCGGGATGCACTGGAGATTCCTTCGACTATGGAACTTGAAATTGAGAGGGCACATTGTGCACTCAGTCTGAGGCCGACCGGAGACAGAGAAGATAAGCCACTCGATAGTAATTAGATTCCTTTGATACAATACCAAGGTGGAGTTTCTACAAAGGGCCTGGGGAAAGAAGAGGGTATTTTTGGATGGGAAATTAATATATTTTGATCAAGATTAACCCCTGTGGTCCTGCAGAAATGTAAAGAATACTCTGAAGTAAAGCAAATATTAAAGCAAGGAAAGATTAGATTCCAAACTCCATACCCTGCTTCGAGTGTCTTATAAAGATGGGATGCAACTGTATCAGACAATGGAAGTGGCGACTATAGACATGAAGGCCAGAGGGTTGCCCGTCAGTGTGATCAAACCGAGGGAAAGCCTGGCTGAGCAGTTATCCTGCTCTGCTTGGGAAATAGTGAGAGAATCGAGAAAGCAGGGGACAGGAGGAGGGTAAGAGAAGTATATCGGGAAAAGGCTGTGAATTTTCCGAAGACAGCCCTCACCCCCTCCAGAAGAGCCATAAGGTTTGGCTAACTTTAAAAATGTTGATAAGCTAAACGGAAGCAAAAATAGACAGTGCTATACCTATCTGAAGAAATACTTATTATAATGTGGATTTTATATTACTCAATTATTCTTTTTTATTCATTCATTCACTCCTTTTTCCCCACCTAAATAAAAATATATTTATATGGGAGGAATACACCGGGAAATCTTTTCTGTGTAATGGACATACATTTGTTCACTTACTTTTATGGGTACTGCAATGGGGGCCCTCAAATCACAGGTAGGAGGGGCTATCTCCCACAGATAGACATTTCCTCTACCTCAACCCAGGGTCATCTACTAGAGACCTCAGCCTTGGAATCACACCTTCATTTGCTTTTTTAAAATTATTTGCGTTTCTTGGTTCTTATTTGTTCAGGGAGTAGATCGATTAAGTTTTATTCTGCTAACTTCAATGATATATTGACAGATAAATACACATGGCTAAGGACAAAGTAAAATTCTTTTAATGTCAATGGGCTGTTAAATCCAATCAAATGCAGTAAAATTCTAGCCAAAATGGAAAAAAAAACAAGCCCATGTAGTATATTTACAGGAAACTCACTTAAGTGATAATGAGCATAGAAAACTAAAGAGAACGGGCTTCACTAATTTGTTTTTCTCATATAAATCAGGACGTAGGAGAAGAGTTGCTATTCTTATTTCAAACAAGCTAAATTTTGAAAAAGTATTTGAAATGGGAGATAAGGAGGACAGATATATTCGGGCAAGAGGGAATACAAACGGAAATTCAGTTACTCTATTGAATATATATGCAGCCCCAGGAAGTGATATTGGTTTCTTTAAGAAAATTATGGTAACGGAAACAGAAGGTCTCCTGATGTGTGCGAGACTTAAATTTACAATTACAACCAAAGTTAGACTCTGTCAATAGAAAAAACCTATGAAAAAAAATCCTTACATAAGAAAGTTAATACACTTTTTGAGGGTGCTGGTCTAATTGGTATATGGAGGGACCTATTCCCCAACAGAAGAGATTACACTCATTATTCTGCCCCCCATTCTGTATATACAAGAATAGACTATTTCATAACATTTGGAAAAGACAAAGACAAAATAAACACCTGTGGAATTGGGACGATAGATGTAAGTGACCATGCACCTATATATTTTATCTGTTGATTTTAACCTACAACCAAAGAATACAATTTGGAAACTAAATTCAAGTCTACTCAATGATCCCTACTTTAAGGAACAAATTAAAAAAGAAATTGGTCTTTACTTAGAATTCAATGATAATGGAGAGGTTTCACCTCCCACTCTATGGGATACTCTGAAGGCTGTTTTAAGAGGGAAAATTTAGCGATATCTTCATATAAGAGAAAAAAGGAATAAAACATTAGAGGAATTACAAAATAGGCTGAAGGAACTAGAAAAAAACACACAGGAAATTACAAACATTACAGGAAATTAAAAAAAAATTAAGAATAAAATTAATAGTTTGGCTATGCAAGAAATCAGGAAAAAAATTAATGTTTCTGAAACAGAGACATTATGAAAGTGGATCTAAGTCTATGAAAATACTAGCGTGGAAACTGAAAAAAAAAAGATAGCAGAAAATACAATTCATAGAATTAGGGATCCAAGAACAAAAATGGTAAAAAAAATAAGCTGAGTGAAATTCAAGAAGGTTTATATTCCGAAGTTCCAGGGGGAAGCATAACCCAAATTGACACCTTCCTGAATTCTCTAGAGTTACCCGCTTTAAGCGAAGAACAAAATAGAATGATGACTGCTGACATAACTGAAGTTGAACTAAAAGCTGTAATTAGTAGGCTTAAATTAAGTAACACACCAAGAACAGATGGGTATACTGCAGAGTGGTAAAAAGTATTTAAAAATGAGTTAATTCCTGTCTTACTCCCCACACTGAACTGGGCTCTAAAAAAGGCACAAATACCACCCAGCTGGAAGGAAGCCATAATCTCAGCTATACCAAAAGAAGGCAAGTATAAAATGGAATGTGGGTCATTTAGACCAATATCAGTTCTTAATGTAGATTATAGATTATTTACCTCCATCATGGACAAACAATTAGAGGAATTTCTACCCATACTGATATGTAACGATCAGACAGGTTTTATACGACAACGCCAGACACAAGACAGTATACGAAGGACACTCACATTATGGGTCATGTACAAAAAATAAAATCGAAGCAATAGTGATAAGCATGGATGCTGAAAAGACATTTGATTCGGTTAATTGGAATTTTCTTTACAGTTTTACATAGATTTGGTTTCCATGACACAATTATTAAAACTATATGGACACATATGAAAACCCTACCGCTAGGATTAAAATCAAGGATATTTATCAAATAGTTTTACCCCAGGAAGGGGCATGAGACAGGGTTGTGCATGGTCACCACTACTCTTTGCATTATATCTGGAACCATTTGCTCAATACATCAGACTAAATGAAGATATCAGGGGAATTACTATTAAAGGGACAGAGCATAAATTGGCCTGTCATGCAGATGACATTTTGATCTATATAGGGCAACCAACATACTCTTTACCTAAACTGATGCAATCCTTTGAACGCTATGGTCAATTATCAGGATACAAGATCAACATAGATAAAACCCAATTACTTTCATATAACTATAGCTCACCAAAAGAAATTGAAAGTAGATATCCCTGGGCATGGCAAACAGAGTCTTTCAAATATTTGAGCATTATTATGCCAAAAGATTTGGCAAGATTATCAGAATGCAATTATCAGCCTATATATATAAAAAAATTAAGGAAGATATAACATGGAACCCAATTCCTTTTTTTAGTCTCAGTTCAAGGATTGAATCTATTAAAATGAATATACTGCCCAGACTATTATATCTCTTTCAGACCCTACCAATAGAGATTAATCAAAATCAATTCAATGAATGGAACAAGATGCTATCAAGATATATTTGGCAAGGTAAAAGGCCTAGAGTTCATCTCAAAACTTTGCAATTAGCCAAGGAAAAGGGGGGATGGGGCCTACCTCCTCTTACAGATTATTATTTTGCTGCACAGTTGAGAGCTGTGATACGTTGATGCAACCCATCTTATGATGCTCAATGGAAAAACATTGAGGAGCAGATACTTCCCATCCCCATATGGGCAATTTTGGCTGACAACAATCTACAAAGGTACATAAATACTATTGATAACCCATGAGTGAAATGGACTCTTAAAATATGGAAAACTACTATAAAAGAATATAATCTAGAGGGACATATATCAATTCTTAAATGCTGAGCATATGACTCGGATTTTACGCCAAATAAACTGGATGCTAGATTTAAGGACTGGACAGCTAAAGGAATAACAGTTCTTTGCAATATAATGAAAGAAGGAATACTGTTCAGTTTTGAAATGCTTAAAGAGAAACACTTATTAGAAAAACAAGACTTTTATCAGTATTTACAGATGCGACAATATGTTAATAGGACAGTTAAAAATGTAACCAGGGCAAGTACATGTTTGATAGAGTTATTTAGAAAAGCATGTAATTCAGATAATGGTAGTACAATCACTTCAAGCATGTATAAGGGTTTGTCAAATCTTAAAACACATTCGACTTCATGCATTAAAACAAAATGCGAGAAGTAAGGAGGGATATTTATATCTGAGGAAGAATGGACAATAATATGGAGGTACCAATGGAAGTGTACCAGTTTACAGAAATGGAGGGAGTTCGGATGGAAAAACTTGATAAAATATTTCATTACACCCTCTCAGAAATCCCATTATGATAATAACCTTACTGTTTGCTGGAGAAATTGTGGAAATCAAAATGCAAACCATTATCATATTTTCTGGGAATGCCCTGTTATCAAAGACTATTGAAGTGGGATACACAATGCCCGACAAGACATCTTTAAATGTGAAATATCCTTAGAGTGTAAGACCATATATTTTGGATATATACCTCAAGAATGATTGAAAAGAGATAAATATTTAATGAATATACTGATGCTGGCTGGTAAAAAGACTCTTACTAGGAAATGGTTATCACAGGAGAGCCCAACCTTAAATGCATGGATGGAAATTACAATAGACATGTACAAAATGAAGAAGATAACAGCATCTGTTAATCATAAGTTGGAGCAATTTGATTTATACTGGGAAAAAAGAGCAACAACATTGTGTTGCCTTTATGGCAGTTATTTAGTTTATAATATTTTCACTTAGTAATTCATTTGTTAGTATTTTCTAGTTAGAATTAGAAGTGTTTAAAGTATATTCATTGCCTGTAAAATATATCGGCATGTGATGACGTCACATCCGGTTTCGCTGCGTCTTGTGGGAAAATACCGGTTTGAGGTCAACGCGAGGGCGGGGGCTCACCACGAGGCAGACCTGAGCAGATGTTGTTTTGCAAGCATTAGAAATCACAGTGAGAGCAACGCTTTTTCACTGTAGTGTTCTCGCTCAGGTGTAACTGAAACGCCAAATTAAACGCCGAGATAAACCATATGTTAATGTGAAGAGTATACGGTTTATCTCGGCGTTTAATTCGGCGTTTCAGTTACACCCGAGCGAGAACGCTACAGTGAAAAAGCGGCATTATCAGGTGTTTCAAGTGCTGCAATGTCATCTCGATCCAGTATCAAGTTGATGCCGCCCAGCGACAAGGGCAGTAGAGTGACATCAAGTAAGTCCACCCATGCAAGAGCCAAGGCAGAAGCCGCCAAGGTGCGACTGCGCTACGCCAGACAAGAAGCAGATTTGAAAATGGAACAGGCTGCCAAAGAAGCTGAAATCCAGAAGGAAAAGGCTGCCAGAGGAATGGAAGCGACCACCAAAGAAGCCGAAATCCAGAAGGAAAAGGCTGCCAGAGAAATGGAAGCGGCCACCAGAGAAGCCGAAATCCAGTTGGAAATGGCAAGGATATCGACAAAGTTGCAAGTGCTGCAACTAGAAGGAGAAGAAGAAGCTGCCAAGGCGGAAGCAGAGTACATAGAAGAAGCTGAAGGAATGCATGATCTGGCCGACGTAAGATCTACTTCAGAAAGGACCGGATTGGAACGCACAAGCAACTATGTCCGATCTCAAATAGACAGGCAGGCTTGTCCTTCCTCTCCATACGTATTTGATAACATCCCATGTCATGAGGAACCTCAGAGAGGCCCGATTGCATCACATCCATACGAGGAAGACAATTTACCCTCGCAACTCCGTTATGAAGTCGAGAATGAAAGAGATGACAACCAATACTTCTCGACACCAAACTTACAAGATTTGGGGAGAAGAGATGCAGAGGTCGAATTCAGGACAGCAAATTCCATAAGAAACGTACTCCCTCAGTCATATACGCGCCAATGTATTTCAATGTAAAATGATAAGGGGGAGGTGTGCCACTCAACTGTAGTCTCTGATAAATTGGCAGTAGAAGTTTGCTAACCCCAGGAATCTTTGAAGTTGTTTGCAGGTCTTGGGCCTAGGCCATTCTTCCACTGCCCGGATATTCTCAGGGTCTGCTCTCACTTGCCTGCTCTCGATGATATAACCCAGGAAGCTGACCGAAGGAACGTGGAACTCACATTTCTTCGCCTTCACAAATAATTAGTTTTCCCACAGTCTCTGGAGGACTTGATGGACATGGTGAACATGTTCTTGGTGGGTGCTAGAAAATATCAGGATATCATCAAGGTAAACGAATATGAACCAATTAATAAAGTCCTTCAGTACGTCATTAATGAGGGCTTGAATAATGGCAGGAGCATTGGGAGGGGGGCCAAATGGCATGACCAAATATTCGAAGTGGCTCAGAGGTGTATTAACGGCTGTCTTCCATACATTCCCCTCCCTCACCCTGACTAGATGGTATGTGTTCCAAAGGTCCAGCTTTGAGAAAATGGTGGCTCCATGCAGTGGTCCAAAAGCCGAACTAATGAGGGGTAAAGGGTACTTATTCTTAACTGTTATACTGTTCAGGCCTCTAATCAATATAAGGACGAAGTGACCCATCCTTCTTTTCTACAAAGAAGAAACCGGCGTCTACCGTAGAAGATGAAGGTCTGATAATGCCCACCTCCTGGGACCTGCTGATGTACTTCTCCATGGCATCTCTCTCCAGTCGGGAAAGGTTAAAAAGGTGACTGGTGGGTAGTGATGCCCCGGGGAGAAGGTCGATGGCACAATCATATGGGCAGGGAAAGGGCCTATTGTTTACTGAATTCCAGTCCCAGGTCATGGTACTATGCGGGGACTCTGGACAAATCGAGGGGTTCCGGAACAGGTGGAGTTGTGGTAGCTTCCCTGGGAGATGGGGCTGAGGTATTCCAGCCTGGGAGGCTATGTCTTTGTCCAGCAGATTGCCCTCGGTGCCAGAATCCACCATAGCGGATAGGGACAGAGACTATCATTGGTAATTCACGGTAGCCGGGATCTGCATCTGAGTCTGGGGGGCTGAAGGGAGTATCGTCTGGCTCACCGGTTGTCCTTTTTTCACTGGTGCCCTCCCTTTTGGCCACTGAGGGAAGGTATCCCTGAAATGTCCTGGCTGACCACAATAGAAACAATCCCCAGCTCTCCACCTCCGAAGTTGGTCGGCCGGTACCATCCAAGCTGCATCAGTTCCTCCCCCAGGGTGGTGGGGATGATCCTAGCAGGAGCTACACTTCGAGCGGCTGGGGAAGGCAGGCTGGCTGGGACGGATAAGGTGGACTGTGGGCTTCCCCGACTGGTTCTTTCTCTCAGCCGCTCTTGAAGTTGATTATTGAATCTAGTGCCTAGCGAGATCAGATAGTACAGACAGTCCATGTCATCCCTCGTTGCCAGTTCATCCTTTATCTTGTCTGAGAGGCCCTGTCGAAACACCTCCCGCAAGGCCTCACCATTCCACTCTGAGTCAGCGGCTAAGGTTTGGAACTCGATGGAATACCTTGCTACACTTCACAAACTCTGACAAAGAGTCAGCAGGCGTTTGGTGGCATCCTTACCGCAAATGGGTTGTTCCAAGACCTTCCTCATTTCAGCAACAAAGGAGGGGAAGGAAGAACACCTCCCTAGTGTAGGGTTCGGGCTCGGGGACGTATGGCTCTCGAGGGGATTGTGTTGCTGATCCCAGGGGCGACGCTATCCCAAGCAGTACAGTTTGGGTAGTCGGGGTTCTTGGAGGGGACAGAGAAAGGAAAGCCAAAACTCGATCTGCCTGCTCACTGACCTTCCGTACATTTGTGGTTTTCCATGACCTCCCTAAGTAGTGGGCGCCCAGTAGGTAGCACTGACTGGTGAGGGCCTGTTGTATCCATGTCTGCTGGGTTCATTATGGTCAGTTCATTCTGTTGCAAGAATAAGGCTGAGGATGAATGCAAGTGTAAGACACAGGTGCAGATGCAGAGTCGGGAGGTGATCTTGACATAGCAAGTATGGAGCAAAGCTAGACTTAGAACTGACAATCCTAAGAACCATGAAACAAGGTTACTCACACTGGAGTCAACCAACAGACTGGCAGCTCCTTGTTGTGATCACAGGGTTTTTATACTGCATTTGCTGATGGAAAGCAGGTGTGTGTAGTTAGTGAAACCTGGGAATGATTGGAACTAAACAAGGGGATTGAGGCCCAATTCCTAAGGTAAATAGCCAGGTGGGGGATTGCCAGAAGGGACCATGACAGGTTAAGATTTTGGATTCTTGGACCCTGCAGAGAAGACTGTGACTATTCACCATATCTATTTCCCTCATAAATTTATAAACCTCCAGAAGCTCACCCTCAGCCTCCTTTGCTCCAGGGATAAAAAGTTCCAGCCTAACTGATGACTTTTTATAAATCATCATGAACCTTTTTTGCGTCCTCTCCAATTTAATGAAGTTCTTTCTATAGAGTTACCAGAACTGTATGCAGTACTCCAACTGTGGCCTCAGTATGTCATGTACAACTGTAAAATGATACCCCAATTCCTATACTTAATATTCCATAAGACCACAAGACAGAGGAGCAGAATTAGCACATTCAGCCTGTCAAATCTCCTCTGCTATTCCATCATCTGCCACACCTTGCCCCATTCTTCCAGTCTATCTAAGTCCTTCTGCAGACTTACTACTTCCTTAACAATATCTGCCCCTCCACCTATCTTTATTTCATCTGCAAACCTGGCCACAAAGCTATTAACTTCATCATCCAAATTATTGACCATACAAGATGAAAAGAACACCCGCAGAACACCACTAGTCACTGGCAGCTAACCAGAATAGACCCATTTATCCCCACTCTTTGCCTCCTGCCAGTCAGCCAGTCTTCTACTCATGCTAGTATCTTTCCTGTAACACCATGAGTCTTACCTTGTTAAGCAGCTCATGCGTGGCAACTTATCAAAAGCCTTTTGAAAATCTGAATATATCACATTGACAGACTCTCCTTTTATCTCTCCTGTGTTATTTCCTCAAAGAATTCCAACATGTTTACCAAGGAAGACTTCCCCTTAAGGAAACCATGCTGACTTTGGCCTATTTTATTATGTCCTCCCAGTACCCAAAGTTTCATCCTTAATAATATCCTTAACAACTGCAAAAGTCAGGCTTCTGCCTTCCTTCCTTCTTAAAAAGTTGAGTGAGATTTGCAATTTTCCTGTTCTCCAGAACTTTCCAGAATCTAGTGGGTTTTGAAAGATCATTATTAATACCTTCACAATCTCATTAAGAATCCATACATCCATACATGACCTCCTCTATTGCCATGACGAGGCCAAACTCAAGTTGGAGGAACAATACCTCATATACCGTCTTGGTAGTCTCCAGTCCCTTGGTATGAACATCGAATTCTCCAACTTCTGGTAATTCCCTCCTTCTCCCTTCCCCCGTCCCACCTTCACTCTGCCTCCTCTTCCAGCTGCCTATCACCTCTCTCATGATTCTGCCTTCTTCTACTACTCATAATGCTTTCCCTTTACATTCCTTCTTCACCTTTCCTACCTATCCCCTCCCTGCTTCCCCTCCCCCACCCCTTGATCTTTCCTCTGATTGGTTTTTCACCTGCCACCTTCCCCCACCTTCTTTTTAGGGCCCTTGCCCCCTCCTTCTTCAGTCCTGACGAAGGGTCTCAGCCTGAAACGTTGACTGGAGTATAGTTCATCTGGTCCAGGTGACCTATCTATCTTCAGACCTTTCAGCTTCCCAAGCACCTTCTCCTTAATAATAGCAACTACACTAACCCCTGACACTCTTAAATTAATGGCATAGTGCTAGTGTCTTCCACAGTGAAGAATGGCGCAAAATGCATATTAAGTTCATCTGCCATTTCTTTGTTCCTCATTATTACCTCACTTCTGTCATTGTCCTGTGATCTAATATCCACTTTCACCTTTTTTTATTCCTTATATATCTGAAAATAAGTTAGGAACATAGAAAACCTACAGCACAGTACAGGTCCTTTGGCCCACAATGTTGTGCTGGACATGTACTTATATGTTGGTATCCACTGTTATACTATTGACTCGCTTATCTTCATGTTTCATCTTTTCTCTCTTATGGCTTCTTTAGTTGTCTTCTATTAGTGTTTAGGAGCTTCCCAATCCTCTAACTTCCCACTAATTCTTCCTACATTATATGCCTCTCTTTTCTTTTATGCTGTCATTGACTTCCTTTGTCAGCCTTATTCAGATTGATGAAGGCAAGCATGTCAAATACTTTCTGCACCATAGTAAGACAGTAGTGTAGGGTAATATAATGGGTGACAAATGACACATATTGTTCATAAGAGAAACTGTTCTATATAATTCACAAACACTGTCACTGAGTTGTGATCACTTTATGAAACAACGATGTCAGTGTAAAGCGATTGCTTTTTTTGGAAGCAAAGGGCTGCGAATATTTGTTAAGCGCATAAAACAACTCTGGCATGTTTTATTCACCCCAGCGCTCTCAGCTGATTACAGAGTCATTTAACAACGTCTCAACCAACACAGTCACTTTGAAGCTACTGCAGTTTTGGGAGCAGCATGCTACCGGGTGGCTTGCACAAGTCCAGTTTGCAGTGTAAGAAATCACTGCAGACAATACCAAATTTTACCACGTTGTAGCATTGCTAAGTAGTTACACTGCAAACAGAGTGGTGAGTCTACCAGAAGACCCGCCTGCATGTGATATATTTATCACTCTGAAAACTCATCTGTTACAGACTTTTGGACTGAGTCTGAGCGCATCAAACAGTTACTCTTCTTGCATGGTGACCCTTGGCCTTCACATCTAATGGACCACGTGAAATCTCTCCTGGGAAATTACCATCCTTGTTTTATTTTTTAAAAACTCTTTATGCGACAAATGCTGAACCAAGTTTGCACAGCCCTTGCTAATACACCCATGAAGCACAATAGGGAACTTGCTAAAATGGCTGATTGTCTACACTCAGCCAGGCAGAGGTGCAATGTTCCCTTGCATAGTTCCCTTAAAGGCAGTGCTCCTAATCACCTGCTTGAGTGGTCAGTGGACATGCCCAAAGCATTTGATGACATCAAACTAGCTCTTTCAAATGTAACCCTACTGACCCACGCACTCTCCAGCATACTTTTAGTCATCACTACTGATGTCTCAGACTGTGCTGTGCATGCAGTGAAACTAACAATTAGTTGGAGGCATGTGGCCTCCGCTTGCCTTGACACCCCCCTCTCCCCTGAGGAAGTGTAACATGTTTGACCATGAGCTTCTTGCTCTCTATCTGGCTGTCCACTATTTTCATTTTCTCCCGGAGGGTTGGCATTTCACAGCATTCATTGACCACAAACCCCTCATGCATATGATGGCCAAAGTGTTAGATCATTAGTCTACACCGCAGCAACACTATCTGGCCTAATTTCAGAATTCACTTCTGACATACAGCACATCAAAGGGAAAAATAATGGTGTGGCTGATTGCCAGTCATGGCCAACCATTGATGCCACACATATTGGGATCTTTCTTCTATGCGATGTTTCAACCGGTCAACCTCACCTCATATGTCACGGGCTCCTTGCAGCCGGGCAGAAAGGCTTCACAGAAATTGGTTGCTTTAAAGTTTGTGTGGCATGGGCTGAAGAACGATATGTGAGACTGGGTGCCTATACTGTATGTCAACGGGAGAAAATTAATGTTATGTTCAGACACCACTGGCACCTTTCAAGGTCCCTCGGCAACAGTTTGATCATGTCAACGTGGACCTGCTATCCCACCACCACCTGCACTTTCACACATCTCCTCACCAAGGTAGACTATACAACCAGGTGGCCAGAGGTTGTCCCTCGAGTCAATGATGGCTGCAGATGTGGCTCAGGCATTGATCAACACCTGGTTTGCTCAGTTCCATACCCCATCTGATATTTCTTCCAACCGCAGTCCCAAGTTTATGGCAGATCTCTGGGCTGCTATGGCACAGAT
The DNA here is from genome assembly GCF_030144855.1 of Hypanus sabinus. Lineage (NCBI taxonomy): Eukaryota > Metazoa > Chordata > Chondrichthyes > Myliobatiformes > Dasyatidae > Hypanus > Hypanus sabinus. The sequence continues at coordinate 57,812,190 of NC_082724.1, read as the reverse complement.
CTTCAGCATTAAGTTGCATCTCAGCATGGCGTTGCACCCACAATCTGCGTTGGTATTTTATTCCTCATGTCACGACCCTGGTCAGCCCCTCAACAGCGTTCCACACTCCTTAGTAAATTCAGTTCTTTTTCACCTGTTTCTACCTCCCATCAGTAGTCTTGAGTTCCTGTTGACCTCTACGTTCCACCTCATTTGTTTCATCTGCCATGATGCACACCAATATACCCTTAGGCCTCCTTACAATGGCCTGTTGCATGTTTTGCGAGAGGTCAAAAAGACTTTTATTGTAGCTAGGAAGAGTAAACCTAAATACATTTCTGTAGATTGCCTTAAACCAGCCCACAAAGACCTGGATAGCTGCACTACTATACCCCCTACATCATTACATGCCCATGTGCATGTCATAAAAGCTTGCAGTTGTAAACATAATGAACTCAAGAATGAAATTAGGAGAGCAAGAAGGGGCCATGAGAAGGCCTTGGTGAGCAGGATTAAGGAAAACCCCAAGGCATTCTACAAGTATGTGAGGAGCAAGAGGATGAGTCATGTGAGAATAGGACCAATCAGGGGTGATAGTGGAAATGTGTGCATGGAGTTGGAGGAGGTACTTAATGAATACTTATGTAAGTTAGATAAGTCACTGGGACTGGCTGAGTTATACCCCAGGGTACTGTGGGAACTGAGAGAGGAGATTGCTGAGCCTCTGGCAATGATCTTTGCATCATCAGTAGGGGCAGGAGAAATACCAGAGGATTGGAAGGTTGCAAATGTTGTCCCCTTGTTCAAGAAAGGGAGTAGAGATAATCCAGGAAATTATGGACTCTTACTTCAGTGGTGGGCACGTTGTTGAAGAAGATCCTGAGAGGCAGGATTTATGAATATTTGGAGTGACTTTATCTGGCTAGGGATAGTCAATATGGTATTGTCAAGGGCAGATCATGCCTTATGAGCCTGATTGAATTCTTTGAGGATGTAACAAAACACATTGATGAAGTTAGAGCAGTGGATGTAGTGTATATGGATTTCAGTAAGGCATTTGATAAGGTTCCCCATGCAAGGCTCATTCAGAAAGTAATGAGACATGGGATCAAAGGAGACTTTGCTTTATGGTCCCAGAATTGGCTTGCTCACAGAAGGCAAAGGGTGATTGTAGATGGCTTGTATTCTGCATGGAGTCGGTGACCAGTGGTGTTCCACAGGGATCTGTTCTGCGAGTCCTCCTCTTTGTGATTTTTATTAATGACCTGGATGAAGAAGTAGAAGTGTAGGTTAATAAGTTTGCTGATGACACAGAAGTTGGGGGTGTTGTGGATAGTGTGGAGGGTTTGTCAGAGATTACAGTGGGACATCAATGGGATGCAGAACTGGGCTGAGAAGTGACAGATGGAGTTCAACCCAGATAAGTGTGAAGTTGTTCATTTTGGTAGGTCAAATTTGAAGACAGAATATAATTTTAATGGAAAGACTCTTGGCAATGTGGAGGATCAGTGAGATCTTGAGGTCCATATCCATAGGAAACTCAAAGCTGCTGCGCAGGTTGAGAGTGTTGTTAAGAAGGGTATAGTGTGATGGCCTTCATCAACCATGGGATTGAGTTCAAGAGCCACGAGGTAATGTTAAAGCTATATAAGATCTTAGTTAGACCCCACTTGGAATACTGTGTTCCGTTCTAGCCACTTCAGCACCGGAAGGATATAGATACTATTGAGAGAGTGCAGAGGAGATCTACAAGGATGTTTCCTGGATTGGAGAGCATGTCTTACAAGAAATGGTTGAGTGAACTTGGACTTTCCTCCTTGGTGTGATGGAGGTTGAGAATTGACTTGATATTGATGTATAAGATGATGAGAGGCATTGATTTTGTGGATAGACAGAGATTTCTTTCCGGAGCTGAAATGGCTCGCATGAGGGGACATAGTTTTAAGGTGCTTGGAAGTAGGTACAAGGGGGATGTCAGAGGTAAGTTTTTCACGCAGAGAGTGATGGGTGCGTGGATTACACTGCCAGTGATGGTGCTAGAGGTGGATACAATAGGGTCTTTTAAGAGACTCTTAGGTAGGTACATGGAGTTTAGAAAAATAGAGGGCTATGCAGTAGGGAAATTCTAGGCAGTTTCTAGAGTAGGTTACATGGCTAGCAGAACATTGTGGGCTGAAGGGCCTGTAATGTGCGATAGATTTCTATGTTCTATATTCTATTATAGAGCTGTCTTTTGAGGTTTGAGGCTTAGAGGGTGTAAAAGGAAGATTTACACCTTTTAAATCCAGAGGATATTTGGAGTTTGAAATACACTGCTTGAGGGTGTGAAAGAAACCCTCTCCCGCAGTATCTCTCACCTAAATAAGAGACGTAAACCTGAATGTATTTCCGTAGATCGCCTTAAAATGGCCAGCCAAGATTTGGAGGATTCCACTACCATCACGATATGACCATGGTTGTAAATGTGCCCCACAACCCAAGTACAGATCACAGAACTATTAAGGAAGCAGTGATCCTAGCAGCAACTGTTGTGGAAATCCACTGGGCACCTGTCCAATCAACAAATTCTCTCCATTGCTTCTTTTGACAAGTTCTATCCAATTTGATAGTTTTCATCCCCTTTTACTCCATGGTCTATCATTCCCATGATAAGCCTATTAGGTACCACATATCATGCACCTTTTTATCAAAGGCTTATTGGAAACCTATATAAATATAGAGAGACACCATCAACTGGACATCCTTCAACAACACCCTCTGTTGGTCAAAAATCTTCACCAATAACTTAGTGAAGTCAGTGAGATAGATGTGGTTTGCTTTTGATACATCCTTAATGGCTGTCTAATCAATCCTTACTTGTCAAAATCATGTCTAATTCTATCACCAATTATTGTTTCTAAAGCTTACCCCACCACCAATTATGAACTGAGTTCCTTAGCTTTTTCTTAAAAAAGGTGTAACATTTGCAGTTTTCCAGCCCTCAAGCAATACCCCTGAATTCCAGACATTTGAAAGATGTTAGTCAGCATTTCTGCAGGTTTTCGGTGACTTTTGATGCCTTTCATCTGGACCAGGTGATTTATCCATATTAAGTATTTGTATTATTTCCTCTTTCGCAACGTAGCCCACCCAGGTCCTCAACTACATCATGCCTTTCCAAAGCTCCAGCAGCATCTTCTCATTTAGCAACTTGGCCAAGCCCTCTGCATTCAAATAGAAATTGCTTTTAAAAATCTGATCAACTCAATCTCTCTTCCTATGGACCTCTCACAGATGGTTGGGTTGTGAAGTTCTGGAATTCTCTATTCTGGAGGGTTGTGGAGGCTGGATCATTGAGGCATTAAAGTGGAGCGGAATACTTTTTGGAAGCCGAGGGAATTGAGAACAATGAAAAATTTGCACAGTGACTAATAACCAAAAGCACAGCATGGCAACAACCTTCCTAAAGACATACCTAAACTTTTAGTCTGACTTCAAATCACCTGTCATAAACACCACAGTAGATTATGAATCGCTGGGTTTATCAAGGCTTCTGATTTGGTGGACTTGGAATTCTTTGTGTATACACACTTGTTTTTAATAAAGTCATTAATGAAACATGGGTGAGCAAAAGGCTGCATAGTTATAAATTATTTCCCCATTGTCCCTTATTCTGTCTCCTGCCACTCAATTCATGGTCAAAAATGTAATTTCATGCCTGGCCTTTGGTAACAATGTATGAATATACCAACTTCGTACCGTCCACTAGATGAGCCACTTTAAACTTCAATCAGGTGCATCTGGCAGACCTGCCTTTACAAATCTATTCCCACTTTTAAGTATTCAGTGATTTCACATTTGACTTTAAACCCTGTTGGTTTTCACATAATCTCAGTTTTTGAGCTTTGGTTTTCAAGTAGCAGACTCAATTGAGTATAACTTTGCGATCTGAAGGAACAGTTCTCAATTTGAGAACTTTTGAAAGGTAGGACAGCTGACTCTTTGCAGCAGCAAAATGTGCTGAATAACAATCTTAGTACCAGAGTAATTGCTGCTTGTTTAGTATGCTATATAAAGCCAATATTCATTTCATCCATTTTGTTTTCTGTGACTGTGGAGAGTGTTTTAATGCAGGGTTTCTGACGGCAACTTCCTCTGTATTAAAGTACAGTGTTTAGAGTCTGTTGTAGTTTGTTTTAGAGACAGGAATTATTCTGTATTGGAGTACACAGCCATCTCTTCCACCCACACGGATGACATAATTTAAATCCTGTCCGGGCCTGAACAGAGATGTGAGAGCTGGGTGCAGCTCCCTGCCCTCCTCAAACAATTATAGACAGGAAATGTTAATCAGGAGGGCGGGAGACTGACTATTGTTCATTGGGCTGAGTAGGAGCCATTCTCCAACCTCGACTAGGCACCCTCTCACCCACCTTCAGAATGTCCAGCAACATAAGACCTGCTAAACTTAAAGCATCTGCTGAATTTGGATGGGATGGAGCATGGAGAAAAGCTGGGGAAAGTCTGCCAACACTCTTCAGCATACAAATGAAGCCAGAAGGCTGGGCAGAGAAGGATTCTTCACTCAGTGACTAGCAGAACACCATTTAACAACTGTCAATGTGGAGTCTACCAACAGCCTCTCCCTGAGTGTCAATGACTATGAATGTTGAGCAGAGAAATTGTTAGTTATTAGCAAATGTGACCTATAAAGGGGAAATACTGAGGAAGAATTTCATATATCACATTGCCAACCAAGTGCATATTTGTACCTGAATAAGTGAGACTTGAGGAGATGACTGTGAGATAATTGGAAAATGAAGGACATCTGGGATAGAAGAGCCTTCTTTCAAGGAAAAAAGAGGGTGTTCCAGGGAAGAGAGGGAGGGGTTGTACTGGATTGAGACAGGAAAAGAGAGGTACTCACTGTATGGAGGGGGGTGTTCATTATAAGGAAGGAAAGAGGGTCTTTACTGGATTGGTGGTCCAGAGAGCAGATTTCACTTGAGTGATGGGAAAGGAAGCTGTAGTTACAGGAAAGCATGTACCATTGGTGGCAGAGGGAATGATGGAGGGGGGTGGGTGATACCTACTAAAGAGGCAACAGAATGAGGAAGAAGAGGGTTCACTGGAAACAAAGTTCTAGTGGTGTTTATTGGTGTGTTGGGAGGGTAATGTAATGTCACAGGGGTAGGTGGGTGGGAGGGAGGGAGAGAGAGAGAGGGAGAGAGAAACACCTGTGTCTAGGCTGGGAGAGCTATTCCATAGTTGGGCAAGCATTCTTCACAGAATCAGACCTTACAGATGATGTCTCATGTTCCTCCATCACAATCCCTAAATCCCTACATGGGGGTGACATGGTAGCTTAGTGGTTAGCACAACACTTTACAGGACCAGCTATCTGGGTTCAATTCCCACTGCTGTCTGTATGTTCTCCCTATAACCATGTGGGTTGCTTCTGTGTGATTCAGTTTCCTTCCACAGTCCAAAGATACCCCAGTTGGTAGGTTAGTTGGTCGTTCTAAATTGTTCTATGATGGCCATGGTTAAATCAGGGGTTTCTGGGTGGTGCAGTTTGAAGCACTGCAAGCTGTATGTCAACCAACCAATAAATAAATAAATAAACTTAGTCTCATCCCATTGGCATGAAAGATTGGTGGAGGCCTCTAAGCTTTGAATTGGACTGAGCATTTTTGACTGATCTTGAAGATAACCTGAAGATAATCCAAGTGAGAGAGTTTGGCAGATAAATAGTTAACATTTCAATCTCATGACCTTGCACAGATGTGGCCTGACATCAGTATTCACACTTATTCCAGTTTCAGTGGTATTTTGCTGTGTGTGAGTGTGGCAAGGAGCTGTCCCTTCCCTGGAGGATGTAGTTGGAAGCAACTAGTTCAATGTAGTTGAAGTGCCAACTATCCACTCTCCAATACACACTGCCCACTGTTGGGTTGTTGGTGTCCTAGGTCCAGAAGTAATTATCTGAGGTCTGGTGCCTGGCGTTCAGGGTCCAATGTGAGGTGCCCAGTACCAGGGTGAGAATCTAATGTCCTACGCCAGCATTCCTCACTTATCCTCCTATGAATCCTGCCACTCTCAGCTTTTTGGGATGTCTCCTGTGTTGCCTCATGTCATCTCTGATTGATGAAATGGGGAGGACTGCTGGGCCAGGGGTTGTCCAGCTATGGGTAGAAAGTGAGATCTGGAACAAGGAATGGGCGTCAGGATCAGTGAATGGGGACAGATATCAGGAGCTAGGAATTGGATCAAGGGATGTGTTAGGGGGTCAGGATTAGGGAACGGAGCAGGTTGAGAAGGTTGGGAGCAGAAGCAGAATCGAGAAACGACTTCAGGATAAGGAGCAGGCGCAGGGTTTGGGATCAGGTCAAGGATGCGGCTGAGGCGCCTGCTCTGGTATTGGTACTGGGACTGGGACCGGCCCAGCGGCGGAACTTCGACATCCTGTTGTGAAGCGGCCGCCCAGTCCAAGTCCGGAGCCGAACGCTCCCGGTGCCTGACTCCGACCTGTTCACCATCATCGGCTGGCGGCGAGCAGCTCTCCTCGGGAGAGGCTGCGGGAGTCCAAGGGAACGGACCAGTGCGTCGGGATTCAGACCGGGAGCAAACGAAAGGCCGCAGCATGGAGCCCGGTGAGAGCGGGAGGGAAGGGGAAGGGGGAGGGGAACCTGCGATCCGGGATCTGGGATCCGGAAAGGGGAGAGTCCCTGATAGCTCCATTGATATAGGATTATCTCACGATTCATCCGCAGCCTTTCCATTCTTTGTCATGTCTTCTCCTCTGTAGGCAGGGCTGGACTATCCTAAATGGAACTGGGGATTGTTGTCGGCTAAGGGGAACGGCCTGATGGGATGGAGTCAATGGGCTGGGCGAGTTTGCGAAAGGACAGTTCCGGTAGAACTGGGCTTCCCTACCTTTAGTCGGAGGAACCTTGGTTGAATGGATACAAATTGAGTTAAAAACTTGGAGACAAAGAGGGAGTCTGAAGTGTGATAAAAGATATTGGTGGTTGTGGGGTGAGGAGTATTTTTAGATGAGGTTGCTATGGCAGTATGTAGATGAGAAACAGGATGGTCGAAGATACTGTAGCTCCTTCAGGAGGAACTGTGGCTTTGGAGGAGAAGCTCTAAACATGGAACACGGAGAAAAACACTGAAACAGGCCCTTCAGTCCATTATGCTGTGCGGAACAAAATAACAAATTGAACTAATCCCACTACCTGCATATGGTCCACATCCCTCTGTCTCAGGTCTGGTTATACCACTTAATGTTGCTATCACATTTGCTTCCTCTACCTCTGGCACCCACCATTTCCTGAATATATATTTGCTCCACAAATCTTCTTTAAACTTTCCCCCCTCTCATCTCAAGCTTATGATGCCTTTTGATATTTGACATTTTCACCCTGGGGAAGACTCTAACTGTCAACTTTGTCTATGTCTCTTAAATTTATAAACTTCTGTCAGGCACCCTTGGCCTCTGGCACTCCAGAGAAAACAACACAAGTTTGTTCAAACTCTTCCTATATTTAATATTCTCTAAGTTAAGCTACAACTGGGTGAACATCTTCAGTACCCTGTCCCAAGACTCTGTCTATATCCTTGGTGTAAAGCAGAGATCAGGATTGCACACAATTCTACAAATAGACCTAACCAAAGGTCTTTTACAGCTGCAACATCAGTTATGTAGGTGAATAGAACAGAGGCCATTGAGTGGTGAGGAGTGCTGGAGAAGGATGAAAGGAAAATCAAGGAGAGTATAAAATGTCCTCTCCCCCTTCAGGAGGGATGATACTAATGTCTTTAGTTAGAACTACTTAATCATCTGGCAGAAAACAATCAAGGGCTTTATGAAAGAAAAAATAATTTAGTTTTGGATAAAGGTTTTAAGGATAACGGAGAATTTTCAACTTGGAAATCGTGTTGTCATTTTAGTGGAACTGGGATGAAAGTTGCAAGAGTTATGGATAAACTTGAAGAGGGTGATAGAAAATAAATTAGAGAAAGATGCAAATCAGGTCCAGAGCTGGATCATCCTGGAGAAGTCTAGGGTTTTTGATGAGGGATCAAAGAGGAGAAAAGAGACTTCATAAGAAGCAAGTCAACAAACTCCTAATGTGCGGCGTGGATTCAGAAGAGGCAGGAAAAGAATTGGAGTTAAACAGAGTCTTATATTACAGCTTGGTCACACGGCAGATCATTGCGTAACAGTTACTGAGAACCATCTCCAAAGGTTACTGCAGAACTGAACCATTTCTATTCACATCTTGTCCCATGGATGATGGTAGTCATACTCGGGAGTTCAGGCAGAGAAAGAATACAAATTTTTGAAGTTTCAGACAACAAAATAACGTCCTTAGAAATGGTTTTGTAAACAGCATTGGATTGTATGACATGGAATTTGTGGCTTAGAGTAATAATGTTGTACATCACAGTACTAGGCCCTTCAGAATCAGAATTAATATCACTGACATAGTCATGAAATTTGTTGTTTTATGGCAGCAGTACAATGAAATACATGATAAATAAATATGGAGGAAAAAGTGAGTTACATTAAGTATATATATATCTATTAAATAATTAAGTTAAAATAAAGGATGTTGCCTGAATTGGAGGGCGTACCTTATGAGAATAGGTTGAGTGAACTTGGCTTTTTCTCCTTGGAACGACAGAGGATGAGAGGTGACCTAATAGAGGTGTATAAGATGATGAGGGACATTGATTATGTGGATAGCCAGAGGCTTTTCCCCAAGATTGAAATGGCTAACACGAGGAAGGCATAGTTTTAAGGTGTTTGGAAATAGGTACCAAGGGGATGTCAGGGGTAAGCTTTTTGTACAGATACGTGCGTGGAATGCATTGTCAGCAACAGTGGTGCAAGAGGATACAATAGGGTCTTTTAAGAGACTCTTAGATAGGTACATGGAACTTAGAAAATTAGGGGGCTATATCCTAGGGGAATTCTAGGCAGTTTCTAGAGTAGGTTACATGATTGGTACAATATTTTGGGCAGAAGGGCCTGTAATATGCTGTAGGTTTCTATGTTCTATTTAAGTAGTGTAAAAAAACAAATAAAAATGTAGTGAGATTGTGTTGAAGAGTCTAATGTCCATTTAGACTTTGGATAGCAGAGGGGAAGAAGCTGTTCCTGAATTACTGAGTGTGTGCCTTCAGGCTTCTATACCTCCAGTGTGACAGTGTGAAGAGAGCATGTCTTGGGTGGTGGGGATACTTAATGATGGATACTGTCTTCTTAAGGCACCACTCCAAGAAGATGTTTTAGATACTGCAGAGGCTAGTACTCATGATGGAGCTGACTGATTTTACAAGCTTCTGCAACTTATCTTGATTGTGCAGAAGCCCCCACCCACCCCCCCCTCCATACCAGACGGCGATGCAGCCAGTCAGAATGCTGTCCAAGGTAAAATTGTAGAGTTTTTGGAGTGTTTTAGTTGACAAATCTAATCTCCTCAAATTCCAAATGAAATATAGCTGCTGCATTGAAATGTTGCATCCAGGTTAGGTCTTCAGAGATATTGACACCTAGGAATTTGAAACTTCAGTGCACCATATTCAGGTTGACTTCTTTACCCATCTACACTAATCCTATTTGCTTTACTTGTTCCCATTTCTAAAAGTCAATGACAGTAAAGGTCCAAGTGGTCACAGGGGGCACTAGTCACAGACTTCCAATTAGAAACACACCTTGCAGCATTACGCTCTGCTTCCATTAGCATGGGAATTTGTGGCATGGTCTAATATGTTTCACTGCGGATTTTTGTCTCTTTGTTCTTCTCTCTCTTTCTTCTGATCTTCTGCTGTCCATCTTCAACTCAACCACTCCCTTGCTCAGCCTCTATTGTCATCTGACTCTGTACACCCATCTTTCCTTAATTTCCATTTGCTCCATATTACAAATCAATTCTTGATCTGCTGCTTGTATTCCCATTTGAAGAAGACCAGTGAGTGGCTTTTTGCTTCAGCAGTGGAAAATATGAGCAGTTTCAAATTCTGGGAATGCACATCTTACAGATCCTCTCATGGTCCCAGAACACATCATACACAAACAACAAAGCTCACTAATGCCTCTACTTTCTGAGGAGGCTGAAGAGAGCTGAACTTTGCACATTAATACTCAGACTTTGTATAGAAGCGCAGTAGAGAGCATCCTAACATGCTGTACCACTGCATTGCAGCAGACAGGAAGGTTCTACAATGGGTAGTCAGAAAGGTACCAGCAGTATCATGAAGGATCCCACCCACACTGCTTATGGACTGTTTGTCCCACTCCCATCAGGGACAAGGCTGTATAGTATCCACGCCAGGACCACCAAACTCAAAAACAGTTACTTTCCCCAAGACATAAAGCTGATCAACACCTCCTTCCATTCACATCCCACTACCACACTTTATCATTGCTTATCAGTCCCCTTATTCACATACACTCCTGTGTCTAGTGTCACTTTCAATCAATCTATGTATATAAGCTATTTTATGTATTTATATTTATTGTGTTTTTTTGTGCTTCATCAGATACAGAGTAACAATTATTTCATACTTTTTTACACTTGTGTACTGGAAATGTTGTTAAACAATTGTGAATCTTAAATCCCTCACGTCCCTGGGTTCCAGATCCAAATGTTGCTGACCACATAAAATTCTACGCCAGTATGATGGCTAATTTCAAATTTTCTCATTTTAGATCTAAAGAAACCTCCCTTGGCGCCAAAGCCCAGGCCCCCGGATTCACAGCCCTTAGTCACTGTTCCAACGGTTCCTTTGCTTCTACTGTCTGCTCCTAAGGCCCTGAAGCCACCAATTGCTCCAAAACCAAACCTTTACAATGAAGTGCCAGAGGCAAACCTGAATGCACGGAAGGGGATTTTAAGCACGTACTCTAACGGGAGCTTTTTGGCAACCAATCCTGTCCTGGCTAAGGGGGTTGAAGACCCAACTTATAAAAGTTTGGGTCAGACAAAAGATTCAGCAGCCTGTAACTTCTTCCCAGCTGCCGATGACAGGAGCACTCTGGAAGCAGCAGCTACACTGTGCCATGAAAATGGGTCATCAATGCCTGATGGTTATGAAGACCAAATAGTTCCACAGGATGCCAGTGCTGTAATGTCACAAGACAGAGACTTATCAAATGTTGACATCTGTGGCTTTAGCAGTGCGATGCCCGGAAAGAATTTAGGAAACTTCAGAGTTCAGGCAATTGCTGGAGGAGCTTTTCCCAATAAACTTGATGATTGCCTGTGTCTGAAAGATGAACTTCTATACAAGGGCAGTGGAGAAACCACGGACAATACAGAATGGTGTGAATGGCATTCCCAGGATGTCAGTGACGTTGCAGACAGTTCTGGCCTGGGAGCAGGAGAGGAATGGCATCTATCACTCACACCAGCAACTGCCTCAGCATCTGGAGAGGTAGAAGGACTGGATGAGAAGAAGAATGGTCAGAAAAAAGGGGCCGATGGGCAGGAGGAAGGGGTAGACCTTCCCTCAGAATGGCTGATGGAGGGTGTGGACGGGCAAAGGGAGGGATCAGATTATCCCTCAGACATGCTGAAAGAGGATGAAGACAGTCCCACAGACGTGCTGAAGGAAGGGGCAAATGGGCAGGAGGAAGGGGCAGACAGTCCCTTAGATGTGCTGAAGGAAGGGGTGGATGGGCAGGAGGAGGGGAAGGAGGCAGACAAGCTGGAGGAGGGGACAGATGGACAGGAGGAGGGGGCAGACAGTTCCTCAGACATGCTAAAGGAAGGGATGGTTGGGCAGAAGGAAGAATTAGACAGTTTACTGGAAAAGGAGATAGACAGACAGGAAGAGGAGGGGGCAGACAGCATACCAGATATGCTGGAAGAGGGGGCAGATAGGCTGCAGGAGGGGGTGGACGGGCAGAAGGAAGGGGCAGACAGTCACTCAGACATACTGAAGGAGGGGCTGTACAGGCAGATAGAAGGGACAGACAGTTCCCCAGATGGGCCAGGAGAGGGGGCAAGCAGACAGGAGGAGAATGGGGAGGGGCAAGATGGACAGGAGGGGCTGGGGGAGGGGCCAGACAGACAGGAAGAGGAGGAGGATGGGGCAGGCAAACAGGAAGAGGAGGAGGACAGGGCAGGCAAACAGGAAGAGGAGGAGAAATGGCCAGATGGTCAAGAGGAGGAGAAGCCTGAGCCAGAGCCGCCAGACAGACAGGATGACAAGGCAGACAGGCAGGAAGAGGAGAGGGCAGATAAACAAGAGAAGGGAGCAGGCGGCTCCCCAGACTGGCTAGAAGAGGGGGTAAACAGACAAGAGGTGGGGGCAGATGAATGGAATGAGTGGGCAGACGTTGCCTCAAATAGACAGGAGGAGGAGGAGGCAGATAGCTCCCCAGATGAAACTGACATGCTTATTTATGAAGCGTTGTTACCAAGTGCCTATAGGCCTGCTGCACCAAACAGTCTGGATGCCACAGCCAGCTGTACAGGCAATCTGGAGTGGGTTAGAGAGCTAGTGGGATCTCCTGTGATAATGAGTAGTGAAGGGAGGTGCAGAGTTGGTGACAAAGCCAAGGGGTCTGCTATTGGTGAGGAAGCATCTTGTGTTAGTGAGGAGGACAAGATGTCTGTTGCCCATAAATCAGAGGAGAAGTTGGTTGGATGTGTCCCAGGGGTGGAGGGCTGGATCTTAGAAACTGAAGGCAATGAGGAGGGAGTTGAGAGAAGGGTCCTCACTGATGTCAATGCAGAGGACATTTCTTCTATAGCTCACCGTGCGATAGGGTTCACTTCACGAGTTAAATGTGGAACCACACTGAGGCGAGATACAGAGGCAGACACATTAGCAGGTGACAATCTGAGTCTGGTTGGTGACCTGGCTGGGAAAGCTGTTACAGAATGGAAAAAAGCAAGAACCAGAACACAGTCACTGAGTGCACAGGTGCCTGAGACAGTTCCTGAGGAGACAGATCTAATACCTGTGGAAGGACAGAGCTCTGAGAAAAGGCAGGAGCCATTTGAAAATACAATGTTTGCCGCCAGCCACAAGTATTTCATGTTCTATCCCCGCTCATACTCTGTCACAGGCCGAGAACTTCCTGTTTGTGCTGACCGGGAAATGGAGGGGTCACTTTTAGAAGACAGCAGATTGAACAGGAAGGAAGATAACCTGTCTCTACCAAGTGTTGCTGTATATGACCAGAGGCACATTGCCACCTCTGGTGCTTCTCCACCCAGTTCAATGCTGGACATCCCTGCTCCTTTCCAACTGGCAAGCATCACCAAAAAGCCCATCACCAAAAGTTCACCATCAGTTCTAGTTGAAACGGACTCTCCGGATAAATACTTTAAGCAGAGTACAAAGAAAAAGTCATCTTTCAAGCGTTTTTTACCAATTAAACTGTCACTTAAGAAGAAGATTGAAAACAGGATTACAGTTGAGGTTAATGTCTGCAAGTCTGTGTCTGAGGCAGCCAGAGCCTTGGATTTTGACAGGAGGAGCTTGGGAAACTCGCCACAATTAAAAGCTCGATCTGGAAAGATGCGTAAATCAGATTCTTCATCCGCCTTTTTATTTTACAAGGACGGCAAAGGAAAAGGAATGCCCAGACCCTTTAGCAGAAGTGTGTCCAGAGTCGAATCTTTTGAAGACAGATCTCGACACTCATACACATCACTTCCTCTGACCAAGCCCAGATCCATTTCCTTCCCCAACACAGACTCCTCTGATTATGAGAACATTCCGGTTGTGAGCTCAGATTATGAAAATATACAAATCCCTCCCAACAGGATTGGCCATTTAGGGACTGTCACAGATTTCTTTGAAGATCCCAGGAGAAATTTCTCTTCGGCGTGTGAAAATGATGGTTATGTAGACATGAGCAGCTTTACTCCGTTGGACAACAGGCAGACATCAGAGCAGGAGCTGGAGAGGTAAGCTTTGTACTCTAACCCTGCTTGTTCCTACTCTTGTCAAGATCTCCAGAGCAGGCAGGCAAACCCCATTGAGATGCAGTTGTGATAGAAATGATATTTATGTCAGCTACAAGAAACAGTGGTGTGTTTGTGTCTGTGTGTATATGTATGTGAAAGGGAATGAATGTGTGTCTGGTTCTCTGTATTGGGGTCTGTGAGTCCGTATGTGGGGGGGAGTATGTATGCTTATATTTAGAATGTGAGTGTCAGTGGTGGAAGATGTCTATCCGTGGGTGTGTGTGTGTGTGTTGGGGGGGGGATTGTGTGGGGGTTGGTCAGTCTGGGTTGCGGTCTTTGTGGAGCAGTTAGTGGGTGTGTGTGTGGGGCGGTTCTGTGTCTGCATGTGTTGTCCCATTTTTCCAGCCGTGCATAGATTGGACATAGTGCTGGGGTGGACAGGTGGTGATGGAGTGATTAGGAAATTTAAGTCATAGCAGGTGTTTATTGGTAATGTTGGAACTGGTGAAGGAATGGCAGCCACATTGAGGAATATACATCTCACGTAGTCACTGAATAATAATAGCAACAATTTGGAGGCTATTTTAACTTATGTAAGCAGAAAGATGCTTACCTAGACAAGGTCTGACACTTGGCACCTTAGATCTGTCCTGAGAGATTCTCTATGATGTTCAAACATTATCATCAGGTCAGAGGAGGAGCAGCTCACTTCTCTCAGGAATCTTCTAGGACCTTTTGTTACCTTGATGTTTACCTGTGGTCAGATTCACTGTGGTCAGGTTAATTGGGGTCAGGTTAATTAGGGTTAGATTCACTGGGGTCAGGATAATTGAGGGCAGACTGCATGAGGTTCTGCACCATTCATGACTCCTCAGATAGTGAAGCAATTCATACCCAAATGCAGCAGGACCTGGACAATATCCAGGCTTGGGGTGACAAGAGGCAAGTAACATTCGAGCCACACAAGTGCCAGGCAATGACCATCTCCAACCAGAGAGGCTCTAACCATCATCCCTTGACATTCAGTGGCATCACCATCACTGAATCCCCTACTATCAACATCCTGGGGGTTACCATTGACAGGAAACTGAACTGGTCTAGCCATACAAACACCATGGCTACTAGAGGAGGTCAAAGGCTAGGAATCCTGCAGCGAGTAACTCACCTCCTCACTCCTCAAAGCCTGTCCACCATCTACAAGGCTCAGGTCAGGAGTGAGTGTAATGGAATACTTGCCACTCGCTTGGATGAGTGCAGCTTCATCAACACTCAAGAAGTTAGACCCATTCAGTACAGGGCAGCTCACTTGATTGGCACCCCTTCTACAAGCATCCAGTCCCTCCACCATCGACGAACAGTTGCAGCATTGTGTACTTTCTACAGAATCAACTGCAACAACACAACAAAGTTCCTAAGGCAACACCTGTCAGACCCACAACCATTACCATATAGAAGGATGAGAACAACAGATAACTGGGAATACCACATTTTGGAAATCTACACCCCCCCAAGTCACTCACCATCCTGACTTGGAAACATATTGCCATTCCTTCATTGTCACTGAGACAAAAGCATGGAATCCCCTCACTAACTGCTCAGGGACTGCAGCGGTTCAAAAAGGCAGCTCATCACCACCTTCTCAAAGACAACGAGGGATGGGCAATAAATGCTGGCTTAACTGGTGATGCCCACATCCTGTAAATGAAAAAATTAAAATTCACTGTTGTCAGGTTAACTGGGGTCACGTTACTTGAGGTCAGGTTAATTAAGGTCAGGTTCACTGGGGTCAGGTTAACTGGGGTCAGATTCACTGGGATCAGATTAACTATGGTCACGTTAATTGGGGTCAGATTAATTGAGGCCGGATTCACTGGAGTCAGGTTAATTGGGGTGAGGTTCACTGGTCAGGTTAATTGGGGTCAGGTTCACTGGTCAGGTTAATTTGGATCTGCTGTTACTTTACGGACAACTCAAAGATTAGTTGCGTTGTGGATGGAAAATGAATGCACAGCAGTACGGCACAGGAACAGGCCCACAATTTTGTGCCAAACTAATTAAGCTGGTAATTAAAAGCCAAACTAAACTAAATCCATATGCCTGCACAATATTCCTATCCTCTCATTCCCTGCATCTATCCAAGAGATTCTCTAAAGAATCTTATGTATTTCCCTGCATCACCAACACAGAAAGTGCATTTCAGGCACAATACCGTGCAGAAAAAAACCATCTTATTTGAATTTACTCCACCCCCACTTAGATCCATGCACTCTATTATTAGACATTATGATCCTGTGAAATTGATAATGTGTGTCAGCTTTACTTATGCCTCTCATGATCTTATAAAGAGTACAAGACAGGCAAGAATAGATATCAGAGCTTTTGAAAATTACATTGGAGAAGTAATAATGGAGGACAAAGTAATGGCAGACGAATTCAATGAGTATTTTGCATCAGTCATCACTGTGGAAGACAGCAGCACTATGCCAGAAGTCAAGTCAAGTCACTTTTATTGTCATTTCGACCGTAACTGCTGGTACAGTACACAGTAAAAATGACACAGTACAAAAACTAGACTGAACTACGTAAAAAAAAACACAAAGAAAGCTACACTAGACTACAGACCTACACAGGACTGCATAAAGTGCACAAAAACAGTGCAGGCATTACAATAAATAATAAACAGGACAATAGGGCAAAGTGTCAGTCCAGGCTTCGGGTATTGAAGAGTCTGATAGCTTGGGGGAAGAAACTGTTACATAGTCTGGTCGTGAGAGCCCGAATGCTTCGGAGCCTTTTCCCAGATGGCAGGAGGGAAAAGAGATTGTATGAGGGGTGTGTGTGGTCCTTCATAATGCTGTTTGCTTTGCGGATGCAGCGTGTTGTGTAAATGTCCGTGATGGCGGGAAGAAAGACCCTGATGATCTTCTCAGCTGACCTCACTATCCACTGTAGGGTCTTGCGATCCAAGATGGTGCAATTTCCAAACCAGGCAGTGATGCAGCTACTCAGGATGCTCTCAATACAACCCCTGTAGAATGTGATGAGGATGGGGGGGGGGGGCGGGGGGTGGTGGGAGACGGACTTTCCTCAGCCTTCGCAGGAAGTAGAGATGCTGCTGGGCTTTCTTTGCTATGGAGCTGGTGTTGAGGGACCAGGTGAGATTCTCCGTCAGGTGAACACCAAGAAATTTGGTGCTGTTTATGATCTCTACCGAGGAGCCGTTGATGTTCAGCGGGGAGTGGTCGCTCCGTGCCCTCCTGAAGTCAACAACCAACTCTTTTGTTTTGTTCACATTAAGAGACAGGTTGTTGGCTCTGCACCAGTCCGTTAGCCGCTGCACCGCCTCTCTGTAAGCTGACTCAACATTCTTGCTGTTGAGACCCACCATGGTCGTGTCATCGGTGAACTTCATGATATGGTTCGAGCTGTGTGTTGCAGTACAGTTGTGGGTCAGCAGAGTGAACAGCAGTGGACTAAGCACACAGCCCTGGGGAGCCCCTGTGCTCAGTGTGATGGTGTTGGATATGCTGTTCCCGATCCGGACTGACTGAGATCTCCCAGTCAGGAAGTCTAGGATCCAGTTGCAGAGGGAGGTGTTCAGGCCCAGTAGGCTCAGCTTTCCAATCAGTTTCTGAGGGATGATTGTGTTGAATGCTAAACGGAAGTCTATGAACAGCATCCTAACATATGTGGCTTTTTTGTCCAGGTGGATTAGGGCCAGGTGGAGGGTGAAAATGGAGAGTGTCGGGGTAGAAGTAGAAGTGCTGTTACAAAGGTGAAGGTGCATGGGAAGCTGAAATGTCTGAAGGTAGATAAGTCATCTGGACCTGATGGGCTACACCCTGGGGCCCTGAAAGATGCAGCTGAAGAGATTATGAAGGTATTAGTGATGTTCTTTCAAGACTCACTAGATTCTGGAATGGTTCCAGAGGACTGGAAAATTGCAAATGCCACTCCAAATGTTAAGAAGGGAGGGAGGAAAACAACAGGAAATTATAGGATAGATAGCCTGAATTCAGAGGTTAGCAAGATATTGGAATCCATTATTAAGAATGAGGTTTCGGGGGTACTTGAAAACACATGCTAAAATGGGCCAAAGTCAGCATGATTTTCTAAAGAGGAAATCTCAGCTGACAAATCTGTTGGAATTTTTGAGGAAATAACAGGCAAGATAGATGAAGGAGATGAAGGATGTTGTTTACTTTGATTTTTAGAACTTCTTTAATAAGGGTTTGCACATGATGCTGCTAATTAAAACCCATGGTATTAGTGGAAAGTTACTAGCATTGATGATTGGCTGACTGGCAGGAGGCAAAGAATGGGAATAAAGAAGCCCTTCTCTGATTGGCTGCTGGTGAGTATTGGTGCTCCACAGGGTTTGGTGATGGGACCACTTCTTTTCACATTATACAGTATTTTGAAAAGGTATTCAGCCCCAACTCTTTGTTCAACATAAATGAGTATTACAACCAGGGATTTTGGTCAGTTGAACTGAGAATGGTGAAGCAAACTTGATGAACCAAATGTTCTAATGCCTTATATTAGTCTCAGTACCTATATGAACCCCCCTCAGTCTCCAGAGAAAACAACACAGGTTTTTTTGCAACCTTTTTTTCCATTACAGGCACTGTAATCCAAGTAGCATCCTGGTAAACCTTCCCTGCAGCCTCTCCAAAGCCTCCAGATCCTTCCCGTAATGTGGTGATCAAATTTGAATGCAATACGCCAGATGTGACCTAACTAGAGTTTAGTAACTGCTCTATCCTTTGACTATCTTTGACATGATCCACATCACCTTCAGTCTTTGTATCATCTGTGAATTACTAATCTACACATCTACATTTTTATCCAGCTCCTTTATACATATCACCAACAGCAGAAGTCCCATTACAATTCCCTGTGGAATCCCACAGTAGCCTGGGTATATCTCGTCTGGTCCCAGTGACTTATCCAACTTGATGCTTTCCAAAAGTTCCAGCACATCCTCTTTCTTAATGTCCATATGCTCAAGCTTTTTAATCCGCTGTAAATCATCCCTTCAATCACCAAGATCCTTTTCCGTATAGAATACTGCAAATGACTTTGCTTCAGCAAAGTACTCATTAAGTACCTCAGCTATCTCCTCCAGTTCCATACAGACTTTTCCACTGTCACATTTGATTGATCCTATTCTCTCAGGTCTTATCCTCTTGCTCTTCACATACTTGTAGAATGCCTTGGGGTTTTCTTTACTCCTGCTCGCCAAAGCCTTCTCATGGCCCCTTCTCATGGTTTAGTTTGTAAATGTCACATCTTTGTTGCTATGTGCCTGTGATGCTGCTGCAATTGAGTTTTTCATTACACATGTGTAACTTGTATATAGGACAGTAAATGTGAAAAATAGCACTCTAAGGCTTTTCTATCCATGTACCTGTCCGGATTTCTTTTAAATACTGCTATTGTACCAACCTCAACAACTTCCTCTGGCAGCTTGTACCTTAGGTACACTACCCTTTGTGTGGAAAAAGTTGCCACTCGGGTTCATCTTTCCTCTCTAACTTTAAATCATTCATATTTAATTTTCCAAGCCTGAGGGGAAATGACTATGGCCATTCACTCACTCCATGTCCTCATGATTTTATATACCTCAGATTCCTACATATCAAGGAATAAGATTCTAGTCTGTCAAATCTCTCTCTACAATGCAATTCATGCTACCTTGACAACATCCTCATAAATTTTCTTTGAAGTCTTTCCAGCTTAATGACATTTTTCTGATAGCAGGGTGACTGAAGCTGAAGACTGTATTCCAAATATGGCCTCACCAGCATCTTGAATAATTGCAACATAACATCCCAACTTCTATACTCAGTGCCCTGACTGATTGATGGTGTACCAAAAGTCTTCTTCATCACCCTGTTTACCTGTGACACCAATTTTGTGAAGCTGTGTATTTGTAATTTTTGGTCCCTCTTCTGCAACTCTCCCTAGGATTCTACCATTCGTTGTGAAAATCCTGCTCTCATTTGCCTTCTCAAAGTGCAACACTTCACACCTATCCAAATTAAGTTCCATTTTCCATTCCTCAACCTATTTATCCAGCTGATCACAACCACAAATTTCTAACAACAAAGTTGTGCTGACTATCCCTGTCTATCTAAACACATGTCTTACTCTTCCAGGAATTCCAGCTGCCTGACCTGACCCATACCTCCTATTTCTTGACTAAAGCCTCAATATCTCACCCACTGGGTTCCTTACTGCTGACCACCTACCCATCGAAGTCTCTCATAATTAAAAAATGTCTCCCTTCTGCCTGTGACACTGTATAAAGAGAACAAGCCACAAGCTTGTCAAATCTTTCCCTTTTGCTCATGCCCTCTAATCCGGGCAGCATCCTGGTAAACCTGCTGTACACCCTCTCTGCAGACTCTATATCCTTCCTGTAATGCAGCAGCCAGAATTGCATGCAATAGTCCAAGTGCAGTCTGACGAAAAGTTTTATATACTGTAGTTGTCGCATGCCTTCTTTGCTCTTAGCACCACCATTAATGAAAGCAAGACCATAAGACGTAAGACATAGGAGCAGGATTAGGCCATTCAGCCCATTGAGTTTGCTCTGTAAGCAGGCCATATGCCTCCTTTACTACCTTATGCACTTGTATAACCACTTAAAGGACCAGGGTCCCAAGTACACAATGTACCTCAGTGCCTTTAAGAGGTCTATCGTTAACTCTGTACTTTCTTTTTTCAATTGACCTCCCAAAGTGTAAAACATCACTCTTTCCCAGCTTAAACTCTATCTGCCCATATCTTCAGCTGATCTATATCCCAATGTATCCTTTTCAATCTTCTACACTTGTCTACAATGCCATCAATCTTTGTATTGCTTGCAAACTCAGTAACCCGCCTGTCCACATTTTTATCCAAGTCAGTCATGTATATCACAAACAGCAAAGGTCCCAGTGTGGATTGCTCTGGAATATGGAAGGAGATAGTAGATATTTGTAGTAAGCACAGGATTGTGATTGTGGGAGATTTTAATTTTCCACACATAGACTGGGAAGCCCATACTGTAAAAGGGATGGATGGTTTGGAGTTTGTAAAATGTGTGCAGGGTAGTTTTTTGCAGCAATACATAGAGGTGCCAACTAGAGAAGGGGTAGTGTTGGATCTCCTGTTAGGGAATGAGATAGGTCAGATGACAGAGGTATGTGTTGGGGAGCACTTTGGGTCTAGTGATCACAATGCCATTAGTTTCAATATAATTATGGAGAAGGATAGTACTGGACCCAGGGTTGAGATTTTTGATTGGAGAAAGGCTAACTTTGAGGAGTTGCAAAAGGATTTAGGAGTGGATTGGGACAATTTGTTTTATGAGAAGGATGTAATAGAGAAATGGAGGTCATTTAAAGGTGAAATTTTGAGGGTACAGAATCTTTATGTTCTTGTTAGGTTGAAAGGAAAGGTTAAAAGTTTGAGAGCACCATGGTTTTCAAGGGACATTGGAAACTTGGTTTGGAAAAAAGAGATCTACAATAAAAAAAGGCAGCATGGAGTAAATGAGGAGCTCGAGGAATATAAAGAATGTAAAAAGAATCATAAAGAAATTAGAAAAGCTAAGAGAAGATACGAGGTTGTTTTGGCCAGTAAGATGAAAATATGTGTGGAGCCAAAAGAGATGGGGGAAATTTTGAACTATTTCTTTTCTTCGATATTCACTAAGGAGAAGGATATTGAATTGCATAAGGTAAGGGAAACAAGTAGGGAAGTTATGGAAACTATGACGATTAAAGAGGAGGAAGTACTGGCGCTTTTAAGGAATATAAAAGGATGGTGCCGGAGGATTGGCGTATTGCTCATGTTGTTCCATTGTTTAAATAGGGTTCAGAGAGTAAACCTAGCAATTATAGGCCTGTAAGTTTGACATCAGTGGTGGGTAAATTAATGGAAAGTATTCTTAGAGATGGTATATATAATTATCTGGAGAAACGGGATCTGGTTAGGAACAGTCAACATGGATTTGTGCGTGGAAGGTCATTTTTGACAAATCTTATTAAATTTTTTGAAGAGGTTACTAGGAAATTTGATGAGGGTAAAGCAGTGAATGTTGTCTATATGGACTTCAGTAAGGCCTTTGACAAGGTCCCGCTTGGAAGGTTAGTTAGGAAGGTTCAATCATTAGGTATTAATATTGAAGCAGTATAATGGATTCAGCAGTGGCTGGAGGGGAGATGCCAGAGAGTAGTGGTGGATAACTGTTTGTCAGGTTGGAGGTCAGTGACTAGTGCAGGGATCTGTACTGGGTCCAATGTTGTTTGTCATATACATTAATGATCTGGATGATGGGGTGGTAAATTGAATTAGTAAGTATGCAGATGATACTAAGGTAGGTGGCGTTGTGGATAATGAAGTAGGTTTTCGAAGCTTGCAGGGAGATTTAGGCCAGTTAGAAGAGTGGGCTGAAAGATGGCAGATGGAGTTTAATGCTGATAAGTGTGAGGTGTTACATTTTGGTAGGACTATTCAAAATAGGATGTACGTGGTAAAGGCATTGAAGAATGCAGTAGAACAGAGTGATCTAGGAATAATGGTGCGTAGTTTTCCGAAGATGGAATCTCATGTGGATAGGTTGGTGAAGAAAGCTTTTGGTATGCTGGCCTTTATAAATCAGAGCATTGAGTATAGGAGGTGGGATGTAATGTTAAAACTGTACAAGGCATTGGTAAGGCCGAATTTGGAGTATTGAGTACAGTTCTGGTCACCGAATTATAGGAAAGATGTCAACAAAATAGAGAGAGTACAGAGAATATTTACTAGAATGTTACCTGGGTTTCAGCACCTAAGTTACAGAGAAAGGTTGAACAAGTTAGGTCTTTATTCTTTGGAGCGTAGAAGGTTGAGGGGGGACTTGATAGAGGTATTTAAAATTATGAGGGGGATAGATAGAGTTGACGTGGATAGGCTTTTTCCATTGAGAGTAGGTAGATTCAAACAAGAAGGGCAAAAGTTTAAGGGTAACACGAGGGGGAACTTCTTTACTCAGAGAGTGGTAGCTGTGTGGAACGAGCTTCCAGTAGAAGTGGTAGAGGCAGGTTTGGTATTGTCATTTAAAGTAAAATTGGATAGGTATATGGACAGGAAAGGAATGGAGGGTTATGGGCTATGTGCAGGTCAGTGGGATTAGGTGAGAGTAAGCGTTCGGCACAGACTAGAAGGGCTGAGATGGCCTGTTTCCATGCTGTAATTGGTATATGGTTATAATACTCCTCATTACAGACCTCAGCCAGAGTATGGCCCATTAACCAATACTTTCTGTCTTCTATGGGCAGCCCAGTTTAGAATCCTATGCACCTTAATCTTCTGGATGAGCCTCATGAGGGACTTCGTCAAATATCTTACTGAAATCTATGTAAATGTCATCCACGGCTCTACCTTCATCAATCACCCTCATTACCTCAAAGTTGAATACCAACCAAGATTCCCATCTAAGCTGGTCTCTTTCTTCTGTGTTTGGTTCATATCCCTCTAAACTAGGGGTTCTCAACCTAGGGTCCATGGATTTCTTGCTTAATGGTATTGGTCCATAGCCTGAAAAAAGGTTGGGAACCCCTGTGCTACACCTGTCCTATCAATGTACCTGTTCAAGTACCTTTTAAATGTTGTTAATGAACTTGCTTTAGAAACCTCCTCTGCCAGTTCATTGCATATTCTAGGCATCCTCTGGGTGTCCTTCAGATCTCTATTTATACTCCCCTCCTCTCATGTTAAACCTATGCCTTTTAGTTCTTACAGTAATAGAGTTCTACAGCATAGAAACAGTTCCTTCAGCCCATCTAGTCCATGCTGACTTGATTTCCTGCTATTTACCTACACCCGGACCATACCCCTCCTAACCATCTCATCTCTGTACCTATCAAAAAGTCTCTTAAATTTTACAATTGAACCAGTATCTACCACTTCTGCTGGCAGCTCACTCAAGCTCGTACCACCCTCTGAGTGAAGAGGTTTTCACTCAGGTCTCCCTGAAATATTTCATTTTTCACCCTGAATATATGACCTCTAGTTCTAGTTTCATCCAACCTGAGGGGCAAAAGCCTGAATGCATTCGGCCTATTTATACCCCTAATATTTTTGTATACCTCTCTCCATTTGCCTGCGCTCCAGGAAATAAAGTCCTAACCTATTCAACCTTTCTCAGTAACTCAGGTCCTCAAGTTCTAGCATAATTCTTGTAAATTTTCTCTGCACGTTTTCAATCATAATGGTATCTTTACTGTAAGCAGATGACCAGAGCTACGCACAATACTCTAAATTCAGACTCATCAACATCTTGTACCAACCCATTTCCTGGACTCTCTGCCCTGATTAATGAAGGCCAATGTGCTAAAAGCTCTTCTTAGAGCCCTATCTACCCGTGATGCCACTTTCATAAAATATTCTGAGCATCCTCTGATTGTCCTTCAGATTCCTGGACTGTATTCCCTTCTGTTCTGTGGCACACCTTGGAGCCCTACCATTTATTGTTTAAGTCCTACCCTGGTTTGTCCTCCCAAATTTCAATACCTCACACTTGTTTGCATTAAGTTCCATCTGCCATTCATCAGCTCATTTTCCCAGCTCCCAGGTCCAGATCCCATTGCAAGCTTCGATAGTCCAGTACACTCCCCAGTCATGGTACCATCTGCAAATTTGCTGATCCTTTTTAGCACATTATCATTGCTATCATTAAAACAGATGATAAACAACATCTGACTGAGTACTAATTCCTGGACCATTCCACTATTCACTATTCTCCAGTCAGAGAGACAACCATCTACCACCACTCTTTTGCTTCTCCCTCTCAGTCAATAATGGATGCAGCTCGCTGCTTCATCCTGAATGCCAAGTAACTGGACCTTCTGGATCAGGCATCCATATAAAACTTTGCCAAAGGTTTATATGGATCCACCCACCACCTTTCCTTCATGAACTTGCTTGGTAAACACCTCAAAAACTTTATAAGGTTGGTTAGATCTGACCTACCATACAGAAAGACTATCCTCAATTAGTCCACCGTTTTTGAAATGATCATAAATCTTATCCCTAAAAATCTTCACCAATACCTTCCCTGAAACTGACATGAGATTCAATGGTTTATAGTTTCTTGGTTTATTCCTACTTTTCTTCTTGAATAGTGGGAAACATTAATTGCTTGCCATCCCTGTGGAACCAAGCCTATAGCTAGAGAGGACACGAAGATTGTCATGCCACCAGCAATCTCATCTCTTACCTTTCAATAACCTGGGGTATATTCCATCAAGCCCTGTGGACTTACCCACCTTAATGTCCTTTAAGAAACCCAACACTGTCTCCTTCCTTAACTCTAAATGCTCCAGCATATTAGTATCCTCCAGGTTGTACTCCTTCCCCTCCCCTAACCACTGGGGTGGTAACGAAGTGAAGAGACTCAGGAAAGGAAGGATGGTAAAAGAGTGAAGATAGTGTGCAGTCAGATTGTCAGGAATGGCAGGCAGGTGATGGGACTTAGTTGCAGCCAACAGGATGAGTGTCAAATCATTAGGGATGCAGAGTCAGAAAGGATAGCAAATACGGTACTCAAGGAGCTGTATCTAAATGCACATGGTATATGAAATAAGGTGGATGATCTTGTTGCAATTTAACAGATTGCCAGGTACGATGTTGTGGTTATCATTAAATCGTGGCTGAAGGATGGTTGTAGTTGGGAGCTGAATGTCCAAGGTTACAAGTTATATAGGAGGGATAGGAAGGTAGGTAGAGGGGGTAGTGTGGCTCTACTGGTAAAAAATGGCATCAAATCAGTAGAAAGATGTGACATAGGATGGGAAGATGTTGAATCCTTGTGTGTTGAATTACGAAACTGCAAAGGTAAAAGGACATTGATGGCAATTATATCCAGGCCTCCCAACAGTGGCTGAGAGGAGGACCACATGTTACAACAGGAAATAGAAAAGGTGAGTCAAAAGGGCAACGTTCTGGTAGTCATGGGAGATTTTAACATGCAGGTCATTTGGGAAAATCAGGTTGGTAGAGGATCTCAAAGCGAGTTTGTTGAATGCCTAAGAGATAGCCTAAGAGATAGCTTTTTTAGAGCAATTTATCATTGAGCCTACTAGGGAATCAGCTATACTGAATTGGGTGTTATGTAATGAACCATAGGTAATTAGGGAGCTTAAGGTAAAAGAACCCTTAGGAACCTGTGATCACAATATGATTGTGTCCAACTTGAAATTTGATAGGGAGAAAGTAAAGTCCAATGTAGCAGTATTTCAGTGGAGTAAGGGAAATTACAGTGGTATGAGAGAGGAGTTGGCCAGAGTAAATTGGAAGGAGCTGCTGGCAGGGATGTCAGCAGAGCAGCAATGGCATGCGTTTCTGGGAAAAATGAGGAAGGACATCAGTATTCCAAAAATGAAGAAATACTCAAATGGTAAAATAGTATAGCCATGGCTGACAAGGGAAGTCAAAACTATTTTAAAAGCATACAACAAAGCAAAAATTAGTGGGAAGATGGAAGATTGGGATGCTTTTAAAAACCTACAGAGAGCAACTAAAAAATCATTAGAAGGGAAAAGAAATATGAAAGCAAGCTAGCAAATGATATTAAGGTGGATATCAGAAGTTTTTTTCAAGTATGGTAAAAATAAAAGAGAAATAAGAGTGGATATAGGACTTCTAGAAAATGAGCCAGGAGAAATAATAACGGGGGACAAGGAGATAGCTGATGAACTAAACTTGATACTTGATCTATTATTAGGAAGTAAGGCAGGGCAGCTGACAGAAGTTTGCGTAGGGGAGCACTTTGGATCTAGTGATCATAATGCCACTGGTTTCAAAGTAAACATGGAAAAAGGTGTGTTTTGTCTTTGGGTTGAGTATATAAATAGGAGAAAGGCCAATCTTCATGGTATTGGAACGGACCCAGCAGAGATCAGACAGGCTGTTTTCTCACAATGGTGTGCTTGATAGGTGGGAGGCCTTAAAAAGTGAATTTTTGAGAGTACAAAGCTTGTACGTGCCTATGAATAAAA
Source organism: Hypanus sabinus (assembly GCF_030144855.1). Classification (NCBI taxonomy): domain Eukaryota; kingdom Metazoa; phylum Chordata; class Chondrichthyes; order Myliobatiformes; family Dasyatidae; genus Hypanus; species Hypanus sabinus. Next base: position 57,785,264 of record NC_082724.1, on the reverse strand, counting down.
GGTAAAGTTAATAGTTTAGGGAACCTTGGGTTTTCAAGAGATATTGAGGCCCTTGTTAAGAAATAAAGGAGGTTGCATAGCAAGAATATGCAGGTATGAATAAACAAGGGATTAATGAAGTATAAGAAATGCAAAAGACCACTGAACAAAGATATCAGGAGAACTAAAAGAAGGCATGAGGTTGTACTAGCAGTCAAGCTGAAGGAGACTCTTGAGAAATTCTACAACTATGTTAAGAATAAAAGTATTGTAAGGGACAATATTGATCTGGAGGAGAAGAATGGTCATCTATGTATGGAGCCAAAAGAGATGGGGGTGATCTTAAATGGGTTTTTTTGCGTTTTTGTTTACTCAGGAGATGGACTCAGAGTCCATAAAAATGTGGCAAAGCAGCAGCAAGGCCAAGGACCCTATACAGATTACACAGGAAGAAATGTTTACTATCTTGAGACAAGTTATATAGAACCCTGGTCAGACCCCACTTGGAGTACTGCGCTCAGCTCTGGTTGCGTCACTACAGGAAGGATGTGGAAGCCATAGAAAGGGTGCAGAAGAGACTTACAAGGATGTTGCCTGGTTTGGGGAGCATGCCTTATGAGAATAGGTTGAGGGAACTCGACCTTTTCTCCTTGGAGCGACGGAGGATGAGAGGTGACCTGATAGAGGTGTATAAGATGATGAGAGGCATTATTTGTGTGGATAGTCAGAGGCTTTTTCCCAGGGCTGAATGGTTGCCACAGGAACACACAGGTTTAAGGTGCTGGGGAGTACAGAGGAGATGTCAGGGTTAAATTTTTTACTCAGAGAGTGGTGAGTGTGTGGACTGGGCTGCCGGCAACGGTGGTGGAGGCGGATACGATAGGATCTTTTAAGAAACTTTTAGATTGGTACATGGAGCTTAGTAAAATGGAGGGCTATAGGTAAGCCTAGTAATTTCTAAGGTAGGGACATGTTCGGCACAACTTTGTGCGCTGAAGGACCTGTATTGTGCAGTAGGTTTTCTATATTTCTATAAAGTTAGGGTGGATAAATCCCCAGGGCCTGACAAGGTGTTCTCTCAGACCCTGTGGGAGATAGGTGCAGAAATTTATTGGGCTCAGGTAGAGATATTTGAATTATCTAAGTCAAAAAGAAAAACTAAAAAGGTTTGAATGTTATTCCTTGGAATGTAGAAGATTGAGAGGAGATTTGATAGAGGTATATAAAATGATGAGTGGTATAGGGTAAATGCAAGCAGGCTTTTTTTCACTGAGGTTGGGTGAGACTACAGCTAGAGGTCCTGGATTAAGGTTGAAAGGTGAAAGTTTCAAAGGGAACACAAAGAGAATCTTCTTTACTCAGAGAGTGGAACAAACTGCCAGCGCATGTGGTGCATTGCAAGCATGCATGTTTAAGAGGAGTTTGGATTGATACATGGATGGTAGAGGCATGGAAGGTTATGGTCTGGTGCAGGATAATGGGAGTAGGCAGTTTGAATGGTTTGGCATAGACTAGATGGGCTGAAGGGCCTGTTTCTGTGCTGTAATCTTCTATGACTTTCTGTGACTAAGTAAGTATTTTGCATCATTCTTCATTGTGGAAGACACTAGTAGTATGCCTGATGTTGTAGTGTGTTAAGGAAGAGAAATGGATGCAGTTATTGTTACAAGAGAGAAGGTGCTCAAAAAGCTGAAAGGGATATAAGTCAGCTGGACTAGTTAAGCTGCAGCCTAGGGTTCTGAAAGAGGTAGCATTAGAGATTGTGGTGGCATTAGAAATGATCTTTCAAAAATCATTGGACTCTGGCATGGTGCCAGAGGACTGGAAAACTGCAAATGTTACTGCACTTTTTAAGAAAGTAGGAAGGCAGCAGAAAGGAAGTTATAGACTGGTTAGCCTGACCTCAATGGATGATGCTAAGAGTCAGTTCTTGAGGATGTTGTGACAAAGGACAAGATAGTATAAAGTCAGCATGGTTTCCTTAAGGGAAAATCCTACCTGACGAGTCTGTTGGAATTCTTTGAGGAGATTACAAGTAGGTTAGATAAAGGGAATGTAGTGGATGTTGTATATTTGGACTTTCAGAAGGCCTTTGACAAGGTGCCGCACATGAGGCTGCTAACCAAGTTAAGAACCCATGGTATTATAGAAAAGTTACTAACAAGGTTAGAGCATTAGCTGATTGGTAGGAGACTGTGAGTGGGAATAAAAGGATCCTTTTCTGGTTGGCTGCCAGTGACTAGTGATGTTCTGCAGCTTGGTGTTTGGACCACTTCTTTTTATACTGTATATAAATGATTTAGATGATGGCTTTGTACCAAGTTTGTAGATAATATGAAGATTGGTGGAGGGGCAGGTAGTATTGAGGAAATAGGTAGGATGCAGAAAGACTTAAACAGATTAGGAAAATGGGCAAGAAAGTGGCAAATGAAATACAATGTTGGAAAATGCATGGTCATGCACTTTGGTAGTAGAAGTAAATGTGCGGACTATTTTCTAAACGGGGAGAAAATGTAGGAATCTGAAATGCAGAGGACCTTGGGAGTCCTTGTGCAGTGCACCCTGAAGGTTAAGTTGCAGGTTGAGTTGGTGGTGAGGAAGGCAAATGCCATGTTAGCATTCATTTTAAGGGGTCTAGAATAAAAGAGCAAGGATGTGATGCTGAGGCTTTATAAGGCACTGATGACGCCTCACCTTGAGTATTGTGAACAGTTTTGGGCCCCTCATCTTAGAAAAGAGGTGCTGGCATTGGAGAGGGTCTGGAGGAGGTTCACAAGGATGATTCCAGGAATGAAAGGTTTTTCTTACGAGAAACGTTTAATGGCTCTGGGTCTGTACTCACTGGAATCCAGAAGAATGAGGAGGGATGTCATTGAAACCTTTTGAATGTTGAAAGGCGTAGACAGAGCAGTTGTGCAAACAATGTTTCCCATGGTGGGAGAGTCTAGGACAAGGGGGCACAGCATCAGGATAGAGGGGCGCCCTTTCAAAACAGAGATGCGGAGAAATTTCTTCAGCCAAAGGGTGGTGAATTTGTGGAAATTGTTGCCACATACGGTTGTGGAGGCCAGGTCATTGGGTGTATTTAAGGCAGAGATTAATAGGTTTTTAATTGTACATGGCATCAAAGGTTTTCGGGAGAAGGCTGGGAACTGGGGTTGAGGAGGAGATAGAAATAAGGATCAGCCATGATTGACTGGTAGAGCAGACTCGATGGGCCAAATGGCCTAATTCTGCTCCTATGTCTTATGGTCTTATGGTTGTGATTAACCATCCGCCTGAGTTGCTTTACTTCCTGAACTGGTCCTCTGCCAAAGGCGGAATTTCCTGGTGGCAACCATTTCATTCCTATTCTTATTCCCATTCCAACATGTCAGACCATGGCCTCCTCTTGTGCCATGATGAGGCCATTATGGTGGAGTAGCAACACCTAAGTTTGGGCAGCCTGCAACCTGATACCATGAACATCGATTTCTCCTTCTGGTAATTTTCCCTTCACCTTCCCTCTTCATCTGTTCCCTACTCTGCCCTCTTACCTCTTCTCCTCAGCTATCACCTCCCCTTGGTGCCCCTCCATCTTCCCTTTCTTAAATGGTCCACTCTCCTCTCCAGCCCTTTACTTTTCCCACCTACTGGCTGCACCTATCATCTTCCAGCTATCCCCCCCCCCCCCCAACTTTTTTTATTCTTGCATATTTCCCCCTTCCTTTCCAGTCTTGAAGAAGAGTCTCGGCTCAAAACTTCGTCTGTTTATTCATTTCCATAATTCCATTTCCATAATTTATTCACTTCCTGACCTGCCGAGTTTCTCCAGCATTTTGTGTATGCTGCTCCTATCTGTTCTGCTCAGCCTCTTCACTGTTGAGCCAAAACTTCAGTGCTTACAGCTGAGACACTGCCACTCCAAACTGGCTGCTGCATTAACATTTGCAGGTGTTTGATACCTACAAAAGAGCATTTAAATAGTGCTGACTCCTCCCCTCTCCATACAAATTTGTTTCTCTAATTTCCATTGGTGGTTAGAGGCACCATCACAATAAAGTGATCGTTCCCTTCTTATTTGTGCTGAACTAATTAAATTAGTAGTTAAATGCCTAACTAAGATAATCCCTTCTATCGTATCCTAATCTCCATTGTCCCGATTCTCTGCAAGTACATGTGCCTCGTAGAGCCTCTTAATTGCAAATCCACTGTTAACTCCCAACCTGCATTTCAGGTACCAAGAACTATGTTAAAAGAACTTTACCACACGTTTCCTTTGAACTTTTCTCCCTCTCACCTTAGATGCCCTTTATATTAGACATATCAACATTGTCTATCTATCCCTCTCATAATCTTATAAATATCCACTCGGCTTCCCTTCAGCCTCTACTGCTCAAGAGAAAACAACTCGAGTATGTCCAGTGCCTTATTTATTTAGTGATACAGTGTGGAGTAGGTCTTTCCGGCCCTTCAAACTGTGCTGCCCCAGCAACTCCTGACAACCTTGATTTAACCTTGGTCTTATCATGGGACAATTTGTAATGGCCAATTAACCTACCCCGTACATCTTTGAACTGTGGGAGGAAACTGGATGACCCAGAGAAAACACACGCATTCCATGGAGAGGACGTACAGATTCCCTATCAAGGATGTCAGGATTGAACTCTGAATTCTGATGCTCCGAGCTGTAATAACATTGTGCTAACCACTATGCTGCTATGGTCTTCTTTTAGCACATGCCTTAATCAGGCAGCATCTTGGTGAATTCTCTTCTGCACGCTCTCCAAAGCCTTAACATCCTTCTGATAATGAGGCAACCAGAACTGAATTCAAAACTCCCCATGCAGCCTAACTAAAACTTTATAAAACTGCAACATAGCTTCCCAACTCTTGAACTCAATCACTCAAGAATGACATACCACCCAATCAAGCAACACACACAAAATGCTGGTGGAACGCAGCAGGCCAGGCAGCATCTATAGGAAGAAGCACTGTCGACATTTCGAGCCAAGACCCTTCGCCAGGACTAACTGAAAGGAAAGATAGTAAGAGATTTGAAAGTAGGAGGGGGAGGGGGAAGGGGGAAATGTGAAATGATAGGAGAAGACCGGAGGGTGTGAGGTGAAGCTGAGAGCTGGAAAGGTGATTGGCAAAAGGGATACAGAGCTGGAGAAGGGAAAAGATCATGGGACGGGAGGCTTATGGAGAAAGAAAGGGGAGGGGAGCACCAGAGGGAGATGGAGAACAGGCAGAGTGATGGGCAGCGAGAGAAAAAAAAAGAAGAGGGAGAAAAGAAACTAAATATATCAGGGATGGGGTAAGAAGGGGAGGAGGGACATTAACGGAAGTTAGAGAAGTCAATGTTCATGCCATCAGGTTGGAGGCTACCCAGCCGGTATATAAGGTGTTGTTCCTCCAACCTGAGTTTGGATTCATTTTGACAGTAGAGGAGGCCATGGATAGATGAGCTCAGCAAGCGTGCAGGAGGCAGCGCCAATGCAGTCATTGATGTCGCGAAGGAAAAGAGGGGGGTCAATGTAGCGAAGGAAAGGAGGTCCATGTTCCAAGCCTATACGGGTATCCGTCCCCCTCTTTTCCTTCACTACATCAACGACTGCATTGGCGCTGCCTCCTGCACACATGCTGAGCTCGTTGACTTCATTAACTTTGCCTCCAACTTTCACCCTGCCCTCAGATTTACCTGGTCCATTTCCGACACCTCCCTCCCCTTTTTTGATCTTTCTGTCTCCATCTCTGGAGACGGCTTATCTACTGATATCTACTATAAGCCCACAGACTCTTACAGATACCTGGACTATTCCTGTTCCCACCCTGTCTCTTGCAAAAATGCTATCCCCTTCTCACAATTCCCCCGTGTCCGCCGCATCTGCTCTCAGGATGAGGCTTTTCATTCCAGGATGAAGGAGATGCCTTCCTGTTTTAATCAAAGGGGCTTCCCTTCTTCCACCATCAACTCTGCTCTCAAACGCATCTCTCCTATTTCCCACACATCTGCCCTCACCCCATCCGCTCGCCACACCACTCAGGATAGGGTTCCCCTTGTCCTCACCTACCACCCCACCAGCCTCCAGGTCCAACCTATAATTCAACATAACTTCTGCCACTTCCAATGGGATCCCACTACCAAGCACATCTTTCCCTCGCACCCCCCTTCTGCTTTCTGCAGGGATCGCTCCCTATGCAACTCTATTGACCATTCGTTCCCCCCCCCATCCCTCCCCACCGATCTCCCTCCTGGCACTTATCCTTGTAAGCGGAACAAGTGCTACACCTGCCCTTACACTTCCTCCCTCACTACCATTCAGGGCCACAGACTGTCCTTCCAGGTGAGACGACACTTCACCTGTGAGTCGGCTGGTGTGGTATACTGCATCCGGTGCTCCCGCTGTGGCCTTTTATATATTGGTGAGACCCGACGCAGACTGGGAGACCGTTTTGCTGAACACCTACGCTCTGTCCGCCAGAGAAAGCAGGATCTCCCAGTGGTCACACATTTTAATTCCACATCCCATTCCCATTCTGATATGTCTATCCATGGTCTCCTCTACTGTCAAGATGAAGCCACACTCAGGTTGGAGGAACAACACCTTATATACTGTCTGGGGAGCCTCCAACCTGATGGCATGAACATTGACTTCTCTAACTTCTGTTAATGCCCCTCCTCCCCTTCTTACCCCATCCCTGATATATTTAGTTTTTTTCCCCCCTCCTTTTTTTTCTCTCTTTCTGCCCACACTCTGCCTGTTCTCCATCTCCCTCTGGTGCTCCCCTCCCCCTTTCTTTCTCCTTAGGCCTCCCATCCCATGATCCTTACCCATCTCTAGCTCTGTATCCCTATTGCCAGTCACCTTTCCAGCTCTCAGCTTCACCCCACCCCCTCCGGTCTTCTCCTATCATTTCGCATTTCCCCCTCCCCGTCCTACTTTGAAATCTCTTACTATCTTTCCTTTCAGTTAGTCCTGACATAGAAACATAGAAAATAGGTGCAGGAGTAGGCCATTCAGCCCTTTGAGCCTGCACTGCCATTCAGTATGATCATGGCTGATCATCCAACTCAGAACCCTGTACCTGCTTTCTCTCCATACCCCCTGAATCCTTTAGCCACAAGGGCCATATCTAACTTCCTCTTAAATATAGCCAATGAACTGGCCTCAACTGTTTCCTGTGGCAGAGAATTCCACAGATTCAGCACTCTGTGTGAGAAGTTTTTCCTCATCTCAGTCCCCTTTATCCTTAAACTGTGACCCCTCGTTCTGGACTTCCCCAACATCAGAAACAATCTTCCTGCATCTAGCCTGTCCAATCCCTTTAGAATTTTATACGTTTCAATAAGATCCCCCCTCAATCTTCTAAATTCCAGTGAGTATAAGCCTAGTCGATCCAGTCTTTCTTCATATGAAAGTCCTGCCGTCCCAGGAATCAATCTGGTGAACATTCTCTGTACTCCCTCTATGGCAAGAATGTCTTTCCTCAGATTAGGGGACTAAAACTGCACACAATATTCTAGGGCCTTGTACAACTGCAGTAGAACCTCCCTGCTCCTATACTCAAATTCTTTTGCTGTGAATGCCAACATACCATTTGCCTTTTTCACCGGCTGCTGTACCTGCATGCCCACCTTCAATGACTGGTGTACAATGACACCCAGGTCTCGTTGCACCTCCCCTTTTCCTAATCGGCCACCATTCAGATAATAATCTGTTTTCCTGTTCTTGCAACCAAAGTGGATAACCTCACATTTATCCATATTAAATTGCATCTGCCATGAATTTGCCCACTCACCTAACCTATCCAAGTCACCCTGCATCCTCTTAGCATCCTCCTCACAGCTAACACCGCCGCCCAGCTTTGTGTCATCCGCAAACTTGGAGATGCTGCATTTAATTCCCTCGTCTAAATCATTAATATATATAGTAAACAACTGGGGTCCCAGCACTGAGCCTTGTGGTACCCCACTAGTCACTGCCTGCCATTCTGAAAAGGTCCCGTTTACTCCCACTCTTTGCTTCCTGTCTGCCAACCAATTCTTGATCCACATTAATACCATACCCCCAATACCGTGTGCTTTAAGTTTGCACACTAATCTCCTGTGTGGGACCTTGTCAAAAGCCTTTTGAAAATCTAAATATATCACATCCACTGGCTCTCCCCTATCCACTCTACTAGTTACATCTTCAAAAAATTCTATAAGATTCATCTGAAAGACATGATTTTCCTTTCACAAAACCATGCTGACTTTGTCTGATGATTTCACCTCTTTCCAAATGTGCTGTTATCACATCTTTGATAACCAACTCTAGCATTTTCCCCACCACCGATATCAGACTAACTGGTCTATAATTCCCTGGTTTCTCTCTCCCTCCTTTTTTTAAAAGTGGGGTTACATTAGCTACCCTCCAATCCTCAGGAACTAATCCAGAATCTAAGGAGATTTGAAAAATTATCACTAATGCATCCACAATTTCTTGGGCTACTTCCTTAAGCACTCTGGGATGCAGACCATCTGGCCCTGGGGATTTATCTGCCTTTAATCCCTTCAATTTACCTAACACCACCTCCCTACTAACATGTATTTCCCTCAGTTCCTTCATCTCACTAGACCCTCGGTCCCTTACTATTTCCGGAAGATTACTGATGTCCTCCTTAGTGAAGACAGAACCAAAGTAGGACGAAGGATCTCGGCCCGAAACGTCGACAGTGCTTCTCTCTATAGATGCTGCTTGACCTGCTGTATTCCACCAGCATTTTACCAGCATTTTGTGTGTGTTGCTTGAATTACCAGCATCTGCAGATTTCCTCATGTTTACCACCCAATCAACCTGTGCGGCCACCTTCAGGGAGCTATGGACTTGGACACTAAGATTCCTTTGTACATCAACAGTTTTAGTTCTGACGTTACAGTGTATTGCACCTTTACGTTTGTAAAGAGGGTTTCTTCTTTTTTGTTAACTAGCAGGAATGCTAATTTACTGATAATGAGAATGGTATTCCTTTGTAAACCAAATGGGGATTAATGTTCTTTCTTCTGAGTCTGTAAGCTTTTGTTGACGGGCTTTTGGGCAGATCGGCGCGAGGGGGTCGAGAGACAGGACGCAATGCTCTAAGCTGGGCGAGGATCGGACCCCAAAGGGGGGTCCGAGGCCGGGAGATTCTCCGAGGAGGGGGGGGATGAAGCTAGATGTGCTTGGTTGACCACTCGGAGGGTCCTGAGCTGTTTGGAGAGTCCGAGGAGTTCGGAGGGTCCTGAGCTGCGAGTCGAGGAGTTCGGAGGGGATCGAATGGTGGCCAGAAGACTTCAGAAATTGAGCTCCAACGGCTGTGCACGAAGTGGTTTGGACTTTGATAAGTTTGGCGCCTTTTCTTTAATTTTCTCTTCATATATACTGTATCGTTATTAATCACTTAGTTATAGTAACCTTTATAAATTGTACTCATTTAATCGCATATGGTGTACTGTCTGTTTTTGGGTGAGGCGGGGACCTCACACAGCATCCACACCAGCTGATTACCCAGTTTGGCGGGGCCGAAGGCTGCTCCCCCTAGACGAGAACGAGCTGAGCGAGCCTGCGACCCAGGGGGTTACACGTTTGATTTCCCAAAGAGCGCGCGCGCACGCACACACACACACACACACACACACACACACACACACACACACACACACACACACACACACACACACACACACACACACACACACACACACACACACACACACACACACACACACACACACACACACACACACACACACACCTGCCCTGAACACCACTCCACTCCTTTTGCAATTTTTGCTCATTTCCTTCCGAATACCTGCTAAAACATTGTTTACATTTACATTTTTTACTATTATATTGTAATTTGCCCTTTACTGTGCCTATTGTCTTTTTTATTAATTATTGTACTGTCTTGTGCACTTTATGTAGTCCCATGTAGGTCTGAATGTAGTTTTGTGTTATTTCAGGCAGTCCAGTGTAGTTTTGTCTTCTTTCATGGTCCTGGAGGAATGTTGTTTTGTTTTTACTGTGTACTGTACCAGCACTTATGGTTGAAATGACAATAAAAGCAACTCAACTCGACTCAATTCAATAGGTGCAACTGATCTGTATCTCGCTGTCTCCTTTAGCACTCTTCTGTGCTACCCACACCAACAATTATTGAAAAGTCTGCAAACTTATTAACCCATCCATGTACATTTTTATCTAGGTCATTTATAAGTAAAATGTCTTAAGTCCCCATACAGATCCCTGTGGAACTCCACTCGTCATGGATCAATTACTAGCCTCTGTCTTCTATGGGCAACCAATTCTGAACCTGAGCAGGCAAGCCACCGTAGATCCCATGCATCTTATCTTGAGGATTAGTGGAACTTGAAGGATTTTGTCAAATGTCATACTATAATCTACAGCTCTACTTGAAAGCTTTTAAAAATCAACAGAAGTCAACTAAAATAAGGAGGGGAAAGATAAAATATGAAGGTAAATTAACCAATAATATCAAAAAGAATACCAAAAGATTTTTTTCAGATATATAAAGAGTACATGAGAGGTGAGAGTAGGTATCCGACTGCTGGAAAAAGATGCTGGAGAGGTAGTAAAGGGGGTCAAGGAAATGACAGATAAACTGAATAAGTATTTTGTATCAATCCTCACTGTGGAAGACATTAGTAGTCCAGAAGTTCAAGAATGCCAGGGTGCAGAAGTGAGTGCATTTGCTTTTACTTGTGAAAAGATGCTTGGGACGCTGAAAGGTCTGAAGGTAGATAGTGACCTGGACCGGATGAACTTCACCCCTGGGTTCTGGCTAGTCAATATAACGTAGAAATACGATTGTGTCAGCATGAATTAAGCAGTCTGATGGCCTGGTGGAAGAAGCTGTCCCGGAACCTGTCGGTCCTGGCTTTTATGCTGTGGTATAATTTCCTGGTTGGTAGCAGCTGGAACAGTTTGTGGTTGGGGTGACTCGGGTCCCCAATGATCCTTTGGGTCCTTTTTACACACTTGTCTTTGTAAATGTCCTGAATAGTGGGAAGTTCTCATCTACAGATGCACTGAGCTGTCTGCAGTACTCTCTGCACAGTCCTGTGATTGAAGGAAGTACAATTCTGATACCAGGTTGTGATGAAGCCAGTCAGGATGGTCTCAATTGTGCCCCTGTAGAAAGTCCTTAGGATCTGGGGGCCCGTACCAAACTTCTTCAACCGTCTGAGGTGAAAGAAACGTTGGTGTGCTTTTTTTCACCACATAGCTGGTATGTACAGACCACGTGAGATCTTTGATGATGTATATGCCAAAGAACTTAAAGCTGTTCACCCTCTCAGATCAGAATCAGGTTTATTATCACCAGCATGTGACATGAAATTTGTTTACTTAGCGGCAGCAATTTAATGCAATACAAAATCTAGCAGGGAAAAAAAATAATAATAAACAAAATAATAAATAGACAAGTAAATCAATCATGTATATTGAATAGATTAAAAAATGTGCAAAAACAAAAATACTGTATATTTTAAAAAAGTGATGTAGAGTCCAAAGATACAATGTCCATTTAGGAATTGGATGGCAGAGGGAAGAAGCTGTTTCTGAATTGCTGAGTGTGTGCCTTCAGGTTTCTGTACCTCCTATCTGATGGTAACAGTGAGAAAAGGGCATGCCCTGGGTGCTGGAGGTCTTTAATAATGGCTGCTGCCTTCCTGATACACTGCTCCCTGGAAATGTCCTGGGCACTTAGTAGGCTATTACCTAAGATGGAACTGACTAGATTTACAACCTTCTGCAGCTTCTTTCGGTCCTGTGCAGTAACCCCTCCTTACCAGACAGTGATGCAGCCTGTCAGAATGCTCTCCACGGTACAATTATTGAAGTTTTTGAGTGTATCTGTTGATATGCCAAATCTCTTCAAACTCCTAGCCGCTGTCTTGCCCAGATCCATTGATATCAATAGGGGTTAGCCTGTCTCCATTCTTCCTGTAGTCCACAACCAGCTCCTTGTTTTTGTGACATTGAGGGAGAGGTTGTTTTCTTGACACCATTCTTCTCTCTAGGCTGCCTCATTATTATTTGAGATTAAGCCAATCAATCTAGTGTCATTGGCAAATTTAAATAGCAGATTGGAGCTGTGGGTGGTGACACAGATATGGATATCTTGTTGATAGGCTTCTTGTTGAGCCTGAAGGGAATAACAGTGTTGAATGCTGAACTGTAGGCTAAGAAGAGCATTCCCACATAAGCGTCCTTTTTCAGATGTGTAAGGACTGTGTATAGAGCTGTGGCCATTGTGTCATCTATCAATTGGTTGTTTTGGGAGGTGAATTTTTACGGGGTCCAGTGTGGGTGGTAGCATGCTGCAGATGTAGTCCTTGACCAGCCTCTCAGATCATTTGCTTATTATTGAGGCGAATGTGACAGGACGCCAGTCATTCAGACATGTTACTTTGGTCTTTTTAGATAAAGGAAAAATGATGGATATCTTGAAGCAGGAGGGCACTCGACACTGGGTGAGGGAGAGATTAAAAATGTCTGTAATCACACCTACATTCTGACTGCCCTCCCTTGGATGCCGTCCGGTCCTGCATCCTTGCAATTGTGCCTTCGCTGGAAACACCTGGTGCTTCAGCCTCAGAGGTGATCAAGCTGTAGGTCTCTTTGGCAGTTCTCCTCAGGGGCTCAGTATTGGCAACATTGAACTGAGCATAAAAAAGTTTTAGCTCATCCGGGAAAGAGGCAGTAATGTTGCCAGCATCATTGCATTTAGCTTTGAAGTCTGTGATGGTGTGTAGACCTTGCCATGAATTGCATGTGTTGTTGGTGGAGAGCTGTGTCTGGATCTTGTCTCTGTATTGTTGTTTCGCTGCCTTGATGACTTTGCGCATATCGTAGCTGCATTTCTTGAGTTTCTGTGGTTACCAGCAACATAAGCTCTGTGTCGCGTGGTAACTGCTGCACACACGAAACTGTTGATCAGCGTTTCTGGTTTGGATACACACTGACCGATTTTTGGGAGACAACATCCTCAATGCACGTCCCGAAGTAGCTCGTGTACTGCGTATGTTAATCAAAATGGCTTCTTTGTTTGTTAAAAGTTAAACTGCTTCTTTGTTATGCAAACTGGTGAGGGAGTATTTTCTTGCAGAGCATTCTCGAAGCTTCTCGCAGCTTGTTTAGGTTAAAATTGCTGATAGCGGGGATTGTATTCATTTGTTAACCAATTGGGTTGGATGTTATTTTCTTTTGTGGGTCTGGGAGCTGGGATTTTGTGGTCTTTTTGGGAGTTGGGGAGAAGACAGCGAAGAAGGTGGACGCATGCTGCGTTGCTCGGTTGATCACTTTGGGTGGTCCTAGGTGCAGGGTCGTGGAGGTCGGAGGAGAGCGAAGAGGGGAAGAGGGGTGGTTGAGCTCCAACAATGTGCACTAAATTGACTGAATGATAAGTTTTGGCGACTTTTCTTTATTTTCTTTTCCTTCATATATATTGTATCGTTATTAATCACTTAGTTCTAGTAAGATTCATAAAGTGTATTCTGTAACTGTACCTGGTGTGAGCTTGATATTGTGTATGTGACGTTGCATTAACGTGTATTCCACAGCATCTGCGTATACGGAAGGCGGGGTTTGGTGGGTGCCTGGAAATTTCCCCCTAGACATATACCTGCCTGTCGCGTAAGTGTTACACTCGTGACCCCTTCTGTGAACTCAGAGACATCCTCATTATAGAAGACAGGAATGATCCAATTTCCAACCAGTGGCCGAAGGAGCACATTGCGGAAGGGAGAGTAGCAGTGGTTGAGTATGCTGTCTCCCCATGTGCTCACCTGGATGTGTTGGGAAAACTTTGGAGAGACTTCAGACATTCTATTAAGCGATGATGAAGGCAGCCTCTGGGTGTAAAGTCGCCAGGGTGCTGATGGTGTCGTACAGTTCCTTGAGAGCCAGGTCAGTATCAGCCTCCAGTGGAATAGACACAGCTGTGATAATAACAGGCATGAACTCCATAGGCAGCTAGAGAGGCCTACACTGTAGCACCAGGTACTCCAGATCTAGGGAACAAAATGATTTGAGGGCATGCACATTCCGGGGGTTGCACCAAGCATTATTGACCATTAAGCATGCCCCACCTCTTTTACTCTTCCCAGATAGGTTTTTAGACCTGTCCACCCAGAACAGGGAGAACCCAGAGGGCTTGATGGTGTGATACGGTATCTCCTCTGTCAGCCTGGTCTTCAAGAAGCACAAAATGTTACATTACTTTGTTTCCTGCTGATAGGAGATTCTGGCTCTCAGCTTGCACAGCATATTGTCCAGGGACTGAACGTTAGTCAGCAGTTTGCTAGGGTGTGGCAGCTGATTAGCACGCCGTCCCAACCTCACTTGGATGCCGGCTCTTCTCTTTCGCCTCCAACACCACTTTTTTCCTTCAGAAGAAAGGAAATTATAGGTATTCGTCTGACCTCAGTGGTATGGAAGATGTTGGAGTCGATTGTTATGGATGAGGACACAGGGTACTTGGGGGCACATGATAAAATAGGCTAAAGTCAGCATGGTTTCCTTAAGGGGAAAACCTTGCCTGACAAATATGTTGGAATTCTTTGAGGAAATTACAAGCAGGATAGACAAAGGAGAATCGGTGGTTGTTGCATACTTGGATTTTCAGAAGGCATTTGACAAGGTGCCACACATGACGCTGCTTAGCAAAATAAAAGTCCATGGTATTCCACGGAATATAGTAACACGGATTGAGGATTGGCTGGTTGATAGGAGGCAAAGAGTGGGAATAAAGGGAGCCTTTGCTAGTTGGTTGCCAGTGATTGATGGGGTTCTGCAGTGGTTGGTGTTGGGACCGCTTCTTTTTGAAGGTTATGTCAATGACTTCCATCAAATTGATGTCTTTATGGCCAAATTTGTAGAAGATACAAATAAAGGTGGAAGGGTAGGTTGTTTTGAGTAAGCAGGGAAGCTGCAGAAGCTCTTAAGTAGATTAGGAAAATGGACAAAGAATTGGCAGATGGAATACAGTGTTGGGAAGTGTATGGTCATGCACTTTTGGAGAAGAAATAAAAATGTAGACTTTTTTTTAAATGGGGAGAAGATTCAAAAATCAGAGGTACAAAGGGACTTGGGAGTCCTCAAGCAGGATTTGTTAACTTGCTGGTTGAGTCAGTGGTGAGGAAGGCAAATGTGATGTCAGCGTTCACTATTCTATTCTATTCACTAGAATAGAAAAGCAAAGAAGGATGTAATGTTAAGGCTTTATAAGTCACTGGTGAGGCCTCATTTGGAGTATTTTGAGCAGTTTTGGGTGCCTTATCTAAGAAAGGATGTACTAACATTGGAGATGGTTCAAAGAAGGTTCAAAAGAGCAGACTCAATGGGTCGAATAGCATAATTCTGCTTCTATGTTTTGTGGTCTTATGATCTACTTTCTCAAATCACTGTCACCTTCTTCAAAAACTCAATGTTTAGCAAGACAGAACTTGCCCCACCCAAAGTCATTTGACTGTTGCTAATTAGACCATGGTTTTCTAAATGTTCATAAGTCCTCTCCCAAATCTTCTGCAATAGCTTCCCTACTGTATTTGTGAGATTCATTGAAGAGTAAAGGAGGTGGGGTATACTTCATGGTCAATAATGCTTGGTGCAACCCCTGGAATGTGCATGCCCCCAAATCCTTTTGTTCAGCTGACCTGGAGTACCTTGCACTACTGTGGCTTTTGCTTATGACCTTTTTGGTTGCCTAGGGAGTTCATGGCTGTTATTATCACAGCTGTGTCTATTCCACTGCAGGCTGGTACTGACCTGGCTCTCAAGGAACTGTACGAGACCATCAGCACCTTGGAGACTGCACGTCGAGAGTCTGCCTCTCGTGGAATCGTGGCCAGTAATTTTAATTGAGCGTCGCTGACTAAAGTCTCTCTGAAGTTTTGTCAGCACATCCAAGTGAGCACTCGTGGAGATAACACACTTGACCACCCGGTACTCTCCCTTCCGCAATGCCTACCTTCGCCCGCCATTTGGAAAATCGAATCAGTCCTCTATCTCGCTGTTGCCGAGGAATAGGCAGAAGCTGGAACAAGAGGCGGCCATAATTAAAACTGTCCATTGTTGGTCCAACCAGTCAGCCTCCACATTATAGAACTGCTTTGATGATGTCAACTGGAATGTTTTCCATGATGAGGATGTCTTCTGGTTCGTGGAAGGGATCACGAGCTTCTTTCAGAAGTGCATCAAGGATGTTGTCCCTCAGCGATTGGTCAGGGTGTATCCAAACCAGAAACCCTAGAGCAATAGTTCCGCGTGTGCAGCACTTACTGCGTGACACAGAGCTTATGTTGCCGGTGACCAACAGGAACTCAAGAAATGCAGTTAATATCTGCACGAAGTCATGAAGACAGCGAAACAACAATACAGGGACAAGATCCAGATTCAGCTCTCCGCCAACAACACACACAGCTTATGGCAAGGTCTGCACACCTTTGCAAACTTCAAAGCTAAATGCAGTGGTGTTTCCAACATCATTGCCTTTCTTCCAGATTTTTACACTCGATTCGATGTTGTCAACACTGAGCCTCTGAGGAGAGCCTCTGAAGAGACCTGCAGTTTGGTCATTTCTAAGGCTGAAGTACACAGGTGTTTCTCGACAAGTGGACAGTCGCAAGGCTGCTGAACCGGACTGCATCCCCGGCGGGTACTCAGGATGTGTGTGGCACAACTGGCAGGTGTGTTTGTAGACACATTTAATCTCTCCCTTTCCCAGTGTAGAGTGCCCTCCTGCTTCAAAACATCCACCATTGTTTATATATATAAATAGACCAAGGTAACATCTGAATGACTGGCATCCTGTTGCACTCACCTCAATAATTAGCAAATGCTTTGAGAGGCTGGTCAAGGATTACATCTGCAGCATGCTGCTACCCACACTGGACCCCTACAATTCACCTACTGACACAATTGGTTGACAGATGATGCAATAGTCACAGCTCTATGCTGTGTCCTTGCACATCTGGAAAAGAAGGATGCTTTTGTGAGAATGCTGTTCTTGGACTACAGTTCAGCATTCAACACCACAGAGACCTTGGCCTTCACCCTGCCTGAGTTGGTTATGGACTGCAAGAGGAATGGAGACAGGCTAACTCCTATTGACATCAATGGATCTGGAGTTGAGAGAGTGAACAACTTTAAGTTCCTTGGCAAGCACATTACGGAGGATCTCATGTGGTCTGTACAAGCCGACTGTGTGGTGAAAATAGCATGACAGTACCTCTTTCACTTCAGACGGTTGAAGAAGTTTGGTATGGGCCCCCAATTCCTAAGAACTTTCTACAGGGGTACAATTGAGAGCATCCTAACTGATCTGGGAACTTTACTTCCCTCAGTTGCAGGACTCTGCAGAGAATGGTGCGGACAGCCCAGCACATCTGTGGATGTGAACTTCTCACTATTCAGGACATTTACAAAGCCAAGTGCATAAAAGGGGCCCAAAGGATGATTGAGGACCCGAGTTACCCCAAATACAAACTGTTCCAGCTGCTACCATCCGGGAATCGATACTGCAGCATAAAAACCAACAGGACCAACAGGCTCTGGGACAGCTTCTTCCACCAGGCCATCAGACTGATTAATTCATGCTGATACAATTGTATTTCTATGTTATATTGACTATCCTGTTGTACATACTATTTATTATAAATTACTATAAAATACACATTGTACATTTAGACAGAGACACAATGTAAAGACTTTTACTCCTCATGTATATGATGTAAGTAATAAAGTCAATTCAATTCCTGAAGGATCATTAGTAATGCTTCCACAATCTACTCAGAACCTAGGGGTGCAGCTTCTTCCACCAGGCCATCAGACTGCTTAATTCATGCTGACAGAATTGTATTTCTATGTTATATTGACTAGCCAAAACCCAGGGGTGCAGTTCATCTGCTCCAGGTCACTTATCTACCTTCAGATCTTTCAGCGTCCCAAGCATCTTTTCCCAAGTAATAGCAAGTGCGCTCACTTCTGCACCCTGGCATTCTTGAACTTTCGGACTAATAATGTCTTCCACAGTGAGGATTGATCCAAAATACTTATCCAGTTTATCTGTCATTTCCTTGTCTCCCTTTATTACCTCTCTAGCATCTTTTTCCAGCAGTCCGATACCTACTCTCACCTCTCATGTACTCTTTATATATCTGAAAGATCTTTTGGTATCCTCTTTGATATTATTGGCTAGTTTACCTTCATATTTCATCAATTCAATTCACTGGTTTATCACATCCAAGATTATCCTAGTTTTCTTTTTTGATAACAGAACAACACTAACTACTTAAACACAAAGTACACTGCAGATGCTGTGGTCAAATCAAGACGTACAAAAGAGCTGGATGAACTCAGCAGGTCGGGCAGCATCCATTGAAAGAAGCAGTCAACGTTTTGGGTCGAGACCCTTCGTCAGGACTAAAGAAGGAGGGGTCAGGGGCCCTATAAAGAAGGTGGGGAGAGGGTGGAAGACCAATCAGAGGAAAGATCAAGGGGTGGGGGAGGGGAAGCAGGGAGGGGATAGGCAGGAAAGCTGAAGAAGGAATCTAAGGGGAAAGCACTATGGGTAGTAGAAGAAGGCAGAGATGATAGGCAGCTGGAAGAGGAGACAGAGTGAAGGTGGGATGGGGGAAGGGAGAGGGAGGGAATTACCAGAAGTTGGAGAATTCGATGTTCATACCAAGGGGCTGGAGACTACCCAGATGGTATATGAGATGTGCTACACCTGTCCCTACATCTCCTCTCTTACCACCATTCAGGGCCTCAAACAGTCCTTCCAGGTGAGGCAACACTTCACTTGTGAGTCTTTTGGGGTAATCTATTCCACCTGGTGCTCCCGGTGCAGCCTCCTCTACATCAGCGAGACCCGACGCAGATTGGGGGACCACTTCATCGAGCACCTGCGATCCGTCCGCCTCAACAGATGGGATCTCCCGGTTGCCACTCACTTCAACTCTCCTTCAAATTCCCATTCGGATATGTCCATACATGGCCTCCTCTACTGCCATGATGAGGCCAAACTTCGGCTGGAGGAACAACATCTCATATACCATCTGGGTAGTCTCCAGCCCCTTGGTATGAACATCGAATTCTCCAACTTCCGGTAATTCCCTCCTTCTCCCTTCCCCCATCCCACCTTCACTCTGTCTCCTCTTCCAGCTGCCTATCACCTCTCATGACTCTGCCTTCTTCTACTACCCATAGTGCTTTCCCCTTAGATTCCTTCTTCAGCTTTCCTGCCTATCCCCTCCCTGCTTCCCCTCCCCCACCCCTTGATCTTTCCTCTGATTGGTTTTTCACCCTCCCCCACCTTTATAGGGCCCCTGCCCCCTCCTTCTTTAGTCCTGATGAAGGGTCTCAACCCGAAACATGCTTCTTTCAACGGATGCTGCCCGACCTGCTGAGTTCATAACACTAGCTACTTGCCAGTCCTCTGGGTCCTTGTCTCTGGCTGCAGAGGACCTGAATATCTAGGCCAGGGCCTTAGCAATCTGTCCTCTTGCTTCTCTTAATAAACTCACCTGGGACATACTCAACTTAATTATTTTCAAGAGACCCAACAGAACCTTTTTCTTTATCTCAAAATGCTCTAGCTTATTACTATAGCTCACACTGATCTCTCTATCCTTCACACCCTTCTCCTTGGCAAATACTGTTACAAAGTACTCATTTACAATCTCACCCACATCTTCTGCCTCCAAGCAAGCTCCTCTATCCTTGTGCCATCTTCTTCCTAGTTATCCTCTTGCTCAACGTATGTATAGAATACCTTGGGGATCACTTTAATCCTACATGACTAGGTCTTTACATGGTTCCTTCTGGCTCTCCTGATTCCTTCATTGAGTTATTTTCTTTCTTCTCAAGGGCTGAATTTTATTTTAACTTCCTTAAACCTTACAAATGCTTTGTTTTTCTTTTTGACTAAATTCATCACCTCTCTTGTGATCCAAGTTTCCCTTTACCTTGCCATCCTTGTATAGGTCTTTAAATTCCCTTCACATATCAGGTATGGATTTAGAGTCATAAGAATAATACAGCTCAGAAGCAGGTCCCTCTGCCCAACTGATTCCATGCTGACCACAGCATCCTTCCTGCTCATCTCAGTTGACCACACTCGGTCCGTATCTCCAAGCCCCACCTTCTATGTAACGATCCAAATGTCTTTTGAATCTTGTAATTATACCTGCCTCAACAACTTCTTCGGGCAGCTAGTCTGTGTACTCACTACCCTCTGTGTAAAGAAGTTAACTTTCAGGTTTCTTTTTAATTCTCCTCTCTTATCTTGGATTTGTGTCCTTTAGTTTTGGTCTCCCAATCCTGGCGGAAGGTCTTATCCATATTGATCATGACTTTATTGAGATCACCCCTCATTCTCCTGTGCTCCATGAAATGAAGATCCAGAGTGGACAATCACTCGCTATAACTCAAGCCCTGGAGACCAGGAAGCATCTCCATAAATCCCTTCTGTACCTTCTCCAGCTTCCTTTAACAGATGACCAAAACTGCACACAATACCCCAAGGGCAGCCTAACCAATTACTTACATACATAACTACAACATAATATGTCTGCATTTAGCCTCGATACCAGCATACTGATTGCCTTCTTCATCACCCTGTCTACTTGCGCAGCCACTTACAGTGAACTGTATACTCCCAGGGTCTTCTGTTCCACATCACTCAGCAAGTGCTCTGCTGTGCACTGTACAGGTACTACCCCACCCAAAATGCATCATTTTACATTTATGTAAATTGAAATCTATTTGTTAATCCTCAGCCTATCTCTATGTCTGATTAAGATTTTTTTGCAATTCATTGTAACTTGTTTCACTATCAAAAAGACTCTGTAAATTAGTATCAGCAAATTTGCTAATCATGTGATGTACATTCTTATCCACATAGTTTCAGTAAATAATACTGACCTTGGGAGGCCTCTAGTTGGACCTTCAACTGTCACCCTTTGCTTCCTAACACTGAGTCATTTCTGAATCCCCTTGCAATCTAACCTTACAAATTAGCTTTGCATTTGGGACCTTGAGAACATCCACTTCATCTTCTCCCTGAGTTACCTCTTCTAAAGACTCCTAAAGATTTGTAAGACATGACCTTATACGAAAAAACATGCTAATTATTCATGATCAGGCCTTGACTATCCAGGTGATTGTAGGTCTTGTCTCTCAGAATTCCTTTTAGTAACTGAAGTCAAACTCACTGGCCTGTAGTTCCTTGGCCTGTCTTTGTTACCCTTCTGAAATAATGGAACAATATTAGCCACACTTCAGTCTCCTGGAAATTCTTCAGTGGCTAACGACGAAGCACTGATCTCTACAAGGGCCTCTGTGATGTCATCCTCGCCCCCCCCCCCCCCCATAAAGTCTTGGATACATTTGCTCAGGTGCTGGAGATTTGCCCTCCTTAATGTGCTTCAAGGCTACAAATTCCTTCTTCATTGCAGTATAGCGGTGAGTGCAATTGCTTTACAGTGATCAACGATTGCAGTTAAATTCCTGTCTCTGCCTGTTAGTTTGTATGTTCTCCCCATGCTTGGGTTTTCTCCGGGTGCTCTGGTTTTTACCCAAGTTCCAAAGATGTACAGTTAGAGTTAATGAATACAGGTAGTCCCCGAGTTACGAACATTCGACTTACGGACAACTCGTACTTACGAACCAAGGAAGGAGAACGCTGTCAGCTATTTTAAGTCAGATCGCGACACCGTCCGCCATTTTAAGTTGGATTGGTCGTTGCCGTTGACACTGTGTTGAGTGTTTAACTTTGTATTTCACTTAAATTTTCCTGACCCTGACCCCGCCCCCCCTCCCCTATTCCGGTCAGCTGGTGGCACAGTGAGATCAGCGCCAGGCTGGAGAATGGAGGTTTCCAAGTTCGATCTAGTGACAGACTGCTCCCATGCTGGGTTGATGTCGATCCAGTGACTCCTGTACCATCCCTGCTGGGTTGATGTCGAGCTCGCAACTCGACCTTGTAAAAAAAACACTGCCACCTCCAGTTTAAATTCCCACGTGGAATATTGTGATGATCAAATAACCAAACCCAGCACAGCCTCCACTGAACCCATTTAGCCTGTCTCTGTACGGTGGTCCTTAGGACCCAGCAGACCTTGGGAATCGGCAGAGGTCGGGACCCACCACCCGCAGTGTTTCTGTTCCATTGACGGGAAGTGATTGCGATTGAAAATAAAGTGGAAATAATAAAGTGTTTGGAAAGAAGTGAAATGCCATCGGTCATTAGAAAAGCGTTGGTCAACGATCAGAACAATTTTAAAGGATAACGGATAAAGTAAGAATAATGGAGCATGTGAAAGGCCCTGCCCCGATGAAAGCTACAATTATTACTAGGCAACGCAGTGGTTTAATTATTGGAATACATACGTTTCTTAAGTGTTTTATATGCATAGAAAGGTAAAATATATACTATATACTAAGACAAATATTTGACTAACTGACGCTAAATAATAACGGATGTACTAGTTCCGACTTACGTACAAATCCGACTTAAAGACGGACTCAGGAACAGAACTCGTACGTTACCCGGGGACTGCCTGTAGTGGGCATGTTATGTTGATGTTAGAAGCATGGTGATATTTGTGGGCTGCTCAGACATTCCTCACTTATTTGAGGCAAACTGTGTATCTCATTGTATATTTCAATCTTTCAATGTACATGTATATGATCCAAAGCATTATTGTTTATTACCCTAATCTCATTGGCATCCAAAGAAATTACTGCATGCCAAAGATAAATTGGAGCACAGAGTACTAGTCTCTCTTGCTAATCATCCTTTTACTTTGTATTGTAATTAAAAAACCTTTTTAACCCTGCTACCAAATCAATGTGATACCTCCTTTTGCCCTCCTGATTTCCCTATTGTCTTGCCCAAAAGCAGCTGTACTCTCATAATTTGCCCTGCCCCAATTTAATGCACTTCTGCCAAGTCTGTACTTATTCTTCTCCATAGCAATCTTAAATCTTAATGTTAAGATTAAGTTGGTGCTGGGTGGGGGTTAGGCTGTTATTCCCTGGAAGATCGAATAATCAGAAGGGGTCTCATAGAAACATACTGTTCTGATCGGATTGGATGGGCTGATTGGAGGGTGTTCCCTGTGGTGGAGATTCCAGAATCTGGAAACATGGCTTCGGAGTTCAGATATTGCCGACCGGCAATGAGGTCAGGAGAAGTTCTATTTCTCGGAGGGAGTAAGTCTGTGGAATTCTCTGCCCCCTTGGCAAGAGAAGTCAGAGTTGCAAAACCATACTCCAGGAGGAGGAAGATAGTCCAGAATGCCAGAAAGATATGGGGAGAAGGTGGAGGGTGCTCTGAAGTGTATAATTAACTGTGACTAAAAGGAGTGGTGTTAAGTCCCCATTATTCCCTGCATCCAAATTCTTTGCATCACCTTTGATCCTATTTTAGTCTCTTGCCCAGAAGAGTGTCTTTTCTCAGTTATTATGAGCTGGTGGGCAGGAAAGTCCCAGTCTAGTAATGAGCAGCATAGTTGACCTCAGTGTTTGTCGTTCTAGCGTGGACAGTGAGGTCCTGGCAGTGCATCAGTCCAATGAGGAGATGGCCTCCAGTGAGCAGACGGGAAACAGTTCCGAGTCGGAGGAGCTGACTACACAGGTAGACCATTCCATACCTAATGAAACACAGAAGTTATGATGCCTACTAAGTGCGTTCTGGCTCCTACTTTCCTTTAATATCTTCATTCTTACACACACCCAGCAATTCTTTTCTGACATTAACTTCATAGGTGGCAGTTGATGGTGGGATGTTGGTGGGATGTTAGTTGGATGTGGGAGAAAAGTGGAACACCTGCACAGAGTGAAATCATGCAAAGTCCACAAACACAGCGCAATCAGGGCTGAACTGGCAGTGATTGAAATACATCAGCTGTTAATGGCTGGGATCCAGCCAGCTAGTTTCTGCAGAGTTCATTGTTTGCAACAGTATATAAAGGCTCTCCATTTTAATCAGCAAAGATCTGGCTGATTCTTTTTTGTTTTTACATGTTATGGCTACACTTTGGAAATGATATGATGCTTTGATATGTCAATAAATGTCTCCATGTTTCTTTACTTCCTTGTAGAGTAACACAGAAATTAAAGGATATCGCATTGCAAAAATGATGACCGCTTCAGAGAGAGCGTAAGTGTGTCTCCCTGACAAGAGAGAGAGACTGAATGAGTGTCTGCATGTGCTTGTGTGAGAGAGTGTGTGTCAGTGTACATTGCCAGATATAGAGGGTATGCCTCCGTTTATGCCAGCAACTACGAAGAGTGCTAAAGAGAGCGAGAGGGAGAGATGCATGTCCCTAAGTTCAGAGGGTAACTGTGTATACGTCTCTAACTACAGTGAGAGAAAGGGATGGGGCAGGGGGAGAGAGACAGACAGAGGGAGATGGAGAAAATAAATGAATGTAGGTAAATGCTGCCATTTGTATATCATATCTGCTTGCACCACCTCAACTGCTTTTAGTGGAGTGGCCCTATTGAGGACAACATACTGAGGATTTGGCTGAGCTACCCACAAAGAGGGTGAGCAGGGATAAGAGCCAACATAAGCAGACAATTCACAAAGGAGATCATGAGCAATTGGAAGCATGTACATTGGCACAAATGACATGGGTAGAGAATGGGGTGAGGTCCTACAGAGTTAGGAGAAGTTAAAAATCAGGACCTTGAAGATGGTAACTCTGGATTACTCCCAGAGCCATGGCTAATGAGGGTAAGAATAGGAGAATATGGCAGATGAATCATGGATGATTGAGAAGTTTTAAAAATCCAACAAAAGGCAACCAAAAAAGCTACAAGAAGGGAAAAGATAATATAATATAAGGCAGGATACTGTAAGTTTTTTCAGTTATATAGCGAGTAAAAGGATGTTAAGAATTGATATCAGACCACTGGAAAGTGTTGCTGGTGAGGTAGTAATGGGGGAGAAAGAAATGGGAAATAAACTTAATAAATACTTCACATCAGGCTTCGCTGTGGAAGACACTAGCAGCATGCCAGAGGTCCGTGAGTGTCAGGTAGCAGGAATGAATGCCATTGTTATTATGAAGGTAAAAGTGCTAGGCAAACTGAAAGGTCTTAAGGTGGATAAGTCACTTGGACCAGATGGACTACACCACTGTCTTCTGTAAGAGGTTGATGAAAAGATAATAGGTGCATTGGTTATGATCTTCCAAGAATCACTTAATTCTGGCATTGTTCCGGAGGACTGG
This sequence comes from Hypanus sabinus, assembly GCF_030144855.1. NCBI lineage: Eukaryota > Metazoa > Chordata > Chondrichthyes > Myliobatiformes > Dasyatidae > Hypanus > Hypanus sabinus. The sequence continues at coordinate 57,760,015 of NC_082724.1, read as the reverse complement.
AAAATTGTAAATGTCGCTCTATTCTTTAAGAAGGAAGAAGGCAAAGGAAAGGAGATTATAGGTCAGTTAGCCTAACCTCAGTGGTTGAGGTTTTGAGGCACTTGGAGACTAATGATAAGATAAATCAAAGTCAGCATGGATTCTGTGAAGGGAATTCTTGCCTGACAAATCTGTTAGAGTTCTTCAAGGAAGTAACAAGCAGGGTGGACAAAGGAAAGGCAGTAGATATCATTTACTTGAATTTTCAGAAGGCATTTGACAAGGTGAGGTTTCTTAACAAGATGAAATCCTATGGCGTTATACAAAAGATACTGACATGAATAGGAGAACCCCAAGGCATTCAACAAGTATGTGAAGAGCAAGAGGATAACACATGAGAGAATAGGATCAGTCAAGTGTGACAGTGGAAAAGTGTGTATGGAACTGAAGGAGATAGCAGAGGTACTTAATGACTAGTCAGACCCCACTTGGAGGACTGGTCAGTTCTAGTCACCTCACTACAGGAAGGATGTGGAAAGTATAGAAAGGGTGCAGAGGAGATTTACAGGGATTTTGCCTGGATTGGGGAGCATGCCTTGTGAGAATAGGTTGAGTGAACTCGGCCTTTTCTCCTTGGAGCGACAGAGGATGAGAGGTGACCTGATAGAGGTGTATAAGATGATGAGAGGCTTTGATTGCGTGGATAGTCAGAGGCTTTTTCCCAGGACTGAAATGGCTAGCACGAGAGGGCACAGTTTTAAGGTGCTTGGAAGTAGGTGCTGAGGAATGTCAGGGCAAATCTTTTATGCAGAGTGTGGTGAGTGCATGGAATGGGCTGCCAGCAATGGTGGTGGAGGCTGATATGATAGGGTCGTTTAAGAGACTCCTGGAAAGGTACATTGAGCTTAGAAAGATAGAGGGCTATGGGTAACCCTAGGTCATTTCTAAAATAAGTACATGTTCAGCACAGCATCATGCGCCAAAGGGCCTGTATTGTACTGTAGGTTTTCTATGTTTCTAACTACATTGTCTCTGTAGATATGGACATGAACTGACACTGCCTGCAGAAAGGGACGGGCACCCACACACTCTGTACACATTATGTACCAACAGTGCCTCTGCAGTTAGAGATATGTACATACCTGCATTACTTCTGCTGTTGGAGCATGTACCTACACTCTCTGTAGTGAGGTGTGTGTAACTACAGCATTGTTATGGACAATAACATACACCTTGGCATGTACATAAACTCTCTGTTGTTAGGGCATGTACATACCTTCTCTGTGTGCTTTCTGAACATGCACTTATGTTGTCTCTGTAATTAGGATAAAGTAGGTACATAGTCTGTTCCTGGGGACGGTGGTGGAGGCTGATATGATAGGGTCTTTTAAGAGACTCCTGGATAGGTACATGGAGCTTAGAAAAATAGAGGGCTATGTGGTAGGGAAATTCTAGGCAGCTTCTAGAGTAGGTTAAATGGACAGCACGATGTTGTGGGTTGAAGGGCCTGTGTAATGCTCACACGATTGGCTGGTGTATGTCTAGGGGAAAATTCGTCCACCTGCCAAACTGCGCCTCCCATATACATGGATGCTGTGAAATGCACACTAATACAAACTTGCACACACAATATCAAACCGCACACCATGTATGTTTACAGAATACACTTTATAAATCTTACTAGAATGAGTGGAATGAGCTTCCAGTAGAAGTGGTAGAGGCAGGTTCGGTATTGTCATTTAAAGTAAAATTGGATGGGTAGATGGACAGGAAAGGAATGGAGGGTTATGGGCTGAGTGTGGGCCAGTGGGACTAGGTGAGAGTAAGCGTGTGGCACAGACTAGAAGGGCCGAAATGGCCTGTTTCCGTGCTGTAATTGTTATATGGTTATAAAACGAAGTGATTAATAGCAATACAATATATATGAAAGAAAAGAAAGGAAAGAAAAGGTGCCAGAACTTATCAGGGTTCAGTCAATTAGTGCACAATCGTTGGAGCTCAACCATCGAAGTTTTCGGTCCACTATTTGATCTTCTTCGACCTCCACAACCCGCGCACTAGGACCACCCTCGGTGATTGACCAGAGCGCCTCCAGCACCTTCCACTTTCCTTGCGATCTCCTCTCCAACTCCCCAAAGCCCACGAAACCACAGCTCACAGTACCACAAGAAAGAATAACCTATCCCAATTGGTTAACAAATTGATACAATTCTCATTGTCAGTAATCATAACCCAAACAAGCTGCGAGAGAAAGCTCTCTCTCACCAGTTATCATAACAAAGAAGCATCCCTACTTTTACTTAACAAAGAAGCCATTTTGATTAACATACACAGTAACATAAGAAATTCTTTACACTCTCTCCCCACCAACAAAAGGCACACCCTCATGACACTAATAGACACCAATGCTTCTTGCAAAACACAAAACCCAACCCAGGTGCAGAAAGCAGTGACAAAACTTGCCAGGGCAGTAGAGATCACACTCGGTTCTCCCTGTGCTGCATATGTCAATCGCTCCGGGGGGTGCCTACTTCTCTGAGACCTCCGTACCTCCTCTGCCGACCCTTCCAGCTCAGACACCACGGGGGACACCCCAGATCTACCTGTTGGACCCTCACCCTCTCCCTCACTGAGATCCCTCCACCTGAGAGCCCTCTGTCTCGTGTTCAGGTTCCACCCTCTCTCCCCCCAGTGCCAGCTGTATCTCAGTCTGCCCTCCTCTCACCTATTTCAGTGGGGGAAGGGCCAGGAGCCTCTTCTTCCAGTACTGGGGAATTAACGAACGGAAACAGATGCCACACATCTGAATCATCGTCTTCCAAAGCAGTATCCCTTTCTGGGGTGAGGACTGGTCCCGTCTCTTCTGCAGCAGGCTCTTTCCTCACCCTGTGCCCTTGCAGAGTCCTCATACTAGGCGTGACCTCCCACTCAGACTCTTGATTCACCTGCACTTCTTGACCCAGGGGCAACAGGTGGTTCCGATGGAGTACCTTGACAGGCCCTTTTCTGTCCTCGGGTTTCACCCGGTAAACAGGTAGATTCGGCATCTGGCTCTCAACTTGTGCTTACCAGGTAGTCCTAAATTCTGTATAAGGAACAAGTCTCCCGGCAATAGTTGAGCGAACTTTATTTTCTGATCATACGTCTTCTTATTCCTCTGATTCTGCTTGGTGGCCGCCGCCTCAGCCAACTCGTATGCCCTTTCCAACTCTCTCCTCGTATTGAAAACATACTTCAGATATGGCTTCGAAGGTAATTCACCCGCCTCAGTCCCAAAACACAAGTCAATGGGCAACCTCGCTTCCCGCCCGAACATCAGATAATAAGGCGAGTACCCTGTAGCGTCATTGCGAATACAGTTGTAACAGTGAACCAAATGCCCGATGTGCCGACTTCACTTACTTTTCTGACCAATCTCCAGAGTCCTGAGCTTATCCAACATGGTCCGGTTAAACCTCTCAGGCTGCGGGTGATAGGGTGTTGTCCTGGATTTCTCAACCCCAAGCATACCCAGTAATTCATGGATAACCCGGCTCTCGAAGTCCCGTCCCTGATCAATATGGATCCGCCTGGGAAGGCCATAATGAACAAAGTGTTTCTCCCATAACACCTTTGCCACTGTAGTCACTTTCTGATCCTTAGTGGGAAACACATGAGCATATTGAGTGTAGTGATCTGTGATAACTAAGACATTCGTGGTGTTGTTGGTGTCTGGCTCAATAGACATGAAATCCATACACACCAGGTCCAGGGGTCCCACACTCTGCAAGTGTGACAGAGTCAGGCAGGGTCTTCCTCCTGATGCAACGACTGCACTTCTTACAGTATTCTTCAACCTCCCCCCTCATCTGGGGCCAGTAAAACCGGTCCTTGAGTAATCCATACGTCTTTTCCACCCCCAAGTGCCCGGAATCATCTTGCAGTGCCTGGAGCACGGGCTTCTGATATTTCTCAGGCATGACCAGCTGCCAACGCCGGGAGTGGTCTGGGGGCGATGTGGCCTGGTACAAGACTTGGTTCTTCAACTTTAACCGAGGCCATTCCTTCAATAATGGAGGCACTGAACCGTGTTTCATCCTTTCTGCCCACACCATATCCCCCTTCTCCACCGTGCTCCAAACAGTGCCAATACCCAGGTCATTTCTCTGAGCAGCTGCCACTTCCCCCGAACTTAGTTCTGGCAACTGTTCAGTCTTCAGTGCAGTCAGGTCACAGTAAACCGGGGGCAGAGCGTCATCAGAAGCCCCCAATGGGTCCATTGCTCGCTCCAGCCTCCCCTTTTCCTCAGCCTTCACGGTGATAGCAAACTGACACATGGTTTTCACTCCAGGGGCATGAATGCTCTCCCACTCCCCGTCCGTCTCCGGTTCCTCATGCTCCCGCCGTGACAAAGCATCCGCATCAACATTCCTGCTTCCCGGCTGGTACTAAAGGCTGAAATCATATACCGATAAAGTCACCAACCACCTGTGGCATCCAATTTCGCTGAAGTCAGGATGTAAGTGAGAAGATTGTTATCCGTTCCCACCTCAAACTTGGCCCCATATAGATAGTCACTCAACTTGTCCACCACCGCCCATTTCAGCGCCAGGAACTTCAACTTGTGAGTGGGATAGTTTCTCTCAGATGGCGACAAACTTCAACTGACAAATGCCACCCGTCTCAACGCATTGCCGTGTTCCTGGTATGGGACAGCCCCAGACCTTCTCGGCTGACATCAGTGTGCAGCACATATGGCTTCTGGGGATCGGCAAAAGCCAATACCGGGGCCTGTGTCAGCGCTATTTTCAGAGATTGGAACGCTTCCTCACATTGATCATCCCATCTCGATCCAAAAGGCTCTGCCGGTTTCCAGTATCATCCTGCTTCTTGCCCTCGGTCCCCCTTCCTTTTCTTCCCCACAGGTGGATAGCCACACAATAGCTGGGTCAATGGGTGACTCATTTTAGCGCATCCTTTCACGAATCGCCAGTAATACTCACAGAACCCCAAAAATGAGTGTAGGGTGCTCACCTTCTGGGGTCTCAGCCAGGTGGTCACAGCGTCTATCTTAGCCGGATCAGTAGTCACTGCTTCTTGCGAAATTATGTGGCCAACATAGCCGACCGATGGCTTACAGAACTGGCATTTGTCCAGGGGAAGTTTCAACCCTTCCTCCTTAAGCCGGCTTAACACCTTCAGCAGCCTCTCCTCATGTTTCTCCAAAGTAGATCCAAACGCTATCAGATCATCCAGATACACCAACACCTCGAGCAGGTTCATATCCCCTACAGTCCTCTCCATGAGCCTCTGGAAGGTGGCTGCGGCCCCCGATATGCCTTGGGGCATTTGTTCGAACTGAAAGAACCCCAGTGGGCAGATAAAGGCTGTCTTCTCTTTATCAGCTTCACTCATTGGTATCTGGTAATATCTACTCCTCAAGTCCAGCACACTCCACTCAGGCAGGCCAGCATGTCTTCGACCCTTGGGACGGTATACTGGTCAGGGACAGTTTGCCGATTCAAAGTCCTGTAGTCAACACACATGCCTACCCTTCCGTTTTTCTTCCGGGCCACTACTATTAGGGATGCATAGGGGCTTCAGGACTCAGTGATGATCCCAGCTTCCTTCAACTTTCACAAGTGCTGCCGCACGTCTTCCACATCTGCAGGGGCCAGTCGCCGTGACTTCTCTCTGAACAGGGTGCCCTCAGTCACTCAGATGGTATGGCAAGTGCTTTTGGAGCAACACATATCAAACTCACCAAGAGAAAAAACATCTTCCAGCTTCGACATCTTCTCCACCAGCCTGCATTTCCACTCTGGTGGCACAGGAGAGTTCCCAAAGTTAAAGGCCTCGGTGGTCAGCTTTCCTGTTTTCCAATCCTCCTACTTTAGTGGGCCTCACTGGTGTGCTAGACATTACCATCACCAGGAACAGATGTGCCAGCGGCGTTCCCCTCTTAAAGGTGATTTCTCTTGCCGTAGTGTTCCTGATACTCACGGCTATCTGCCTCGCATGTACCACCACTGGCCTCTGCACTTCAGGTCTCACCAGCATCCCCGCTGGAAATCGTGTCTCCCCCTCGAGATCGTCCGGGGCGTCTACTAACAGGGCTTCGCCCGCTGGCACCAGGGAATCTGGAGGTCCCCATCATGAGAGTCACCTCCCCTGGCCATATCACTTTAGGCTTCGCCTGCGTACACCACACCCTCCCTCGTTTGCACTCAGGATCCAGCCCTTGGGGGGTCACCCACTTTTTCGAACACTGCTTAAAACACTGGGTGTACCGAGAGGGTCTCCAGATAGTTCTGCCCTGCCTTCTCCTTACTGGCTCCCAGGAGCCGGCGCACAAGGGGGGAGTTAGTCCCCACCAGAAGGGCAGCGCCACCGGTTTCCACCGGGTCCGGACAAACCAACACCAACGTCTCAATAGCTTCCGACACTCCCACATCGCCCTCCGAGAATTCCAATCTCACTGACAGGTACCCATCGTATGGATAATCACCCTCACTTACAGCCCAAATCTCCAGTGCATCAAATGGGTTACTGGCAAGTGCTTTAGATATTTGTTGTAGAATGACCGGTACAATAAGATAACCTGCGATCATGTGTGGAGGATGGCTTTTGCATAAATTCCCTCTATCCATAGGCACACGCTGGAACAGGGTCCCACCAGCCCAGTCAGAATAAAGGCTTGGGCTTTCAGCGGTCCCCTGGTTACTGGGAATGTGTTCCTCCAGAGACTCCAGTCTGTTCCCTGACTGAGTCTCTGCTAAGTTTCCTAACACCTCTCCCTTCTTAGGTGCCCAGGGACTTGCCCTTCGCGGGACGCCTTGTCTCTCACAATCACTCCGAAAGTGTCCCTCTTCCCCACAGCTGTAGCACACCCCTGGCCACTCACATTCCTGCCGGAAATGCCCCTCTTTCCCACAGTTATAGCACACACTACCTGCCGCCCCTCCTCTCCTGGGACGCCACCACTCCCAGCCCCCTGAAGGGGGTACTCTCCCTGTCCATCCCCTTGAACAGGGGGGTCCCTACTACTCTGGGACCCCTTGGGTTTCTCAGTCCTTAACCCAGCCACCACTTTCTGTATCGCTGAGGGTCGCTCCCAGTGGCCCGAGCCCCTTTTCAGCTGCCCGAGTGATGGAGGGGGGCTCTTTTTATAGGACTGCCAGAGACTCCACGCCACCTTGTCCTCCTCCAGGGAACCACTAAATATCTGACTCATCCTCACTCTCGCCACATCGTGTGCCTTCACTACCCTCCGGCGCTGCAACCCCGTAAGCATTCTCTCCAGCCGAAATATGTATTCTGAGAGCTTTCCCCCCTCCCTTGCTCCATGTGGTGAAACTCCGCTAAAAGCAGCCCTGACATCCCAAACGTTCCCTCCAAAGCCTCTAAATGCTCTGCCGATGAAGACGAGGGCTGTTCAGCTTTCAGCTCCCGGACTACTCTGGCTGCCGCACCTCTCAAACTTCCCATCAATCGCTGTCTCTTTTCCTCATCTGAGCCTGGCCATGCCTCGAACAACAAGGATGTGTTTTTGATCCAGGTATCATAGCCAACCTCCCCATCTGGAGTAGGTGTGGCTCCTGAGATAACCCCCAGCTTCGGCTGTGGCCTCTCGGCCACTCCCACCAAGGAGTTAAGGGCGTCTGCAGCTCGGAGGCCTCTCCTCTAGCTGGGGGGGGGGGTGCAGTCTGGCCAAGCCTTCCCACTTTGATCTGCCCTTACTGGTTACTGTCACATCTAGCTCCTCCCCTGGTGTCTCCTCACCTTCGTCCTCTGGGAGGGTGTGGAGCCTCCCCCCGGGATCACTGGCGGTTCCAACGTCATGACGTCAGCACTCATATGAACCAACACCCAGCTAACCTCCACCTCTTTATTGCACCTTCTAGCCCCCAGTTCTATCTGCCCCATATCTTTGACCAAACTCTACCCCTGCACTAACGCACCTTCCGAAATGCGGAAATCCACCCCGCTTAACACGCATGCATAATTCACCGGTACGTCACACCAGTTTACAATCTTATCTCAATCCATCACCGCACTACTGAATGTGGCGTTTTACACAGCTTATCGAAAATTCAATCCGGGACAGGCACCCCACAAATGTAATGCTCACGCAATCGGCTGGTGTATGTCTAAGGGAAAATTCGTCCACCCACCAAACCGTGTCTCCTGTATAAGCGGATGCTGTGAAATGCACACTAATACAAACTCGCACACACAATATCAAACCACATACCATGTATGTTTACTGAATACACTTTATAAATCTTTCTAGAACTAAGTTATTAATAGCGATACAATATATATGAAAGAAAAGAAAGGAAAGAAAGTGCGCCAGAACTTATCAGGGTTCAGTCAATTAGTGCACAGTCATTGGAGCTCAACCATCGAAATCTTTGGTCCACTACTCGATCTTATTCGACCTCCATGACCCGCGCGCCTGGGACCACCCTCAATGATCAACCAGAGTGCCTCCAGCATCGTCCACCTTCCTCGCGATCTCCTCTCCAACTTCCCAAAAGCCCACAAAACCACAGCTCATAACAAAGTTGCCATAACAAAGAAGCATCCCTATTTTTTCTTAACAAAGAAGCCATTTTGATTAACATACGCAGTAACATAAGAAACACTTTACACCTGTAATGTGCTATAGATTTTCTATGTTTCTATGATGTCAGGCTCAGAGGCCTATAATTTCCTGGATTACTTTTAGAGCCTTTCTTAAACAATGGAACAACATTTGCTATCCTCCAATGGATCCAGCATTTCACTTGTCACAATGATGCTTTAAATATCTCTGCCAGGGCCACTGCAATTCCTGCACTAGCCTCCCACAGGGTATGAGGAAACACATTTTCAGGCCTTGGGGATTCAGCCACCCTAATTTGCCTCATGACAGCAGACATCTCCTCTTTTGAAATCTGTATAGAGTCCATGACCTCGTTCCTGCTTTCCCTCACATCTATAGACTCTGTGTCTATCTCCTGAGTAAATACAGCTGCAAAAACTCCATTTAAGATCTCCACCATCTCATTTGGCTTCACGCATAAATTACCTCTCAGATCTTCGTGCGGACCAATTTTGTTCCTCATTATCCTTTTGCTCTTAATATGCTCTTAATGTGTAGAAGACCTTAAGAATCTCTTTCACCTTGACTCCTGGAGCAACCTGATATCTTCTTTTAGCCTTCTTGATTTCCTTCTTAAATGTTCTCTTACATTTCTTATACTCCTCAAGTACCTCATTTGCACCTGCCTTCTTTTTCTTAAACAGGCCCTCAATATCTCTCAAAAACCAAGGTTCATTAAATCTGTTATCCTTACCTTTTACTCTGACTGGATGGAACATACAAACACTGTACTCTCAAAATTATACTTTTGAAGGTCTCCCATTTACCTGCTCTAACATTCCCTAATAGGAGATCTAGTATTGCACTCTCTTTATTTGGGACTTCTTTATTTGGGATTAAAGAAACATCTGAAAAATTCTTTTTCCCTCCAAGGCTCCTTAAAATATGGGAGGTCCAGTCAATATATGGAAAGTTTAAATCACCTATCACAGACTTACATTTTTGCAACTGTCTGCTATCTCTCTGCAAATTTGCTTCTCTAAATCCCATGGACGGTTGGGAGAGGGGAGTTCATAATGTAATCCCATTAATGTGACCATACCTTTCTTACTCCTCAGTTTTACCCATGAAGCCTCACTAAGCGAGTTCTCCAGTCTGTCCTGACTGAGCACTGCCATGACATTTACCCTGACTACTAGTGCTACCCCTTCCCATTTAACCCTCCCACTTTATGACATCTAAAACAACAAAGCCCCAGAATATTCAGCTGCCAGTCCTGCCCCTCCTGTAATCGTCTCATTAATGGCTACAATATCATAATTCCATGTGTTAATCCATGTTCCGAGCTCAGTTGCCTTTCCTACTATGAAAATTCAGCCAAGTTTCCCTGGATCCTATGCCTCCTGACTTTCTGAATGAGCCTATTATGGGGATCTTTATCAGAACCCTTCATCTACTGCTCGACCTTCTTCATCTATGTACTTTGTTTCATCCTCAAAGAATCCAGTTGGACTCATGAGGCATGACTTGGCCAACTGTGCTTCCTGAAATGCTCATAAATTCTGTCTCTAAGTATCATCCCCAGTAATTTGCACCACTGAGGTAATACTCACAGTTCTGCTCCCTTTCTTGAACCTACATTTGCTGCTTTTGTATCATCTGGTACTATTCCTGTAGCCAGTGAAGACACAAAGATAATTGCCAAAGGCACAACTATCTCTTTCCTTGCTTCCTGTAGTAACCCGGGGTATATTCTGTCCAGCCTTGGAGACTTATCTAGCCTTATATTTTTAAAGTTTCCAGCACATTCTCTTTCTTAACATCAACATGATCTATTACATCAGCCTGTTTTATGCTGTCCTCACAAATGTCAAAGTCCCTCTCACTGGTGAATCCTTGTTCAAGGACCTCACTGACCTTCTCTGTCTCCACACATATTTCCTCTTCTATCCCTGATCAGTCCTATCCTCACTCTGGACAAATGTGTAGAACATCTTGGGGTTTTCTTTAATCCTACTCACCAAGGCCTTCTAATGCCTCCTTCAAATGTCAGATGTGGACTTGCTCAGAAACAGCTGGTCCCTATTAACAACTGACAATGATTTTGTTTCTGCCTAATGCTCTCGGAATCTGCCCAGCTCCAACATAATACTCTCCTACAAGGTCCATACTTACCTTTATCTGTAGCTACCTTCAAACTTAAAGAGATGTATTACTGTTCCATAACTGTTCTCCCACTGGAATGTCAGTCACCTGGCTGGGTTATTTCTTAACATCACACCCAGTATGACTGCTCTCTTATCGGACTATCTACGTGTTAGTTTAACACTCCTGGATGTACCTAACAAATTCTGCCCCTTCTAAACCTCTTTCACTGAGGAGGTTCAATTCTATTCTGCCAAAGAGTTCAAACTGTGCAAATAAAAGCGATACTGAGAACGTAAGTTGTAAAGAGTCCTTGAAAGTGAGTCTGTTGATCATAAAATCAGTTCAGAGTAGTGGTGAATGAAGTTATCCATGTCTGTTCAAGAGCTGATGGTTGCTGAACATGTTGGTGTGGGACCAGTCCTTGCTATCAGTCCTGTCCCTCCTTTAGCCTATGGAAATGGTTATAATATCCCAATCCAAAATAGCTACCTGCCCAGCTTCTTGCATTGAAGTTAATGCAATTTATTCTTGTGTTTCTCTCAGCCATATTCCTGTCAGTCTTGTCTACTGAAATTTTTGTTGTTGAATTCTATCTGAGCTTACAATCTCCCATTTATCTCACTGCAGGTTTGGATCACAAACACTGGTAATTTAGTTTAAATTTTCACTAGCAAATCTGCCCAATAGAATATTGGCTTCCCTCCAGTTCAAGTGTAATAAGACCAGTAGATATAGGAGCAGAATTAGGCCTGTCAGCCTATCGAGTCTACTCTACCATTCCATCATGGCTGATCCCGAATCTCACTAAACACCCCCATACCTGTAATCTCGCCATAACATTTGATGTCCTGACCAATCAGGAAACGATCAATTTTCATTTTAAATAAAGCCATGGTCTTGGCCTCCACAGCTATCTACGGCAGAACATTCCACAGATTTCACTACTCTCTGGCTTAAAGAATTCCTCCTTACCTCTGTTCTAAATGGTCACCTGTCAATTTTGAGGCTGTGCCCTGTTGTTCTCAGCACACCCACCAGAGGAAACATCCTCTCCACATCTTTTCAACATTCAGTAGGTTTTAAATTCCAGTGAGTACAGGCTCAAAGCTGCCCAAACACTCCTCATATATTAACTACTTCATTCCTGGAATCATCCTCATTAACCTCCTCTGGACTCTTTCCAATGACAACACATCCTTTCTGAGATATGGGCCAAAAACTGATGACAATATTCCAAGTGCAGCCTGTCTAGTGTCTTGTAAAGCCTCAGCATTATCTCTTTGTTTTTATATTCTGTTACCCTTGAAATGAATGCAAACATCACATTTGTCTTCTTTACCACTGACTCAACCTGTGAATTAACCTTCTGGGAATCTTGTACAAGGACTCCTAAGTTGCTTTGCACCCCATTTGAATTTTCTCCCCATTTAGAAAACAGTTTGCACTTTTGTTCCTTTTACCAAAATGCATTATCATACATTTCCCAAAACTGTATTCCATCTGCCACTTTTTTGCCCATTTTTCCAATTTGTCTAAGTCCTGCTGCAATCGCATTACTTCCTCAGCACAACCTACCCTTCCACCCATCTTCGTATCATCCGCAAACTTTGCCACAAATCCATCAATTCCATTATGCAAATCATTGTCAAACAATGTGAAAAGTAACTGACCCTGAGGAACACCACTAGTCACTGGCAGCCACCCAGAAAAGGTCCTCTTTATTCCCACTCACTGTCTCTTGCCAGCCAGTCATTAGAAACATAGAAAACCTACAGCACAATACAGGCCCTTCGGCCCACAAAGCTGTGCCAAACATGTCTGTACCTGAGATAAAACCTAGGGTTACACATAGCCCTCTGTTTTTCTGAGCTTAATATACCTGTCCAGGAGTTTCTTAGAAGATCCTGTCTCATCCACCTCCACCACAATCCCCGACAACCCATTCCACGCACTCACCACTCTCAGCGTAAAAGACTTACCTCTGATATCTCCCCGTACCTACTTACAAACACCTTAAAACTGTGCCCTCTCGAGCTAGCCATTTCAATCCTGAGAAAAAGTCTCCAACTATCCAGATGATCAATGCCTCTATCAGGTCACCTCTTATCCTCCGTCGCTCCAAGGAAAAAAGGCCGAGTTCACTCAACCTATTCTCATAAGGCATGCTCCCCAATCCAGGCAACATCCTTGTAAATCTCCTCTGCACCCTTCCTATGGTTTCCACATCCTTCCTGTAGTGGGGCTACCAGAACTGAGCACAGTACTCCAAGTGGGGTCTGACCAGGGTCAACATTACCTCTCAGCCCCTAAACTCAATTCCCTGATTGTTGAAGGCCAATGCACTGTATGCTTACTTTACAACAGAGTCAACCTGCAGCTGCCTTGAATTTTCTATGGACTCGCACCCCAAGATACCTCTGATCCTCCACACTGCCAAGAGTCATACCATTAATGCTATATTCTGCCATCACATTTGATCTACCAAAATGAACCACATCACACTTACATGGGTTGAACTCCATCTGCCTCTTCTCAGCCAAGTTTTGCATCCTATCGGCATCCTGTTGTAACCTCTGATAGCCCTCCACACTATCCACAACACAGAGAATGTCTCTGTCTTTAACTACAAAGAACGTACAGTGGCATGCAAAAGTTTGGGCCACCCAGTCAAAATTTGTGTTACTGTGAATAGTTAAGTGAGTAGAAGATAAACTGATCTCCAAAAGTCATAAAGTTAAAGATGAAACATTCTTTTCAACATTTTAAGCAAGGTAAGTGTATTATTTTTGTTTTGTACAATTTTGGAGTCAAAGAAAGGAAAGGAGGGCCATGCAAAAGTTTGGGCACCCCAAGAGATTTGAGCTCTCAGATAACTTTTACCAAGGTCTCAGACCTTAATTAGCTTGTTAGGACTATGGCTTGTTCACAGTCATCATTAGGAAAGGCCAGGTGATGCAAATTTCAAAGCTTTAAATTTCAAACCCTGACTCCTCAAACCTTGCTCCACCAATAAGCAGTTGTGGTCTCCTCTAAGCAGCTGCCTAGCACTCTGAAAATTAAAGTATGTAGGAGAAGGCTATAAGAAAATAGCAAAATGTTTTCAGGTAACTGTTTCCTCAGTTCATAATGTAATTAAGAAATGGCAGTTAATAGGAATGATGGAGATTAAGTTGAGGTCTGGAAGACCAAGAGAACTTTCTGAGAGAACTGCTCGTAGGATTGCTAGAAAGGCAAAATCAAAATCCCTGTTTGACTGCAAAAAACCTTCAGGAAGATTTAGCAGACTCTGGAGCAGTGGTGCACTGTTCTACTGTGCAGCGACACCTGCACAAATATGACCTTCATGGAAGAGTCATCAGAAGAAAACCTTTTCTACATCCTCACCACAAAATTCAGCATCAGAAGTTTGCAAAGGAACATCTAAACAAGCCTGATGCATTTTGGAAACAAGTCCTGTGGACTGATGAAGTTAAAATAGAACTTTATGGCCGCAATGAGCAAAGGTATGTTTGGAGAAAAAAGGGTGCAAAATTTCATGAAAAGAACACCTCGCTAACTGTTAAGCACGAGGGTGGATCGATCATGCTTTGGGCTTGTGCTTTGGGCACGTGGGGAACATTTCACTGTTAGAGGGAAGAATGAATTCAATTAAATACCAGCAAATTCAACGTCACACAGTCTAAAAAAGCTGAAGATGAAAAGAGGATGGCTTCTACAACAGGATAATGATTCTAAACACACCTCAAAACCCACAATGGGCTTCCTCAAAGAGGTGCAAGCTGAAGGTTTTGCCATGGCCCTCACAGTCACCCGACCTAAATGTCATCGAAGATCTGTGGCTAGACCACAAAAGAGCAGTGCATGCAAGACGGCCCAAGAATCTCACAGAACTAGAAGCCTTTTGCAAGGAAGAATGGGTGAAAATCCCCCAAACAAGAATTGAAAGACTCTTAGCTGGCTACAGAAGGCGTTTAAAAGCTGTGATACTTGCCAAAGGGAGTGTTACTAAGTACTGACCACACAGGGTGTCTAAACTTTTGCTTCGGGCCCTTTTCCTTTTTTTGTTATTTTGAAACTGTAAAGGATGGAAATACAAAAGTTTTCTTGCTTAAAATATTAAAGAAATGTGTCATCTTTAACTTTATGCCTTTTGGAAATGAGGTAATCTTTTACTTGCTTAGCTATTCACAGTAACAGAAAATTTGACCGGGGAGCCCAAACTTTTGCATACCACTGTATTACATATTCCTCACTATAGTTGCATGCCCCTCTCTACACAGACAGTGCAGGAACACGTTCAAACTGTAGAGCGAAATTCGACACATGACTCTGACTACAGACACAGTATTGGTATATGTCACTAACTAATGAGAGAGTGTAGGTCCCTAATTACAGAGACAGCATCGGAACATATTCCTGATAAAGAGAGAGTGTATGTAAATGTTTCTAACTGCAGGCACTGCAGTTAATTATCGCTAGTATAGGTGCTGACCATGAATACAGAGACAGCATAGGTTCAAGTCCCCAAAGTCAGAGAGAGTGTAGGTTCATGCCCTGAATTACTGTATGTACATCTCCCTAGCTGTACACCATCTATACATGTCCAGAGATTGTGTAAGTACATTTCCTCAATGACAGGGAGTGAAGGTATACCTACTTATCTAGAGAGCGAGTGTGTATGTTGGCATCATGATCAGCACAGACATATTGGCCTGTTCCTCTACTATCCAGCTGTATATTTTATACTCTTCTCTACTCCTCCATGTTTACTAAGTACCTCTCCATTTGTCTCCCTGATACAGGTTTGTGAATCTTCTTCAGGACCTACATTTGGTGAGTAGCAGTGTTTACTTAACGTTCCTGGGGATGTCAGTGCAAGATGTGCTGTGGATCTTCAGATGTCTGTGATGATTGTTTCTTCAGATGTTAGGATGAGAATGAACTGCAGGAAACAACTTCTGAAAGAATCTGTTGTGTATTTACTATTTCAATAATATTTGAGTAATCTTGTATATGGTTTGATGAAGCATTCTTGGTCATTAAAATAATTAATTACAGGTTAAATGTAAAATACATGAATTGCATACGTAATCACGTTACTATGCATGTGCACCTATGTGCACCTACGTTACTATACATGTGCACCTCGCTTAAAGTAAGCTCAAAGTATACACCCATATTTTTGGACTCCTGTGAGTTTCTTTGAATTAGTTTAATGTTTTGAAGTTACAAAACATAAAATTGGTGATGATGTATTTTCAAAACGAACCCGACACAGTTGCCAACCTGTTAAATGCAGCAAGATGTTCGAAATAAAATAAAACACCGCAAGAGCATCAGTGTGTTTAAAAAAAGGCACCCTAACATGTGGAGAGATGGTCAAGTTTAAAACAAGAGCAACCAGTACATGCTCTTTGGAAGGGAAGACTCAACTGAGTTTTTATTAAGGCAATAAGTGGAAGAATTCAGGGTTCATAAACTATGAGCACTGGATGATACTAATCCGATTACATTGGAAATATTGATGAGTTTGATTGCACAACAGGCAACTGGCTTGTGTATCATGAACTATTGGCAAAGTATTTTCAAGCAAATAAAATAACCTATGAGAAACAAGTGTCAATTTTGCTGTGTGCATTTGGGTTAAAGGCATTCAGTTTGCTTTGAAGTTTGACTACTTCAATGAAACCTGTAGAAATGAGCTTGTCAAAGTAATGCAGGAACACTGAGAACCAAAGCCATTGTTGATTGCAGAATGCTTTAGGTTTCATAAATGGAATCAAAAAGAAGAGGAGTCCTGGTCTTATGGTCTAAGACCTTATACCGGAGAAAAGATAACTCCTGTTGGAATGACATTCATGACTGTAAAATACAACAACCAACAAGCCAGTATGTGGTAAAAACAGAAGGACCAGCATCAAGAGGGTGTGACTGGCTGAACCAACAAAAACTTGATTGGAGACCATCCACAATATACATGCCAAATCCCCTGCAATGAAGCTATCTATCTGAAAGCAAATTTAGAAAGATACTGGATAATGCCACAACTGTCTCCATGCCAAACACTATGAATTGTTGCCCAACAGAGTGCAAACAAATGTTTGTGACAACCTCTGTGCCTTTGGTTGGAAAGCATATTGGACCAGGGAAAGACCAGGCTGGTCAGAAGAATTGTGAAAGTGACGGAAGTTCTGATTTGGCTACAACAGTTTTCGTAGGCAACATATCTGGGATCAGATTGTAAGCTTCTGATACGTTAATCAGACAGTTACTTGCAAAATGTGGCTTAGTTTTGAGCAGGAAGAAAGTTCAAGAAGCTTTAGGAAAATTGTAAACATTCGGCTTTTGTGAGTATAAAGAACCAGAATCTACTCTGCATACATTAAGGTTGTTGCATAAACTTAACTGGGAGACAAAAAACTGCTTGTAAAGTAGATGCAAAGACCAAAGCCCAGCTGGATGAATGGAAGGCCAAAAAGAAAGGAGTCAATGGAGATATGGAAACAGAGTATTAGTCAGATGTTGTGGATAAGGAAGCCAAGAGGAGAGCTCAGATTGTAAAAGGAGCAAATGAAGGATTAACAAGAAAATTCTCCAGTGAGCTGAATGCACTTTCCCAAAATCAAGATGCATAAACTAGAAGAATTAAAAGGAAGAAGGTGTCCAGAGCCGTCAGAATATCTTCCTGCAGTCCCAGAGTCAACTCCTGCAACCACCATGGAGGATGCCCCAGTACCTGAGATTGTTTCACAGCCACAAGTCTCACATGCTCAGCAGAGCGATCCCCCTTGTCAGAAAAGGCATTATCCCACTATAGTAAGAAATTCTTCACAGTGAATCTTTAAGCCTGACTGGAATAATTTAAAATTTACGATGCTGTGGATGTCTGCATTCTATATTGAGGTGGAGTTTGGAGGAGCTTATGTATTTTATATTTCAATTATATTTGAGTAATCTTGAATATATGGTTGATTAAACATCCTTTTTCATTTAAATAAATAATTATGGGTGAAGTGTCAAGTACATTAATTGCGTACATCATCATGATATGTGCATGCCTCGCTTAAAGTAAACTCAAAGTATACGGCTATATTTCAGACTCCTGTGAGTTTCTTTGAATTAGTTTAGTTTAATATTTTGAAGTTACAAAACATAACAGAATCCACATCAAAGTACTTAACTAATTTCTCAGTTTCTGCTGAGACTGTTTGACCCATGATCCTGATTTGCATGTCATGGGGTCATAGAGTCAGAGATTCATACAATGCAGAAACAGATCTTTTCAATCAACCGGTCCATGCTGACCAACATTCCCATCAAAGATCATCCTATTTGCTCACATTTAACCCACATCCTTCTCAACCTTTCCTATTCATGTACAGTACTGTGCGTAAGTTTTAGGCACACAAGCTAGGGTAATTGTCAACATGGAGCAGAGAGTGAGTTTCTGAGACTGGTGGGACTAAAGGATGTTGGGAATAGTGAGGTGGAGCACCGCAGGAAGAGTGTGGGATAGGTGGGGAGAAAGATTGCCAGGGTGGGGTGGTGTGAGATGGTTCAGATGCAGGCACACCCAGTGCTGAGGCACCAAGTAGGGAAATTTGACTCCAAACATTTGGTTTATTGATCATTACAGAATGTCTCTCTGGTGTTTCCCACACCCTCCCCTCTCCCTTCCCCTTTTCCCAACCGTGATTCCCCTCTCCCTGCCCCCTTTCCACTGTCAGTTCACAATTTGGAGTATTGTGTACAGTTATGGGAAGGATGTCAATGAAATAGAGAGAGTACAGAGGAGATTTACTAGAATGTTACCTGGGTTTCAGCACCTAAGTTACAGGGAAAGGTTACGGGTCTTTATTCTTTGGAACGTAAAAGGTTGAGGGGGGGACTTGATAGAGGTATTTACAATAATGAGGGGGATAGATAGAGTTGACGTGGATAGGCTTTTTCCATTGAGAGTAGGGGAGATTCAAACAAGAGGACATGAGTTGAGAGTTGGGGACAAAAGTTTAAGGGTAACATGAGGGGAAATTTCTTTTCTCAGAGAGTGGTAGCTGTGTGGATCGAGCTTCCAGTAGAAGTGGTAGAGGCAGGTTCGGTATTGTCATTTAAAGTAAAATTGGATAGGTATATGGACAGGAAAGGAATAGAGGGTCGTGGGCTGAGTGCGGGCCAGTGGGACTAAGTAAAAGTAAACGTTCGGCATGGACTAGAAGGGCCGAGATGGTCTGTTTCCGTGCTGTAATTACTATATGGTTATAATAGAGATATCAGAATCAGGTTTCTCATCACTCACATTTATCATAAAATTTGTTTTTTTTTGCAGTAGCAGTATACTGCAGTACATAAAATTACTACAGCATTGTGCAAATGTCTCTTGGAAGTTATTATTGTACTTACCTCACCGACTCCCTCTGCATATGAAAGTTGCCGCTTTGACCTCTTGGAAATATTTCCCCTCTCATCTTAAAGAATACACATGAGTTTTTGATTTTCTTTCTTTGTAAAGAGACTACATGCATTCACCCTATCAACGCCACTCAGATTTTATATACCTTTATAAGGTCAGTCTTGTGTCTCCTCTGATCCAAGGGAAAAAAAGGAACTGGCCTGCTCAGCCTCTCCTTATAACTCAAGTCCTATTTTAAAGAGTAAGGGTAGGTGAGGGTAAAGCTGTGATATGACCATTTGGATTGTAGCAAGGCCTTTGAAAAGGTCCTGTATGGTAAGTTGGTCTTGAGGTTTAGGTCCTGTGGAATTCAGGAAACTTAGTTACCTAGATTCAAAATTTGCCTTGAAAATTTTGGTTGGAAGCAGGGGCTGGTGGTTGAAGGTTGTTTTGCAGAACATAGGCCATTGAGGGGTAGTGTGCTGCAGGAGTTGGTGTTAACACTGTTATTTGCTATTTATATAAATTATTCGGATGAGAATGTTTAAGACTTGATCAGCAAGTTTGCGGATGACTTTCAGGAGGTGGTTGTTGATTTAGGAAGTTATTGTCGATTACAGAGGGACTTTCATCAATTATGGAAGTGCGTGAAGAGTGGCAAATGAATTTCAATACAGTTAAGTGTGAGGTGATGCGTTTTGGAAAGTTAAACTGGTGAGGGAATTGTACTATGAATGTAGAGCACTCAGAAACAGTGGAAACTAGGAGCACAGGTGCATATTTCATTGAGAATGGCATCACAGGTAGACAGGCTGGTGAAAAATTTATAATTTCCCCCTTTCCCCCCTTTTTTTTCTTTCAATCTTTTATAATTTTTCGCGGGTAGGTTAGATTTAGTTTTCTTTTCTGATTTTTTTTGTATTAAATTTTATACTTTTTCTGTTGAAGTTGTTCCTATTTGTAATTCTGTTCTCTAGTGCATAAATTATTTGCTATATTTGCTATATTATTTATATGGAACTTTTGTTAACGATATGGAACTGGAAGTCATTTTTGGGTTAATTTTTTTTGTAGAGCTAGCTGCTTTTTTGGGTAGCCGTCTAGTTTTGGGTTGCGAGGGTGGGGTGGATTCTCCAGTTCCAACACTACTCACTGTTTCTTTTGTTTTCCCTTGTTATTCAGGACATGTCTCTGTTTTGATTCTATTGATTTATGTTTACATTTTTGCTCCCAGACTGTACTGCTTGATTTTTTATATGCCTGCTACCTTCTATGCACTAACAATCGATAATGGTTAATACACTTAAATTTGTGAGCTGGAATGTAAAGGGATTGAATTATCCTGTTAAAAGAAGGAAGGTCTTCTTTCATATTAAACAACTCAAAGCTGACATAGCTTTCCTTCAAGAAACTCATATTCGTAGTTTTGATAATTCTCAGCTTTTGTCAAAGTGGGCAGGTCAGCATTTTCATTCATTCCTTGCCGCCAAAGCTGGGGGGGGGGAGGGGTCTCCATCCTTATTAACTCAAATATTCCTTTTGAACTCCATAATAAGATATTTGATACAAATGGCCGTTTTATTATTGTTTCTGGTAAATTACATAATACTAAAGTTGTACTAGCAAACCTGTATGCTCCCAATTTTGATGATGTTAATTTTTTTGAACGTTTTTTCTCCTCACTACCAGATTTAAACATATTCTCTCATACTGGGTGGCGATTTTAATTGTTGGTTAGATCCTAATTTGGATCGATCGTCCTCTGTTACTAGATCACCTACTAAATCTGCCTTAGCTATTCACTCTTTTCTTTCTAATTATTGGTATCTCAGATATATGGCGTTTCCTTCATCCTACTGAGAGAGATTATTCTTTTTTTTCACATGTTCACCATACTAGAATTGACTATTTTTTACTTGATAATCAACTTATTCCATTTGTCTATTCTTGTGATTATCAGAGTATACTGATTTCTGACCATGCCCTGATTACTTTGTCTTTAAATTTTCCTGGTCTTCCTCAGAGGAATAAACACTGGCGTCTTGACTCGACTTTATTATCGGATGATGATTTTCTAAAATATTAAGGATCAGATGACCTTTTATTTTAACACCAATACATCATCTGAAATGTCATCCCAGATTGTCTGGGATGCCATGAAGCATATTTGAGGGGTCACATAATCTCCTATATAGCAAATCTTAATAGAAAGTCCTGTACAGATAGATTAGACCTCATTAATCAGATTAAAGAATCATAACAACTGTATGCTCAAACTAAGAGTCCTGAATTATACAAGAAGCGTGTAGAACTTCAAACTAAATTTAATCTTCTGTCTACTCAACCTGTTGAACGTCAGCTTCTTGAATGTAAGAGTCGCTTTTATATTCATGGTGACAAATCTGGTAAATTTCTAGTTAATCAGCTGAGGCATTCTAAAGCTAAACAACATATTACAAAGATCCAGAAGGAAAATGGAGATTTTACATCGGATCACTTAGAAATCAATGACGTATTTAAAAATTTTTACTCTCGACTTTATTCCTTTGAATCTCTGAATGAGAATATTTCTGTTGATCTTTTTTTAAATAATCTGAATATTCCTTCACTTTCATCTGATTTTAAAGCCAAACTTAATGCACCTATATCATCAGAAGAAATACCTTTTGCAATTTCTGCATTGTCTTAAGGGAAATCTCCTGGACCTGATGGGTTCCGCGTAGAATTTTATAAATCATTCTCTTCACTTCCTTCTTCTCAGTTACTCTCAGTACTATCTGACTCGTTTAATTATGGTAAATTACCACCCTCTTTTAATGAGGCATCTATTATTCTTTTATTAAAAAAGGTTAAAGACCCAACAGAGTGTTCCTCGTACAGGCCGATTTCTTTGCTTAATGTTGATGTTAAAATCTTGGCCAAAGTTTTGGCTTATAGATTAGAAACTGTTATTCCCTCTATTATTTCTGATGATCAAACTGGTTTTATTAAAAACCGTCTTCCTTTTTTTAATATTTGCCGTTTATTTAACATTTTATATTCACCTTCAACTGGGATTCCTGAATGTGTTATTTCCCTCGATGCGGAGAAAGCTTTTGATCATATAGAGTGGAACTACCTTCTTGCAGTTTTAGAAAAATTTGACTTCGGTCAAAGTTTTATCTCTTGGATCAAATTGCTGTATCTGTGTCCTACTGCCTCTGTTTTGACTAATTTTCAGAAATCCCGGTTATTTAACCTCAAATGTGGCACACGTTAAGGATGCCCTTTAAGTCCCTTTCTCTTTGATTTGGCTATAGAACCTTTGGCGATAGCATTTCAAAGCTGTCCTGAATTGACCGGGATTTGGGGGGGGGGGGTGTTGAGCATAAAGTTTCTCTTTATGCTGATGACTTATTACTTTTTCTTTCAAATCCGTCTACATCCTTACCTCCAATGTTCTCACTTCTTGATAAGTTTAGCCAGTTTTTTGGCTATAAACTTAATTTACATAAGAGTGAACTTTTCCCAATTAATAAAGAAGCACAAGAATTAGCATTTCGTGACCTCCCTTTTAAAGTAGTTCATAATCAATTTACTTATCTTGGGGTTACAGTTACAAGGAAGTTTAAAGATCTTTTTCGTGAAAATTTTGCCAATCTTTTATATACTACAAAACAGAGTCTGTCACAATGGTCACCTCTATCTATGTCTTTGGCAGGTCGTATTAATGTTGTTAAAATGTATGTTCTCCCTAAATTTTTATATTTATTTCAATCAATCCCAATATTTATTTCTAAAACTTTTTTTGATTCCTTAGACTATTATTTTGTCATATCTGTGGAAGAATAAGCATTCCAGAATTAATAAAGTTTATCTCCAAAAATCTAAAAATAGAGGGTGGCATGGCCTTACCTAACTTTCGTTTATATTATTAGGCAGCCACTATACGTTGTGCTACCTTTTGGCCTTTTTTCCATAGCCAACCCGAGTGCCCTAATTGGGTGGCAATGGAATTGAGTTCCACTAAAGATTTATCTATTTCTGCACTTCTTGGCTCTGTACTCCCTAGTAGTTTGTCTAGATTAATTGTTAATCCTCTTGTTAGACACACTTTGCGAATATGGGCTCAGTTTAGGAAATTTTATGGTTTCTATGGTTTTTCCTCTTCTAGTCCTATCTTACATAATCACCTTTTTTTACCTACTATGTATGATTCAACATTCCATGATTGGTATAGGAAGGGCATTAGACATTTTGAAGATCTTTTTATTGATAATCGCTTCGCATCTTTTCAACAGCTCTCTGCTAAGTTCAATCTGCCCAATGCTCATTTTTTTAGATATCTCCAAATTAGACACTTTATTAATCCTTTAATTCTAACTTCCCTGAAATGCCTGAGAAAAATGTTATGGATTTATTTCTTTCTATTAATCCTCTGGGTAAAGGTTTAATATCATTTATTCGTGATAAAGTAGCATTCTTATGGCGTGCCCCTGTGGATAAAATTAGAATGGCTTGGGAGCATGATTTAAATATCTCTTTATCTGATAAGACTTGGGACTCAATTCTCAAATCGGTTAATTCAACCTCTCTTTGTGCTCGCCATTGCCTTTAACAATTTAAGATTGTTCATAGAGCCCATATGTCTAAATCTAAATTATCTCGATTTTACCCTAATATTAGTCCTCTTTGTGATAAATGGAAAAGTGGCGAGGCCTCTCTTATTCATATGTACTGGTCCTGTCCTAGCTTAGAGAAATTTTGGAAAGATGTCTTCATAACTTTATCCTATATTCTGATTCACCACTTAGAATCTAACCCTTTAATTGCTTTGTTTGGTTTTTTGGGTGAGACAGATGTACGTTTGAGTTCGACTAAGTGTCGAATATTATCTTTTGCTTCTCTCCTGGCTAGATGTTTAATCCTCCTTAGATGGAGAGATGTTGCCCCGCCCACGCATGCTCAATGGCTTAATGATATTATGTCCTGCTTAGACCTTGAAAAAATTCATTATTCAGTTCTTAATTCGGATATAAAGTTCCATAAGGTCTGGGGACCTTTTATTGAGTACTTTCATAACCTTCCTCTTAATTAAGGTTTTTTTTTCGGTCCCTTGCTTTCAGCTCTTTTTTTTTGGTAGTAGGCATTATTATCTTCTGTTTTCAAGTGTACTTACAGTTTTGGGGGTTTGAATGTCCTGATTTATATTCTCTATATTGTGTTGTGGTTAGTCTGGAGTTATTTTTGTTGCGGGGCTTGGGGAGGATACTAACTTTACATGACTTCAATTTAGTTGCTTTCTCAATGATCTTTTTTGTATTATATTATTATTGTATGTTTATTTTTGCACTGTATTAATTTTCTTCATTTTGGTTTGGGGTTTTTTTCTATCTGTAGTGATGTAGAAAATGCATAAAAAAACAATAAAAAAGCTGCAGTTCAAAGTTAAATTTATTATCAAAGTATATGTCACCATATTCATTTTCCATTTTCTTGCGGGCCTACACATTTAAATCGAAGAAATTAATAAAATCAATGAAAGGCCACATTCAACAGGACGGACAAACAACCAACATACAAAAGACAACAATCTGTGCAAATACAAAAGGAAAAATAACAACAATGGTCTCTGGCCATTACAGAGACTTGGCTCAGGGGCAGGAATGGCTGTTGAGTGTGTCAGGTTTTAGGTATCAGATCTCTTGGTGGGGGAGCATTTTAGAGGTAGTGATCACAACTTTATCATACTGCTGAAGAGGGATAGGAGTAGACAGTTTGGGAAAAGAAAACATTTGGTGTAGGGGAAATATAATGTTATTAGGCAGGAACTTAGGAGCATATATTGGGAGCAGATGTTCTCAGTGGAAATGTGGCAAATTTCAGGGAACATTTGAATGGCTTTCTGCATAGGCATGTTCCATTGAAGCAGGGAAAGGATGGTAGGGTAACAGACCATGGTGTACAAAGAATGTGGAAAATCTAGTTAAGAAAAAAAAAGCTGACAAAAGGTTCAAGAAGCTAGGTACTAATAAAGTTCTAGAAAATTACAAGGTTGCCAGGAAGGAGCTGAAGAATGATATTAGGAGAGCTAGAAGGGGCAATGAGCAGGCCTTGGTGAGCAGAATTAAGGCAAACCCCAAGGCATTCTACAAATATAGGAAGAGCAAGAGAATGAGCCGTGTGAGAATAGGACAAACCAGGTACGATAGTGAAGAGTCGGAGGAGTTAGTGGAGGTACTTAATGAATACTTTGCTTTAGTATTCACCAGGGGAAAGGACCATGGTAATTGTGGGATGACTTACAGTGGACTGAAATGCTTGAGCATATAGATATTAAGAAAGAGAATGTGCTGTAGCTTTTGAAAAGCATTAAGTTAGGTAAGTCACCAGGAGTGGATGAGATATACCCCAGGCTATTCTAGAAAGCGAGGAAAGAGGTTACTGAGCCTCTAGCAATGATCTTTGCATCAATAGGGATGGGAGGATTGGAAAGTTGCAAGTGTTGTTCCCTTGTTCAAGAAAGGGTGTAGAGGTAACCCAGGAAATTATAGTTCAGCAAGTTGTTGGAGAAAATTCTGAGAGGCAGGATTTATGAGTATTTCGAGAGACATAATCTGATTAGGATCGTCAGCATGGTTTTGTCAAGGACAGGTCGTGCCTAATTGAATTCTTTGAGGATATGACAAAAGACATTGATGAAAGTACAGCAGTGGATGTAGTGTATATGGATTTCAATAAGGCATTTGATGAGGTTCCCCATCCAAAGGTTGGAGGTATTGTGGATAATCTAGAGGGTTGTCAGAGGTTACAGTGGGACATCGATAGGATGCAGAACTGGGCTGAGAAGTGGCAGATGGAGTTCAACCCAGATAAGTATGAAGTAGTTCATTTTGGAAGGTCAAATTTGAAGGAAGAATGTAATATTAATGGTAAGACTCTTGACAATGTGGATGATCAGTGAGATCTTGGGTCCGTGCCCATAGGACACCCAAAGCTACTGTGCAGGTTGACAATGTTGTTAAGAGGGTGTATGTTGTGTTGACATTCTTCAACCATGGGATTGAGTTCAAGAGCCATAAAGTAATGCTACAGCTACATAAGACCTTGGTCAGACCCCACTGTGTTCAGTTCTGGTTTCCTCACTACAGGAAGGATGTGAATACAATTGAGAGATTGCAGAGGAGGTTTACAAGGATGTTGCCTGGATTGGAGAGCATGCCTTATGAGAACAGGTTGAGTGAACTTTGCCTTTTCTCCTTGAAGTGACAGAGGCTGAGAGAGATGTATAAGATGATAAGAGGCATCAATCATGTGGATAACCAGAGGCTTTTTTCCAGGGCTGAAATGGCTAATATGAGGGATAATGGTTTTAAAGTGCTTGGAAATAGATACAGAGATTATGTCAGTGGTATGTTTTTCACAGAGAGTGATGGGTTTGTGGAATGCGACAGTGGTGGTGGTGGATACAATAAGGTTTTTAAGAGTCTCTTAGGTCTTTGAAAGTGAGGTCATAGGAGTGGGAAAGTGTCCATGATGGGGTGAGTGAAATTCTCTGCTCTAGTTATCCCAGGTACAAGGGTCAGGGATGTCTCTGATCATGTGCACAGCATCCTGAAATGTGAAGGTGATCAGTCAGATGTTGTGGTACACATTGGTACCAATGACATAGGCAGAAAGAGGAGATCCTGAAGAGTGAGTACAGAGAGCTTGATAGGAAGCTGAAAGAAAGGACCTCAAGGGTAGTAATCTCCGGATTGCTACCTGTGCCACGTGCCAGTGAGGGTAAGAGTAGGATGCTCTGGCAGATGAACACGTGGCTGAGAAACTGGTGTAGGGTACAGGGTTTCAGATTTCTAGATCATTGGGACATCTTCTGGGGCAGGTGGGACCTGTACAAGAGAGACGTGTTACACCTGAACTACAAGGGGACCAATATCCTTACAGGGAGGTTTGCTAGTGTTATTGGGGAGGGTTTAAACTAGATATGCAGGGGGATGGGAACCAGAGTGCCAGAGTAGATAGTGGAACAGGGGTAAAAATAAATTATGTTAGTAGTTCATGCAAAGTCACAAATAGTAAGGTTGTGTGTGGTGGTAACAATCTTCTGAGGTGTGTATATTTCAATGCGAGGAGTATTGTGGGAAAGGCAGATGAGCTGAGGGCCTGGATTGACACGTGGAATTATGACATTGTAGCCATCATTGAAACTTGGCTACAGGAGGGGCAGGACTGGCAAGCTCAATGTTCCAGGGTTCTGATGTTTCAGACGTGATAGAGGCAAAGGGATGAAGGGTGGGGGGGTGGGGGGGGGGTGGTGGCGGCTCTGCTAGTGTCGTGGTTACTTGAAATGACTTGGAGACACAGACAATTCTTCAAGAAAATTAAACCTTTATTTGCAAACAAAGGCTGAGGCAATCAATGAATTTGTCACTGAAAGCCCGCTGAGCTCTGATGTATAGCATTCTTTATAGTAGTTTCTTATCTCAGTTACATTTCGGGTTCATCGCCATACCCAATCGAGTGTTAATTGCATATCATCTATATATGAATTAATTAATCGCTTTTGCTTAGCCTGCGGTGCGCCACCATTATGTGCCACCCGTTCGCATTGGGACTTGAGTCTTTGCCAAGATTATGTTCTCCAGACATCCCCCCTCACATTACATTCCTGCCCGCCATCGTTATCTAATACTGAACAAAGGCTGAGTGTAATACATGGGATATACCTCAGCTAATAGTGCTGCAAAACAACAGGTGTTCTGTAAGTGCCATAATATGCAGCTAAAAGAGTACAAAGTATTTAATGAAAACAACACATAACAAAATGTGTCTAGAAAATAATACATATTAATATTTGGTACCTAGAAGTGATTACATAGTATAGTAAATAGCTAATACATAGTGATTATATTTCAGGTATATATATAGTGGTTATGTTTCAGGTATATAGTGGTTATGAGTGGTTATGTCAGGTATATTTCTCAATATAATCCCCCCTTTGAGACCCACAGGGTCTCACACAGAAAAAGAACACTCAGAGGCCGTGCACCAAAGCCAAAATAAAGTTCAGCATTTTAATCCCAAATCTGGGTCAACTACAATTTTCATACTCGGAGCTCAAAATGATCTCTCTCTCTGTTAACCTAGGCTGTTGAGCCAAAAACCTGTCCTTCCGTAGCTGAGACAGGAAAAAAGACTCAGACACCTTTACAGACTAGTGTCCACATCTTTAACACTTTCCAGTCCGCTTGGTGCATCGTGCAGACTGTAACAGTACATCATCGTTTTTTTTCCTTGTCCAGGGTCAGATTCAACAATTTCCAGGAGCACCGGAAATTGTTTTGCTGTCGCACACATTATCAAAGTCTTGATACGTGGAAGAAAACAGCACAGAATAAATGCACAACTTATTAGCACAATCTGCAGTCATTGCCAGTTTAGTCAGCCACGCACCCCATCCCCCTAGTTTGCTTTCTAACCAGTCAAACCACTGATGCCCAAATCCTGCATTCTGTTTGACCTCCTTCCGCAGATCCTTTAATTTATTCATTGCTCTGGTGAAAGACCCTTCTGGGCTAGTATTGTTCTGTATGAAAGTGCAGCATTGTTCTCCAAACATTACACACACACCTCCTTTTTCTGCCAAAAGCCAATCCAGTACCTGTCTGTTTTGCCACACCACCCTGCTAGTTGCATCCAGCTGTTGCCCTAAGGCCTCCAGTGCATCATCAGTGTAGTTGATGAACCTCTGTTGATTGTAGTATATATAATTTATCCATTCAACATTTTTACTTATCCCTATCACAGGTATGAGAGCTTCCCAGCCTGCAGCAATCTCATTCCGCGCCTTGAGTTCGTTAGGTATACCTCTCGGCTGTCCTATACTGTCAATCTGGATTGTCGGGTTAGGTTCATATTTTCTCTTCCGCTGTAGCAGTGTCCGTTGCTCAGGGAAGTTAGCGCTGGACTGTACTTCAGGGGACATTATAACTTCCTGAAGCAGCATGACACGCGTGTATGTTCCTGCCCACCTGAGGGGGAGCGCAGATCTCAGACCTCCTTCCTGTCCACACAGCCACCAAGTGTTTGTTAATGGGATAGTCTGAGAGTCCAATGCTCCCTCAGGAGGAGGGGTACCTATTAAGTGTTTTTTACCTGGGGTGACATCCCACGTCTGAGTGCAGTTGCCTTGGAAATGGCCAACTGGGCGAGTGCCCACCCGCATGAAACATTCATAATTCAGATGACCCTGCATTGTTCCTGCATAGGTGTTTGGCTCCTTTTATTTATAGCCCAGGGTCTACTATAATTACAGTGATAGGCAAGCTTGTTTTGGTCAAAATGAGAGGACGCCTGATACAGCATACAACAATATGGGCACATGGGTGCATTGTTCAGACAGTTTCTATAACAGGAATCCTCATGTAACAAGCCCTAGCACTGACTGGACCAGGACATCGTTGCTCACATTGCTCCCTGTGATCCCTACGCCACTGCGCACAAGTGGAAGAATTATAAGGCATGGGGACTACGTGCTGCCCAGGGTTTGCCTTTGAGCACAGGTAGCAATTCTGTCTTTCCATCGTGCTTGCTGTATACATTGCCCATTGGTACCATGTGTTCTCTTGTCGTGACAAAACGGTGTGTGTGCTACTTCTCTTACTGCGTGCTCCCGAGTTTCCCAGGGTTACATCATTCCCATGCCATATCCATGTTGATGGTTTCCAAGTCTGCGCTATAGTAGGCAGGTGTGTTATTCTGTGGGGCAAAACTGTTTGCACCCAAACCATCCCCATTATCTGGAGGAATATTACTATCCCCAACTTCATTCCCAGAGTCATCAGAATTACCAAAGATCTCCCTTACCACCTGGTCAAATTCCTGTGCTGCAGTGTCGGCTTCTTGATCCTCCAGGCTGGCCTCTGCAATCTGCTCCTCCTCACCACTTACCTCAGGTTCCGCATCTGACTATACCTGTGGAACTGGCCTAGTGTAGTGGTTGAGATGATACCAAGTGGAACGCCCTTCCACCTAAACCACAGTGGGCGATGCCTTGATTACTGTGAAAGGCCCTTCCCTTCTTGGTTCGTTCCACTTCCTTCGAAACGCTCGCACGTAGACCTGATCTCCTGGTTGGATTGGTCCTTCCCTTTGGACCGTCTCCGGCTCTTTCTGTTTTTCCTGTGTATAAATAGACTGATGTATCATAGTTAATTGCCACATGTATTGTCTTAGTTCAAGTTCTAATTGCTCTAATCTGGGTCCCTTATATGGTCCTCTCCATTGGGGCACTTGCATGGGCCTTCCAGTTAGCATTTCATGTGGTGTCAAGCATGTTACCCGATTAGTCTGCACACGGTAACTCATTAATGCTAACGGTAATGCATCAACCCAATTTAGTCTAGTCTCTGCACAAATTTTGTTCAGTATGGCCTTCAGAGTGCCATTGATTCATTCTACCATGCCCTGTGACTGTGGGTGGTACACACATCCAAACCTTTGTTTTATTCTCAGTACTTTTAATACCAATTTGACCACCCTTTGGATGAAGGCCGAACTGTCATCCGAGCTAATCTCCGTAGGTATTCCAAATCTGGGGATCACTTCATTTGTCAGGAACTTTACCACTGTTCCTGCCCCTTGATCTTTCGAGGGTACTGCCTCTACCCATCTGCTGAACCTGTCAAATACCACCAGAATATATCTTTTCCCTCTTACCGTCTTTATCATATCTACGTAGTCGACCACCAGATGTCGAAAGGGTCCTTCAGGCATGGGTATGTGACCTATTGGGGTTGTAATCCCCTTTTGAACGTTATTCTGTGCACAAACCTCACATTGTGCTAGAATATAGTCTATCGAAGCCTGTAAGGCGACCAGAAACCATCCTTTTTTATTTTCCTTATTACTTCCCCCCTTGCACAATGGTCCACTCCATGTGCTTCTGAAATTAGGATAGTCAACAAAGGAGTAGGTGCTACCCACAAACCATCCTCCGTGCTCCACAGGCCTTCTGAGTTTTGTTTGGCCCCCCCGTCGCCTCCACATTGTCTGTTCTGCCAACGTTGCCCTACCTTGCATTTCAACCAGGTCCTCTAGCATGGGTTCTGGCTCTAGGCGTACCTGGGGTGCAATAATAACTGATGTACACCCAGACGTTTTCCTGGCTGCTTCATCTGCAGCTTGATTTCCTTTAGTTATCATACCATTCCATTTCTTGTATGCCTGGCATTTCACTATAGCCAGTGCTTGGGGTTTCATAAGTGCTTTTATTAAGTCTGAAATTTGCTGACAATGTTGAATGGGGTCTCCATTACCTTTCCTGAAACCTCTCTGTTTCCACACTGCCCCAAACAGATGACACACCCCGTGGGCATATGCCGAATCAGTGTAAATGTCTACTTTCTCACCTTCCGTCATCTCACATGCTGCTGTCAAAGCCTTGAGTTTTGCTAATTGGGCGGAGCACGGTTGTGGACAAGCTTCCACTCTAATGATCTTAAAGCTTGACTGGTCCTGCTGTACTATTGAGAATCCTGCATGATTTCCATCATAATCCCTATGACAAGAACCATCTACAAACAGAACCTTTTTATCCAAATCCTCTAGTGGCTCTGACCGTAAATCTGCTCTCAGCTTGGCAAATGTCATCGTTTTCCCTACACAATCATGGGGTTCTCCTTCGCAGCTCAAAGGGACGTAATCGGCTACGTTACTGGTGGTACATCTTTGTATAGTTACATCTGGAAATGTCAACAGCATCTGATACGCTGCTATCCTGGCTGGTGTTAACACAAATTTCCCTCTATCCAGCAATTCTGCTACCTTGTGGTGTGTGTACAGAATTACAGGATAACCCATAGTTACAGATGATGCCTTCTCATACGCACAGTACAGTGCTGCCAATTCCTGATAACAAGGTGGTTAGCCCTGGGCCACCTCGTCCAGTTTTGCACTGTAGTACGCTATTGGCTGCTTCGCCTTCCCTGTACCTGTAACTTGTATCAGCACTGCTGCGGCATAGCCTTCCCGTCGATTAGATACATACAAATGGAAAACCTTTTCATAGTCAGGTAATGCTAATGCTGGGGCTGACTGCAATCCCTGTTTAATAGTATTGAAAGCTATCTCTGCCTCCTCATTCCACTGCAAGCTAGTTCTCAAATTGGTATGGCCTGCTTCCTTCATTATCTTCCTCAGTGGTGCTACAATCTCAGCATATTCTCCAATCCAATCTGAGCTATATCCTGTCATTCCTAAAAACGTCATCATCTGCCCTACTGTTTGGGGCTTTGGAGCTTTCGTTATCACCTCAATCTGACTCGGCACTACTGCCTTTACGCCTTTAGATACCATCCTTCCTAAATATTCCACCTGCTGCTTACAAAATTGCAGTTTTTTCCTAGATATTTTATGTCCATACGCCAGTTTCTCTAGAAGTATCACAGTATTCCGTTCACACTGCTCCTTACTTTCAGAGCAAATCAACAAATCATCCACATACTGTATCAGTGTACTTACCAGCGAAATGCCATCCAAATCTTCCTTCAATACTTTATTAAAAACATGTGGTGAATGCTTAAATCCTTGTGGCATTCTAGTGTAGGTGTACTGGCTGCTTCTGTATGTAAATGCAAACAAATACTGACACTGTTCGGCTAGGGCAGGGGTCAGCAACCTTTACCACTGAAAGAGCCACTTGGACCCGTTTCCCACAGAAAAGAAAACACTGGGAGCCGCAAAACCCGTTTGACATTTAAAATGAAATAACACTGCATACAACGTTTTTTTTGCCTTTATGCTATGTATAAACAAACTATAATGTGTTGCATTTATGAAATTGATGAACTCCTGCAGAGAAAACGAAATTACATTTCTGCATGCAACAAAAACATTTTGAACTCCGAAAAAAAGACGGGTTGAAAGTTACTTTTAAGTAAAATATTCAATGTCTATTTGAGTCCTTCTTGTATTTATGAAAAACGCTGAACTTAAATTTTCCGCCAGCAGCAAACCAAAAATAACGTCAGCCAGCTGTCATCCTGAAAAATGAAAGGACTATTTCACTGAACAATGAAAAAATATGAATATAAGTAAAATAATAGGCAATTAAAATATTTATCATACTTGGTTAATGGGATTTCTGCTCCTGGACCTCAGCGCACAGCGTCTGCACATCAGGGCTGTATGATGTCACCTTCATCTTTACACAGGATCGCAAGCTGTCATCTGTGAGGTTTTCAATATCACTCCATTTGTGTTTCTGAGCAAGAACGGCCTTCTGACGGGCAACATCTTCAAGGTCTGCTGTCAAGCGTCTAAACTTGGACACCCATATGTCTTTGTCGGCTATGTCGGCCAGTTCCATCTCAAGATCAGGTTGACTCACACCTGCCAATGCAGTCGTATTCAGTAGGGATGGATCGATGCTTAAGGGAGTGACCGGGAAGGATAATGTGTTTTTTTCCTCTCTGAACTCACAGAAGCGTTTCCCAAACGATGTTTGCATTGCGATGATTGCAGAATGTAAATACTCCGAAATTATCATGTCGTGACCTTGTTTGAACTCTCTCAAATTGGGGAAGTGAGACAAAGTGCCTTTCTGTAAATCTCTGGCAAGCACTGTCAACTTGCGCTCGAATGCCAAAACATCCTCCAACATGTGCAGGGCTGTACGTCCTTTCCCCTGAAGAGCTGTGTTCAGCGTGTTCAGGTGCGCTGTCATGTCTACCATGAAGTGTAGCTTTTCCAGCCACTCTGGCTGTTCCAGCTCAGGAAAGGTGAGCCCTTTGCTGCCCAGGAAAGTTTTCACTTCTTCCAGACACGCGACAAAGCGTTTCAGCACCTTCCGTCTGGACAGCCAGCGATAAAAACACGTTGTAGCGGTGTCAGTAAACTGCAGTCAAAGATAGCTTTATTCGAACTAAACAGCCTTGCTTTTAAGCCTCCCTCAACCCAGCCCCCATGGACGCAGATGCTGCAAAAGACGCGTACTCACAAACCCCCGTAGGCTATCTCCCTTAGCCGGAATGCTGGCTAATTGTGAGCCGTTTCGGATGTGGCAGGAAATGTGTCGCTACACTTAGGTTGTACAAGATCACCATAATTACATTTCAAAAGCTAACAAACTAACATAAAATACATTTTAATTAAATACTGACCAATTATTTCCCAAAGCCACAGGGAGCCGCAGCGCAGAGGTGAAAGAGCCACAAATGGCTCGGGAGCCGCAGGTTGCCGACCCCCGGGCTAGGGGAATGCTGAAGAAAGCCGAACACAAATCAATTACTGAAAAGTAGCTTGCTTCTGGCGGGATATTAGTCAGCAGCGTGTGTGGATTTGGGACCACTGCTGCCAAATCCTCCACTACCTCATTCACTGCTCGTAAGTCATGCACCAGTCTCCATTTAGACCTGTCCGCTTTTGGGACAGGCAACAGCGGAGTATTGCAGGGGCTGTTTACTCTCTTAAGCACTCCTGCCGCCAACAGTCCCTGTATTGTCGGCACTATACCTTCCTCTTCTTCCGGCCTTAAGGGATATTGTGGTCTCCTAGGTGGAACTGCTCCTTTTTTTAACCTTACCTCCACCGGACTGGCTGTTTTTATTTTCCCCACGTCCGTGTCATGTTGCGACCACAGAATAGATGACAACTTGTCCAATATTCTATTTTCCTGCTGACCCCTTGCCTTCCCCAACAACGGCATATGTGGCTGAGGAGTTACTTCAACTTCCTTCGTAGTTCCTGTCACATCTATGTTTACCCCTATTTTATTGTAGTTGTTGTTTCCGGATATCCATACCTCAGGCATAACCTTTCTCCAAACTGTTATGGTGCATACCTGCTTTACCAGAGGTCCTAAGTCTTTAGACTGGTATCCCTCATTTACCAGCAGGGTTATATGGGGTACAGATTCCGGTATTCTGTACCATTCCTTCAAGAAGGTATTCCACCTGACTTGCAGGGCTGCCCCCTGCTTCCCAATTACTATGGCTTCCCCTTTTAGGTGTTGTCGAATATCTGTCCTCATGTTCCATTTCCTCTCTACCTCCTTATTCTGAGCCTCATCGAAAATTACAGTACAATGTAACTCAGATTTGGGCGCTACAGCCTTAGGTAATACTTTTCCCAGGTATCCCAGATCTGATCTTCTGTGTCCCCTATCCAAAAAAACATTGGCTCTCTTATCTTCTCGCACTATTAATTGAACCCCTGCTCTTTCCACACTTAACCCATTTCTGGTGCATTCTAATTTTAATTCCAATTTCAATAGAGCATCTCTGCCTAACAAATTAATTGGAGTTCCTTTAGATACTAGTACTGGTAAAACAATTCCTTTATTTCCCATTTTCAAATGCTCTGGAGCCGTGTATTGTGTCAACTGTGTTTTCCCCGAGAACCCTACCGTCTTTATAAACTTTCCTGACATGGGAAGGTGAAGGGCATACTGCGGCTGTACGCAAGTGTACGTGGCTCCAGTATCTATCATCATTGGTGTCAGTTGCCCTTCTAACATAACCTGAACCATAGGTTCCTCCTCTGCCTCCTTCGTTATCATTGGGTAATGTCCCTTCCCACTCGAGTTCTCGGGGCACCCCTAATACCTTGCATTAGGGTTTACAGGTCCGCCTTTACCCCCAGGAGCCGGCATGTGGCCAAACTGTGGTTCCCTTGTCATCGGTTCCTGCTGATACGAGACAGGCCATGGTTTAAATGGGCAGTCTCTCTTCATGTGTCCAGGCTGGTTGCATCCCCAGCATAATCTTTCTATCTCTCTTTCCCTCTGTCTCCTCACTAGTCCTCTCTGCCCATAATTCCTCTGTCCCCCTCCTTGGAAGTTCCAGTCCCATCTGGGCTGTTGCTTAAATTTACTCTGTCCCCAATAGGGCATCTGTGGAAATGTTCCTCCGAAGACATTCATTATTGGCATGGGGTTTTCTGGCCCTTGACTGACAGAATGACCGGTTCCCCCATCTAATGGTGTAATGGTTGTACTCACACTAGTGATGGCTGGCAGCATCTTTTTGCTTTTTTCTTTGTCCTTCTTTTTCAGTTCTTCGAGCTGCATTTGCAATAGTTTTCGCTGCACCTCTTCTTGCTGCTCAGCCAGCTTTTGTTTGTCTCTCCGATATTTCTCCACCGCGTGGACTACGTGATCACTGAATGCTCGTGGGGTCAGTGATGACAGCCCAACCACTTCCTCCAATTTAGACTTGACCTGTGGAGGCATCGCATCCAAAAATGTTCTGACGGAACAGTGAGTTCAGAAACAAGCTATTTTCCACCTCTTGCTCAGTCTCCAGTCTCCATCTTTTCAACTGGTTTTCTACATAGGCTGTTGGGTTTTCAGTGTCTCCCAGTAGTTCCCCCTTTAAGGCTTTGGGGTCTACTCTGGGTGGATAAAGCTTCCTGAGGGCCTGCCATACCCTCTGTCTCACTGGATTAAAATTGGCCCCATCAGTCTGTGGGCTGTCCACATTCTGTAATTCAGCCATCTCCATCAGTTCTTTCAGCTTGGAAGATCCCATCAACCTTATCAGCAGTGCCTTCAAATCTCCCATAGCCAACAATTGTCCCGTTGTTTCCTCCTCAGAGGCTCTAATCCACTTTCCTGCCCCCTCGTGCAGACTAGGCAGAGTATTTTTCAGCCTTTCCAGGTCCTGGGATCCCCAAGGGATATACTGTACTTGTCCTGATCCCTTTACCAGCAGTAGCAGCATTTCCCTCTCCCCGTTCCATGTAATCAAACTTTCTGCCTCACCTGATTCTTCATCTATTGCTGACCCTATTTCTACTGGCTGCCACTCATACCTCCTTGGGGTATACCTTCTTCCTTGCTCCTTCTCTTCTCTAGTCCCCTCTTCCATCTCCAATATCTGCCTCTCCGTCCTCTCTCGTACTTCCTCCAAACTCTCGTCTCCTACCTTTCTCCAACTTCCTCTTAACTCACTCCATTCTTGCTGTCTGGATGATTCCTGTTCTCTTCTAGTCCGTCTGTCTCTACAGAATAACCCGATATTCCTCATAATCCCTCTTCTCTCTCAGCTGCTGTAGCTTTTCCACTTCTCTTTCCATCTCCTTTCTTTCCTGTTCTATCTTTATCTTTTCTCCCTCTATCTCGTTCCTCAGCACCTCTCTCACCTTCTCATACTTCCTTTTTTCCTCCTCAGAGTCCCAGACCTCTACCTCCCCCTGCAGGCTTACTGTTCCTGATATTATGGGGCATTGTTTGGGTGTTCCCTGCTCATTACAGGGAGGGGGTCTTTCTACTTCTTTCAGATCCGGGTACAGAGCTGAAGCCGGGCTTCTGTTAGGTTTTTCCTCTCCCCCACCTGACTGTATTTCCTGTTCCTTTTTGTCTTTTTCGTTTATAATCAATATCCTGCCTGTCTTCCTCAATCTCTCCCCCTCCATCCTAAAAAGTTTCAATACTTCCATCTCCTGCTCTCTCCTTTCCTCCCTTTTCTTGGACTTATTGTTTGGTTTATAATTTTTAATTAGTGCTTCCAGCTCTTCACACAAGCTTACATTGAATGTCCCTTCTTTTGGCCATTTCGTGCACAGGTTTTTGGTTCTTTTTTCCCATTTCTCTGAAATTGCAGTAATCTCACCTCTACTTACCGGGAATTTCTTGCACAGTATGTCTACTGCTGTTCCTTTTTCCTCCATCATGTTATTTTCTCCTTTTCTTAGGTATTATTTCTTAAAAGTCTCACAGTTCAAATACTTCCCCGATCCTATCTTTACACCTAGCCCTACAGTTGTCTACCAGTGTTTAAGCACTTTATCAAATACTTCTTACTTTCTGTACCGTTTTGTCCAAGCAGCCCTCAACCTAGGGCAGTACTCACAGAAGTTTCTCTTCACTCACCCTGCCCGTTCAGCCCTTCGCTTTGTGCGAAGCGGTATCCACAGGGATTTACCAACACCACGTGGAATTTTCTTTACTCAACTTCTTGTTACCTTATTCGTACTTACCCCCACTGCAGTGTTCTCGATCAATCCTCTGAGCCTCCTGTCAAACCCTCAATTCTGCCAGATTCTATGGATCGGAGAGACCCTTCGGCAGTTGCTACACACTTCTGAGTCCCCGAGACCCCCAAAACCAACAGAATTTTAATCCAAATTATCGCAAAAAGCACTTACCTTTTTCTGGGTGCACCCGTAATTCTGATAGCTCTGTAAGGGCTCCCGAGGGACTGGGAAGCGACCTCAACCCGCCGGATCTTTTCCTCGGGTCTCTTCCCGGTCCTGCCGCAGTCGCCAATTTTGTCGTGGTTACTTGAAATGACTTGGAGACACAGACAATTCTTCAAGAAAATTAAACCTTTATTTGCAAACAAAGGCTGAGGCAATCAATGAATTTGTCACTGAAAGCCCGCTGAGCTCTGGTGTATAGCATTCTTTATAGTAATTTCTTATCTCAGTTACATTTTGGGTTCATCGCCATACCCAATCGAGTATTAATTGCGTATCATCTATATATGAATTAATTAATCGCTTTTGCCTAGCCCGCGGTGCGCCACCATTATGTGCCACTCGTTCGCATTGGGACTTGAGTCTTTGCCAAGATTATGTTCTCCAGACATCCCCCCTCACATTACATTCCCGCCCGCAGCATCCTGCCCGCCACCGTTATCTCATACTGAACAAAGGCTGAGTGTAATACATGGGATATACTTCAGCTAATAGTGCTGCAAAACAACAGGTGTTCTGTAAGTGCCATAATATGCAGCTAAAAGAGTACAAAGTATCTAGTGAAAACAACACATAACAAAATGTGTCTAGAAAATAATACATATTAATATTTGGTACCTAGAATTGATTACATAGTGTAGTAAATAGCTAATACATAGTGATTATATTTCAGGTATATATGTAGTGGTTATGTTTCAGGTATATAGTGGTTATGAGTGGTTATGTCAGGTATATTTCTCAATACTAGTCAGGGAAAATATTACAGCAGTGCTTCAGCAGGAAAGATTAGAGGGCTTGTCTACTGAAGCCATATGGGTGGAGCTGAGAAACAGGAAGGGTGTGACCACATTAATAGGGTTGCATTATAGACCACCCAATAGTCAGCAAGAATTGGAGGAGCAAATCTGCAGAGACAATTGCAGGAGACAGAAAGTTGTGATTACTATCAAAGGTCTAGATGGGTTAGAATTTGTGAAATGTGTTCAGGAAAGTTTTCTAAATCAATATATAGATGTACGAACTAGGGAAGATGCAATATTAGATCTCCTTTTAGGAAATGAGTTAGGGCAGGTGACGGAAGTGTGTGTAGGGGAACACTTTGGTTCCAGTGATCATAACGTCATTAGTTTCAACTTGATAAAGAAAGATCTGGTCCTCGAGTTGAAGTTCTAAACTGGAAAAAGGCCAAATTTGAAGAAATGAGAAAGGATCTAAGAAGTGTAGATTAGGACAGGTTGTTCTCTGGCAAGGATGTGATTGGTAAGTGGGAGGCCTTCAAAGGAGAAATTTTGAGAGTGCAGAGTTTGTATGTTCCTGTCAGGCAAAACGAATAAGAATAAGGAACCTTGGTTCTCAAGGGATATTAGACCTCTGATAAAGAAGAAGTGAGATGTACAATATGTATAGGCAACAGGGAGGAAATAAGATGCTTGCGGAGTATAAAGAGAGTAAGAAAATACTTAAGAAAGAAATCAGGAGGGCAAAAAGAAGACATGAGGTTGCTTTGGCAGTCCGGGTGAAGGATAATCCTAAGAGCTTCTACAGGTATGTTAAGAGCAAAAGGATAGTAAGGGATAAAATTGGTCCTTTTGAAGATCAGAGTGGTCGGCTATGTATGGAACCAAAACAAATGGGAGAGATATTAAAAGGTTTTTTTTGTATCTGTATTTACTAAGGAAACTGGAATGGAGTCTATGGAAACAAGGCGAACAAGTAGGGAGGTCATGGAACTTATACAGATTAGAGAGGAGGAGGTACTTGCAGTCTTGAGGCAAATCAGAGTAGATAAATCCCCAGGACATGACAGGGTATTTCCTCGGACCTTGAAGGAGACTAGTGTTGAAATTGCAGGGGCCCTGGCAGAAATATTTTAAATGTCAATATCCATGAGTCAGGTGCCAGAGGATTGGAGGATAGCTCATTTAGTTCCATCGTTTAAAAAAGGCTCAAAAAGAAAGCCAGGAAATTATAGGCCGGTAAGTTTGACATCGGTAATAGGTAAGTTATTGGAGGGAATACTAAGAGATAGGATCTACAAGTATTTGGATAGACTGGGACTTATTAGAAACAGTCAGCACGGCTTTGTGTGTGATAGGTCATGTTTAACCAATCTATCAGAGTTTTTCGAGGAAGTTGCCAGGAAAGCGGATGAAGGGAAGGCAGTGGATGTTGTATACATGGACTTCAGTAAGGCCTTTGACAAGGTCCCTCATGGGAGGTTAGTTAGGAAGATTCAGTCACTAGGTATACATGGAGATATAGTAAATTAGACATTGGCTCAATGGAAGAAGCCAGAGAGTGGTAGTGGAGGATTGCTACTCTGAGTAGAGGCCTGTGACCAATGGTGTGCCACAGGGATCAGTGCTGGGTCCATTGTTATTTGTCATCCATATCAATGATCTGGATGATAATGTGGCAAATTGGATCTGCAGATTTGCTGATGATACGAAGATTGGAGGTGTAGTGGACAGTGAGGAAGGTTTTCAAAGCTTGCAGAGGGATTTGGACCAGTTGAAGGAATGGGCTGAAAAATGGCAGGTGGAGTTCAATGCGGACAAGTGTGAGGTATTGCACTTTGAAGGACAAACAAAGGTAGAACATACAAGGTAAATGGTAGGACACTGAGGAGTGCAGTAGAACAGAGGGATCTGGGAGTACAGATACATAATTCCCTAAAAGTGGCGTCACAAGTAGATAGGGTTGTAAAGAGAACTTTTGGTATATTGGCCTTTATAAATCAAAGTATTGAGTATAAGAGTTGGAATGTAATGGTGAGGTTGTATAAGACATTGGTGAGACCGAATTTGGAGTATTGTGTGTAGTTTTGGTCACCTAATTACAGGAAGGATATATTGGTAAGGTTGAAAGAGTGCAGAGAAGGTTTACAAGGATGTTGCCGGGACTTGAGAAACTGAGTTACAGAGAAAGGTTGAATAAGTTAGGACTTTATTCCCTGGAGCATAGGAGAATGAGGGGTGATTTGATAGAGGTGTCTAAAATTATGATGGGTATAGATAGAGTGAATGCAAGTTGGCTTTTTCCACTGAGGCCAGGGGAGAAAAAAAAGAGGTCATGGGTTAAGGGTGAAGGAGGAAAAGTTTAAAGGGAACATTGGGGGGGGCTTCTTCATGCAGAGAGTGCTGGGAATGTGGAATGAGCTGCCAGATGAAGAAAATCTTGGACAGATATATGGATGAGAGGGGTTTGGAGGGATATGGCCAAGGTGCAGATCAGTGGGACTAGGCAAAAAAAAATGGTTTGGCACAGCCAAGAAGGGCCAAAAGGCCTGTTTTTGTGCTGTAATGTTCTATGATTCTATGGTTCAAGAGGCTGATGGTTGAGGAGTAATTACAATTCCTGAACCTGCTGGTATGGGTCCTGAGGTTCCTATACCTTCCTCCTGATGGCAGCAGTGAGAAGAGAGCATGATCTGGATGGTGGGGGCTTTGATGATGGATACTGCATTTCTGTGACAGCACTCTGTGTAGATGTGTTCAATGGTAGGTAGGGCTTTTCCTGTGGACTGGCGGATCCACTCTTTTTGTTCAAGGGCACTGGTATTTCCTTTCCAGGCTGTGATGCAACTAGTCAATATACTCTTCACCACACATCAAAAGCATTTCAGGATGTATATTATATATATTCCTCTGACATTAAATTGGACCTTTGAACATCTACAGAGTTTGGCAAAGACTTCTCATTCCAAATCTTCACAATCTTCTAAGGAAATAGAGGCCTGCAGTGCTTTCTTCATAATGGCATTTACCCACTGGACTGAGGACAGATCCTCTGAAATGGTAACACTGAGGAATTTAAAGTTAATGACCTTCTCCACCTCTGATCCCCCAGTAAGAAATGGAGGTCTCATGGACCTCCATTTTCTTCCTCCTGAAGTCAATAATCAGCTTCTTGGTCTTGCTGACATTGAGTGAGGGGTTGTTGTGGCATCACTCAGCCAGATTTTCAATGTCCCTCTTATATGCTGATTCATCATCACCTTTGACTTGGCCAGCACCAGTGGTGTCGTCAGCAAACTTAAATGTGACATTGAATCAGCGCTTAGCCACACTGTCATAAGTGTAAAGCGAGTGGAGCAGGAGGCTTAGCACACAGCCTTGTAGTACACTGTGCTGATAAAGATTGTGGAAGAGGTATTGAGGCCAAAGTCTTGAAGTTTATTGATTAGTTTTGCGTGGGTGATTGTATTGAATGTTGAGCTGTTGTTAATGAAGAGCATCCTTTTCTGATCAGATATTTCAGGGTTGAGTGAAGAGCTAATGAAGTAGCATGTGCTGTGGACATTGTGAGAGTAGGAAAACTGGAGTGGATCCAAGTTGCCTCTCAGGCAGGAGTTGATATATTTCATCACCAACCTCTCAAAGTACCTCATTATAGTGAATGTAAATTCTACTAGACAATTGTTATTGAGGCAAATTTTTCTTAGGCACTGCCTAAGGCACTAATGGCACTAATTGAAGCCTGCTTGAAGCAGATGGGTACCCCGGACTGCTGAAATGAGAGATAAAAGGTATTGGCAAACATTAGACAATAGACAATAGGTACAGGAGTAGGCCATTCAGCCCTTCGAGCCAGCACCACCATTGAATGTGATCATGGCTGATCTTCCACAATCAGTACCCCGTTCCTGCCTTCTCCCCATATCCCTTGACTCTGCTGTCTTTAAGAGCTCTATCTAACTCTTTCTTGAAAGCATCCAGAGAATTGGCTTCCACTGCCTTCTGAGGCAGAGCATTCCATAGATCCACAACTCTCTGGGTGCAAAGGTTTTTCCTCAACTCTGTTCTAAATGGCCTACCCCTTATTCTTAAACTGTGGCCTCTGGTTCTGGACTCCCCCAACATCAGGAACATGTTTCCTGCCTCTAGTGTGTCCAATCCCTTAATAATCTTATATGTTTCAATCAGATCCCTTCTCATCCTTCTAAATTCCAGTGTATACAAGCCCAGCCGCTCCAATTTTTTAACATATGACAGTCCCGCCATCCCGGGAATTAACCTTGTGAACCTATGCTGCACTCCCTCAATAGCAAGAATGTCCTTCCTCAAATTTGGAGACCAAAACTGAATTCTAGCCAGTTGATCAGCACAGGTCTTTAGTACACG
This sequence comes from Hypanus sabinus, assembly GCF_030144855.1. Lineage (NCBI taxonomy): Eukaryota > Metazoa > Chordata > Chondrichthyes > Myliobatiformes > Dasyatidae > Hypanus > Hypanus sabinus. Next base: position 57,716,631 of record NC_082724.1, on the reverse strand, counting down.
GCCAAATACCCCATCTGGGCTGGATGCTTTCTGTAAGTTCACCTCCTGGACAACGCTTTCAAGTCAACCTCAGAAACTGAAATCACAGGGTCATCGGGGCTATGGGAACTTGTGCAGGTTACTCTGTGTTTTGGTGGTCATGGTGAGGATAGATGGCATTGAGCTCATCTGGGAGCAAAGGCTTGTTGTCACCTATGTCCTATGTCACTTGGTTTCACTTTGTGGAACCCTATTATTCAAACCCTGTCACAGCTGTTGAGCATCCTTCAGTGATTCAAGTTTGGTTCAGACTTGCCACTTTGCATGTGAGATGGCTTTCCAGAGATTATACTTGCATCTTACCTGGTCACCAGACCTGAATCCCATTGATCTGGCCCTTGCAGATTGCACATCTCATAGATCATTTGGAGTTTCTGGTTGGGGAAGACACTCTCTTTATGACTGTTTCTATGAAGTCCGTTACAACTTTGGTGTATCTGTTCAGATCTTCTGATGAGTCCTTAAATAGGGCACAGTGCATCGACTCAAAGCAATCCCTTAGCCACTTCTCTGACCCCCAACCATCATTCTGTTGTCCTTATCTCTAGAGCTTTGCTGTTTAGCCTCTGCCTGAATACAGGTAGGAGGAGGACAGCCAAGTGATCAGCTTTCCCAAAATGTGGTCTAGCAATGGAACAGTCTGCATTCTTAATCATAGTCGCAGTGGTTGAATGTGTTGGGACCCCTGGTGCTGCAGGTTATATGTTGATGATAAAGGGCAGTAATTCCTTCAAACAAGCTTGATTGAAGTCTCTGACAATGGTTTGAAAGGCATCAGGATATGTTGCCTCTTGTTCGCTGATGGCAGTACTTTGAGAGTCTGTTTAACAACTGCCCTTGATAGAATGTAAACTGTAGTCAAGATCAGGGAGGAAAACTCTCTTGGTAAGTAGAATGGTCGGCACTTAACCGTTAGGTGTTCCATGTCAAAGGAACAAGAATGTGACAAGACCACGGTGTGAAAAAACCCTGTAGAGTTTATCATGAAACACAGACCTCTCCAACTTTTTTCCTTCTCCAAAACAGCTGTCTGGTCCATCTGCCGTTTTGAGAAGCCCTTGGAACTTATTGATGTATCAGGTGTGTCCAGAGTGAGACATGTCTCCATGCACCTCTAAACACAACAATTTCACATATCCCTCCGATACAGCAATCTTCCCCCGGGGTCGTCAATCTTGTTCTCCAGTGACTACATTTACTAGCAAGACGTTGAGTATTGGAAGTTTCATTCTCCTGCATTTCAGTCTATCTTGGAATCCTCCCATCCTCCAGTTCTGTCAGCCATAGCAATGTACCTTCATCTGTTTAAAGTTACCGTACCTGTATACTTGAGAGTTAAGTCCACTGAGTCCTTCAGAAGATTGTGAAATTACTAGTTGATTAAGACAGTTCAAAAGTACGTTACTTACGGGGAAATTACAGGCTGCAGATTTCAATGAGAGTAGTTCAGTAGAACATTTAGAAGTTTTGCAGCTGCCTGCACAAGTTGCCATGGTTTACCTGTGCCACCTTGCCACACTGACTTACATCAGAAAGAGCATTGCTATGGAGTAGGGACATTCTGTTGTAATTGTATGAGTTGTTAGTGAAGCAACACTTCTAGCACTGCATATAGTGTAGTGTGGCGGCCTGCACACACAGGACTCGAACTGCCATCGGGAGCCACAGGCAGACACGTGGTAGCACGTTTGGAACTACCCGCTTGGGGGCGGACCTTCTGGGGACAGTCTGATGCCACGTCCAACGCACGGGTCGCAGAGGCCCGTGGGAGGGGAGATTTAAGTGCACGATTTTGAGTCAGTAAAGGCATTCTGAGTTCAGCTCTCTCTGCCTCTGTGCATTTCTTTAGTAGCGCGTTGCGTGTGACTACATTGGTGACCCCGACGTTGCAGACGGCATCTGGAGCCGGTGAGTCAGTGACCAGCCATGAGTTCGAGCAACTTGCACAGTACAGTCTCTCTGAAGCTCCCAACTTTCTGGGCCACTCAGCCCCACATTTGGTTCGAGCAGGCTGAGGCCCAGTTCAATAACAGAGACATTATAGCCAACGCCATGGTCAGCACGCTTGAGCAGGAGACGGCAGGCCGATCATCGACTTCCTACGCCAGCCACCAACGGAGGACAGGTACACTAAGCTTAAGGCGCTCCTGATCCGTACCTTTGGACTCTCCTGCCGCGAAAGAGCTTCTACACATGGACGGCCTGGGTGAACGCATGCCATCCGAGCTCATGAATGATGTGCTGGCGCTTATGGATGGCCATAAGCCGTGCCTTTTATTTGAACAGTTGTTCCTCGAGCAAATGTCAGAGGACATTCGCCTCCTCCTCGCGAGTGAGGATTTTAGCGACCCACGCAGGGTCAGCGTACTCCCCCCCTCGAACAGGGAGACTCGTAACGCGGTCCCAGGCCCAGAACTCACTGCTGCAAATGGCATCAGTATTCAGATGTACTGAAAACTATCTCACTGCATTTTGGGTCCAGCCATTTCACTTGGACCTTCACGTTGACAGCGGTGTCACAGCCACTACTAGGGGCAGATTTCCTGTGGGCCATCTGCTTCCTGGTTCACATAAAAGGCCGGTGTTTGATCCACACCGAGATGTTCCAGACTTTCCAGCTCGGAGAAGCCAAGCTATCAGCCTTCCACCTGGATTCTGTGACCCTCTAGGATAACGAATTTGCCAGGGTGTTGGCGGAATTCCCCTCCATAGTCACCCTACAGGTCTTCATGGCCGACCCCAAGCACGACGTGCAGCACCACATCACCACGCAAGGACCGCCACTGCATACCCGAGCTCGCAGGCTCCCACCCGACAAGCTCCACCTCGCCAAGGAGGAGTTCCATAAGATGGAAGAGAAGGGAATCGTACGCCGCTCAGAGAGCCCGTGGGCATCCCCGCTGCACATGGTGCCCAAGTCCGCAGGAGGTTGGAGGCCCTGTGGAGAGTCCAGAGGCTCAACGATGCCACAACCGCTGACAGATACCCGGTACTCCACATCCAGGACTTCAAGGCGAACCTGCACGGAGCGACCATCTTCTCCTTAATCAACCTGGTCAGGGGATACCATCAGATCCCAGTGCACCCCGACGATGTGCCCAAGACAGCCCTCATCACCTCATTCGGTTTGTTCGAATTCCTGAGGATGCCTTTTGGTCTCAAGAATGCAGCCCAAACTTTCCAAAGGCTCATGGACTCGGTGGGATGTGGCCTGGGTTTTGTTTTCATTTACTTAGACGATACCCTGATGGCCAGCAGTTCTCACCAAGAGCACGTGGCACATTTGCGCCAGCTCTGCCAATGCCTGAGCGACCACGGACTGGCAATCAATCCGGCGAAGTGCCAGTTCGGGCTGACTGAGATCAACTTCTTGGGCCACGGAGTCAACCGACATGGCGCAGTTCCCCTACTGAACAAGGTCCAGGCCATCTGCCAGTTTTCCAAGCCCAGCACGGTCAAGGGCCTGCAGGAGTTCATAGGGATGGACAACTTTTATCATCGGTTCGTGCTGGCGGCGACCTGCATCATGAGACCCTTGTTCCACCTGATGGCCAGCAAGGCCAAAGAAGTGGCATGGTACATGGAGTCCACGGAGGCATTTGAGCAGGCCAAGGAGGCGCTGGCAAGGGCGGCCCTCCTAGCGCACCCGAGAGTCGATGTACCAATGGCACTCACAGTAGTCGGTGGAGTCCTGGAGCAGCTCGTTGAGGACCAGAGGCGACCACTCGCTTTCTTCAGCTGGCACCTTCGGCCACCAGAGGCTTTCAACAGAGAGTTGCTAGCACTCTACCTGACTGTCCGGCATTTCCGGTACTTCCTTGAGGGAAGGGAGTTCACTGCGTATATGGACCACAAGCTCCTCACCTTCACACTGGCCCATGGTCAGCTCAGCAGCAGAGGCACCTGTCCTTCATTTCAGAATTCACCATGGACGTCCGCCACATTGCAAGGAAGAACAACGTCATCGCCGACACACCGTCTCGCCCCTGCCTCCAATCAGTAGACATATCGTCCTCAGGAATAGACTATGCAGCACTGGTGGAAGCACAACGGTCAGACGCCAAGATCCCGGATTACCGCACCGCCGTTTCGGGGCCCCAGTTGGAGGATGTCTCCATCAGCCCGGCAGTGGATCGACTCTTGTCTGACGTGTCTGCTGGCAAACCCCAACCTGTGATACCAGTGGCATGGAAGCGCCGGGAGTTCGACACGCTGCACGATCTGGCCCACACGTCCATCTGGGCGTCCATCAATCTGGTAGCGGACAGATTCATCTGGCACGGTTTGCGCAAACAGGTCGGACACTGGGCTAGGACCTGCGTACACTGCCAGACCGCCAAAGTCCTGTGGCACGTGAAGGCTCCCCTCCAGCAGTTCCAGCCAACGCAAAGGAGGTTCCAACACATCCACGTGGACATCGTCAGCCCCCTGCTAGTCTCAGGTATATCTTTACCATGGTAGACAGGTTCACCAGATGCCCAGTAGCCGTACTGCTGACAGACATGTTCACTGAGTCCTGCGCCAGGACGCTCATTGCAAGCTGAATTGCCAGGTTCAGCCTCCCAATGATCATCACCTCCGACAGAGGGGCGCAGTTGACGTCTGGTTCGTGGACAGCTCTGGCGTAGCTCCTAGGCACCCAGCTGCATCACATCACAGTGTACCATCCCCAGTCCAATGGTTTGATAGAGCGATTCCACAGGCATCTCAAGTCAGCCCTGATGGTGTGCCTCAAGGGCCCCAACTGGACAGATGAGCTTCCCTGGGTGCTACTGGGCATCCACACAGTCCCCAAGGAGGACCTGGACACCTTCTCGGTGGAATTGGTTTACGGTGCCCCCCCAACAGTCCCAGGCGAGTTCATACCAGAGGCATGAGGTTCAGAAGAAACTCCAGCAGCGCTGGTAACGAGGCTGCGGGACAAGGTAGGGACCCTGGCACCAGTCCCGACCTCCAGGCATGGTCCCGCACCATCCTTCACCCCTAAAGACCTCCAAGACTGTGAGTATGTTTTTATTTGCAGGGGCATGCACAGGTCACCTCTACAGCGGCCATACGAGGGACCCTTCAAGGTGATCCGGCACAACGGAACCACGTGTGTCGTGGAGGTGGGTGGCCGGGAAGAGACTTTTACAGTGGACCGCCTCAAACCGGCGCACTTGGACAGTGAGCAACCAGTGAGGGTACCCGCACCACGCCGGCAAGGCAGGCCACCCAGACAAGCCACGCAGACTGGGGGCTCCACTCCCCCGATGGATGTTTCTGATGGGGGTGGGTGGGTGGTGAGAGCTTCAAGTTCTTAGGAGTGAACATCACCAATAGCTTGTGCTACTTAACCATATAGACACAATGATCAAGGAAATGCCTCTACTTCCTCAGGAGGTTAAAGAAATCCAGTATGCTCCTGTTGACCCTTATAAATTTTTATCACTGCACCATAGAAAGCATCCTACCTGAATGCATTATGGCTTGAATTGGAACTGCTCTTCCCATGACCACTAGAAACTGCAGAGAGTTATGAGCATAGCTCAGCACATCCTCTCTATGCCTCTTGCTATCTCAATAAAGCAGCCATCATAATCAAAAACCCCACCCACCCCAGATAATCTATCCCATTGGGCAGAAAAGCTTGAAAGTATGCTGCTCCAGGTTCAAGGACAACTTCTATGCCGCTGTTATAATAGACTGGTTTCCTAATATGATAGCTTGAGCTCTTGACCTCATAATCTCAGCCCGAAATGTCAACTTTTTATTTCACTCCATAGATACAGTCTGACCTGCTGAGTTCCTCCAGTATTTCTGTGTGTGATTCTTGACCTCACAATCTACTTTGTTATGATGTTGCATCTATTGTCTAACTGTACTGCACCTGTACTGTACTACCACCACTTAGCTGGTACAGTCGGCCCTCCTTATCCGCGGGGGATTGGTTCCAGGACCCCTCGCGGATACCAAATTCGTGGATGCTCAAGTCCCTTATTCAGCCTGTCTTTATGCACTGGACCTTAGGACCCAGCGGAACCCCAGACCTTATTTAGCGTGTCTTAGTACGGTGGACATTAGGACCCGTGCCAGAGCTCTGAATCTGCAGTGTTTCTGTTCACGAAAATAATCACTATTGAAAATAAAGTGGAAATAATAAAGCGATCGGAAAGAGGTGAAATGCCTTCGGTCATTGTAAAAGCGTTAGGCTACAGTCGGTCAACGATCGGAACAACTTTAAAGGATAAAGTGAGAAAGGCTCTGCCCCAATGAAAGTTGCAATTATTACTAAGCAACACAGTGGTTTAATTATTGGGTTTTGGGGTTTTGAGCTTTTCAGAAGTGGTCTGTCACTGGATCAAACTCGGAAAATTCCGTTCTCGAGCCCGGCGCTGAAACATACGTTCTTAAGTGCTTTATATGCATAGAAAGGTAAAATATATACTATATACTAAGACAAACATTTGACTAATTGGTGCTAAATAATACTGGATGTACCTGTTCCGACTTACTTAGTAAGAGAACTTCCGACTTCTTTTGATCCCGATGCACGATAATCCACACACATCCTCCCATATACTTTAAATAATCTCTAGATTACTTATAATACCTAATACAATGTAAATGTTATGTAAAATGGTTGTTATACTGTATTGTTTAGGGATTAATGACGAAAAAAGTCTGTACATACTCAAACAAGTGCTGGAAGATCACTTCCGGGTTTTCGCAATTTGCAGTTGGTTGAACTTGCGCATGCGGAAGCTGCGGATAAGGAGGGCCAACTATATTGGAATTGGTTTATTATTATCACTTGTAACAAGATACAGTGAAAAGCGTACTGCATATCAAATTGCAGCATAGTGTATTGAGCTAGAACATGGTAAGACAACAAAAGAATGCAGTAATAAAGTGTAACAGCTACAAAATTTATCCTGTACTTTATTCTGCATTCGGTTTTACATTGCACTATCTCTGTGCATAAGGTAATGATTTGCTCGGTATGAATAATAGTGCAAGGTAAGGTTTTCACTGTATCTTGGTACATGTGAAAAATAATAAACCAATTCCAATTACGTATGTAGAACAATGATGCTCCATGACGCTATAACATTCTCATAAATATTTATTGCACTTTCTCAAGCTTAATGAAGCTTTTCATATGACAGAGCAATGAAAAGTGTGGCCTCATCGAAGTTCAGTACAACTGTCTGAAACCAGAATCAGAGTTATGCAGCTCTTGTTCCTTGTCCCCTCTGTGTTAATGGAGAGAAATTGTAGGCGTAGTGGGTCAAGGTGGGAGTTGTGTGATTGGACAAGTTTGCTATTGTCTAGACTTGGGAAGTGGGGGTACTGCCATAGAAAGTCAAATATGGGATGCCATGTACTGTGTTTTTAGTTTTACAGTTTTGGACATTTCTGTTTCAACAGAACTTCAGAGAGGTGGTCACAAGGATCATGGATGATAGTAATGGACAGCTGGTGATTGACCAAGAAGGAGTGACCCATACCCTACACCTCATCAATGAGTTACGCACAGTTCACCATGAGATACTGAGAGAGCTGGAACGAAGCATCCTGGAGTGGTACCTGCATAGCATTTCCGTAACAAGGGGAGGTGGGGTTGCTGAGTGTGGATGGAGACTGTTTAGCAGCATTGTAGCAGATCACGGCTAACTTGTGACTCTTCTCCTTAGCCTGTCCTATGGATCAAAGATAATACTTTGGGTTCAGAGGTGGTTGATTAGTGTAGAGTCACCGACTCTGCCTCAGCTGGGCTGAAGTCATTTGCCCCACTGCTGAGGCCCAGGGTTGATGGAAGGCACAAACTAAAGGTAAAAGGTCACTTAGTCAATCTGGAAACAACTAAGGACATCATAACACTGAAAGTGATTCCTTGGCCAGGAGCAGGCTCCCATATGAGTTGGTTGTTAGGCCTTTGTGCTTCCATGTTTTGGGGATGAATGACGTCTCAGAGGTTTGGGGTGTTGGTGTTTCAGAGTACCACGAGTGAAGAGCCATGTAGCTGGATATTCCAACATGGAGGACAGGGAATGTACCTGCCTGAATGACTTCTGTCTGTTTTGCTGCCAGGGATCAGACTGGGCCGAGTTTGGGTTGTGCATTGTCAAAATATGGACTAAGACTGAGCATATACTTCACGTATATTGAGCAGTTTGACAACAGTATTGCCTTTCTGGAAGAGAGCTGCTGGAAGGCACCTGGAATCTCCACTGCTCCCCTGCAGTCTGAGGTAACTCTTTCCAAATTGTTCTCATACAAATAGGAATGATATTTATAACTTTTAATTATAAAAGTTATGTCCCTTCTGTCTTGGCTCCTGTTCAACTTCTGGGCCCTGCTAAACAAATAATAATTTGGTTGTTTCACCAAATGCAACCACCTCATTCTAAATGGCATTAAATCACATTTATTGCTCAACTTCTCTGTAAAATTTCAAATTCCTTTTATCTTCCAAAGAACTAACTGCATCTCCTGTTTCTGTATTATTTGGCCTATAGAACATTGAACAGTACAGCATTGGACAGGCCATTTGATATTGATGCCAATTTATAATAAAGGTTCTCCTCATGTATCATCCATATACATTCCCATCATATTCGTGTGCCTACCTAAAAGCACCCTTTTGGATAGACTCATAATCATGTTCAAAGGCCATTTTAGATAAACTCACGTTCATGTGTCTACCTGAAATGGCCTGATTCCACAAATACCTTTGGCAACCCATTCCAGACACCTACCACTATCTGCCAAAATAAAATGCCCCTTCTGTTGCCTGTAAACCTCCCTTACTCTAACCTCAGGAATTTGACATTTCTACCAAAACAGATTCTGACTGTCTACCCTATCTATGCTTCTCATAATTTTAAAAAGTGATTTTTTATTATTTGGCTATAAAATATAATAAAATTCAATACTTAAATAGCTTTAACAACACAGCCTCTAACTCTCTAGGGAGAACAACCAAAGTTTGAACATTTCCTTATAACTAATGCCGTCTAACACAGGCTGCATCCTCTTATGCACCCACTCCACATCCTTCCTATAATGGGGTGATTAGAATGACACACAATACGCCAAGTACTGTCTACTAAAGTTTCATATAGGTGCAGCATGACTTCTTTACTCACTACCCCTACGAATGAAAGCAAGAATGCCATACAGCTTCCTAACCACCTTATCCACTTCCCCAGCTATTTTTAGTGAACTATGGAACTGGACCTTCAAGATAGCTCAATTCTCAATGATATTAAGATGAATATCATTCATCTTTTCATTTGACTTCCCAAATTACAACATTTCACACTTGCCCAGATTAAACTGGTCCATCTGCCACTTACCTCTATACCTGAACAATATCCCGCTGTATTTCTTGACTATCCATTACACTGTCCACAACTCCACAAATCTTGCTAATCCATCCAAATCATTCATATGTATCACAAATATCAGGAGAGATTTATAGAGTCTCTCAAAAGCAGATGTGAAGGTCAACTTCTCTTGGTGCACAAATATATCAGTGCTGTCCCAATTCTGCTCACTAGACCTGGAATATCTAGCAGTTATATCTATCATTTTACCTACCACGTGAAATTTCTGTGATCATTGTGGTAGTGGTATAACATAGAAACATAGAAAACCTACAGCACAATACAGGCCCTTCGGCCCATAAAGCTATGCCGAACCTTACCCATAGCCCTCTATTTTTCTAAGCTCCATGTAGCCATCCAGGAGTCTCTAAAAGACCCTATCATTTCTGCCTCCACCACCATCGCTGGCAGACCATTCCACGCACTCACCACCCTCTGAGTAAAAAACTTAACCCTGACATCTCCTCTGTATCTACTCCCCAGCACCTTAAACCTGTGTCCTCTTGTGGCAACCATTTCAGCCCTGGGAAAAAGCCTCTGACTATCCACACAATCAATGCCACTCATCATCTTAAACACCTCTATCAGGTCACCTCTCATCCTCCGTTGTTCCAAGGAGAAAAGACCGAGTTCACTCAACCTATTCCCATAAGGCAGCTCCCCAATTCAGGCAACATCCTTGTAAATCTCCTCTGCTGCCTTTCTATGTAGTACATCCTTCCTGCAGTGAGGTGACCAGAACTGAGCACAGTACTCCAAGTGGGGTCTGACCTGGGTCCTATGTAGCTGCAATATTACCTTTCGGGTTCTTAAACTCAATCCCATGATTGATGAAGGCCAGTGCACCTTGATTTCACCTCAGGCCAATGTCAATCAGGCTTCAGATGATCTGAGAAATGGGATCAATATGCACAAAACAGTGCACCCTGATGCCTTCACCCTCATTTTGGGGGATTTTAACCAGGCCAGTCTGAAAAAAAAATCACTAAACAATTACCATCAATGGATCACTTGCAATACCAGAAGAAACTCATCCACACAGGTTTTAATGACCATTGTTACACCACTATTAAGAATGTCTACCGTGCTATTCAATGCCCTCACTTCAGGAAGTCTGATCACCTGGCTATACTTCTACTCCCTGAGTACAGGCCGAGACTGAAGACTGCAGCACCAATAGTGAGGACCAAGAAGGTATGGACAAGGGAAACACAGAAGAGCCTACAAGACTGCTTTGAGTCGGTGGACTGGACTGTATTCAGGAATTCATTTTTGAATCTGGATGAATATGCTGCAGTTGTTACAGTCTTCATTAAAACCTGTGTGGATGAGTATGTGCCTACAAAGACTTGCTGTACATTCCCAAACTGAAAGCCATGGATGAAACAGGAGGTACATTGTCTGCTGAAGGCTAGATCTGTGATATTCAAGTCTGTTGACTCAGGTTTGTACCAGAAAACCAGGTATAATTTGCAGAGGGCGATTTCAAGGGCAAAGAGTTAATTTTGAATGCGGTTGGAAGTGACATCAGATGCACAGCAACTCTGGCAGGGTTTGTAAGACGTTGCTTCCTACAAAGCGAAACCCAATAGCATGAATGGCATTGATTCTTCAGTACCAGATGAACTCAACACCTTCTATGCCCACTTTGAAAGGGAGAATATAACTACAGCTGTGAAGGTCCCTGCTGTACCTGGTGACCCTGTAATCTCTGTCTCAGAGGCCGATGTTAGGGTGTTTTTAAAGAGGGTGAACCCTTGCAAGGCAGAAGGCCCCGATAGAGTACCTGGTTAGGCTCTGAAAACTTCTGCCAACCAACTGACGGGTGTATTCAAGGACTTTTTCAACCTCTTACTGCTATGGGTGGAAGTTCCCACTTGCTTTAAAAAAGCAGCAATTATACCAGAGTTTAAGAAGAATAATGTGAGCTGTCTTAATAACTGTTGCCCAGTAGCGTTCACATCTACATTAATGAAATGTTTTGAGAGGTTGCTCATGACTAGACTGAACTGCCTCAGCAAGGATCTGGACCTACTGCAATTTGCCTATCTCCACAATAGGCCAATGGCAGATGCAATCTCAATGGTTCTTTACATAGCCTTAGACCACCTGGACAATATGAACACCTATGTCAGGATGCTGTTCATCTACTATAGCTCAGCATTTAACACTGTTATTCCCGCAATCCTAATTGATAAGTTACAGGTTGTGGGCCTCTGTACCTCCCTCTGCAATTGGATCCCCAACTTCCTAACCAGAAGACCACAATTTGTGCGGATTGGTAATAATATCTCCTTCTCGCTGAAGATCAAAACTGGTACACCTCAGGAGTGTGTGCTTAGCTCACTTCTACTCTCTGTATAAACATGACTGTGTGGCTAGGCACAGCTCAAAGACCATCTTTAAATTTGCTAATGAAACAACCATTGTTGATAGAACCTCAGATGGAGATGAGAAGGCCTACAGAAGTGAGAAGCTAGTGGAGTGGTGTCACAGCAACAATCTTGCACTAATCATTAAGATGAAGAGCTGATTGTGGAATTCAGGGAGGATAAGATGAAGGAACACATACCAATAGAAGGATCAGAAGTGGAGAGAATGAGTAGTTTCAAGTACCTGGGTGTCAAGATCTCTGAGTATCTAACCTGGTCCCAAAACATTGATGTAGCTTTAAAGAAGGCAAAACAGTGACTATACTTCATTAGGAGTTTGAAGAGATTTGGTATGTCAACAAAAACACTCAAAGACTCTACAGGTGTACTGTGGAGAGCATTCTGACTGGCTGCCTCATTGTCTGGTATGGGTGGCTACTGTACAGGACCAAAAGAAGCTACAGAGGGTCATAAATTTACTCAGCTCCATCTTGTGTACTAGCCTACAAAGTACCCAGGACATCGACAAGGAGTGGTGTCTCAGAAAGTCTATTGTTAAGGACCCCTAGCACCCAGGGCATGCCCTTTTTCTCATTGTTACCATCAGGTAGGAGGTACAGCAGCTTGAAGGTATACACTCAGTGATTCAGGAACAGATTCTTCCCCTTTGCCATTCTATTCCGAAATGGACATTGAATCCTTGAACACTACCTCACTTTTTAATATATATTATTTTTGTTTTTGCACAATTTTTAATCTATTCAATATTCATATACAGTAATTTTACTTTATTCAATATTCATATACTTTATTTTTGCTTTTTTCTTTTATATTATGTGTTGCATTGAATTGCTGCTGCTAAGTTAACAAATTTCACAACACAGGCAGTGATAATAAACCTGATGCTGATTCTGATTCTGATTCTGACAAACAAAAGAAATCCCAAAACTGATCCTTGAAGAACACAACTGGTCACGGACCTATAGCCAGAATAACACAGCCTTCCACCTCTGCTCTCTGCCTTCTAATGGCAAGCCAGTTCTGCAACTCACCCTCCCGTGGATCTTTATTTTTTTGTATCAATCAACCACATGGAACCTTTTCAAATACCTTTCTACAGTCCATGTACATAATACTCACTGTCTTATTTTCATCCAAGTTTCTTTGTCACCTCATTAAAATGCTCTATCAAGTTTGTATAGTTTTGCTTGCCCTTCACAATGTCTTGTTGATTGTCCCTAAGTAGACCAAATGCACATTAATCATATTCTTAGGTATTCTCACCAATAGGTTCCCTACCACTGACCTAATGCTCACTGGCCTAAATTACCTGGATTATCTTTACTTCCTTTCTTGAACAGAGGCACAGCATTTATTCTCACCATTTTCAGGGAACTTATAGTACTAGGCCTCTCGGTTTTACAACAGTCCCCAAGACTCTGCCATTCACTGTATATGTCCTGCCCTGCCTTAACTTCCCAAAATGCATCACTCCACTGCTCGAGAAGAGATCTCAATGGTCCAAGAACATGAATCTCTCCCTCCTGCACCATGTCCTCACTCACATATTTACATCTCCTATTCGCTTATTCCTATCGTCACTTAGCACGTGGCATCCAGAGCTTACAATTCTTGAAGATCCTACTTAGTAACCTTCTGCCTAACACCCCACATTCACTATGCAGGATCCAATTGCTTTTCTGCCATTGTGCACTATGACCTTCATTTGCTACTGCACTCTTAACCTTGAAAAGAACATCTTTGATCCTGGTATTGCACCATCCTGGAGTCCTGTTCATGGCCACAGGTTCACCAGTTTGTCCCCATGATAATCAAGTCTTCTATCACTATATCTCTTTCCTTGTCTCCGCCCCAGCCTTTTGTACATCAGAGGCAGCCCTGGCTGAGGGACTGTCTGCCTGATCCCTCCATCTTTCCTACCTGTATCCACTGGGTGATTATGTCACTAAAGCTGCTATCTATGATGTTTTCAGCATCCTGGAGTCCAAACACAGCTCCATTTGCTCAATGTGGTCAGTCAGAAACTGCAGCTACCCACAGCTATAATTATCACGGACACCGGAAGTGTCTCTGACCTCCCACATCCTGCAGGAGGAGTTAGTGACTACCATCATTAAGCACCAAGACCACAGATTGCTCAGCCCTGGGCCAAAGCCTCTTGAGACAAATCCTCAGCACTGACACCTCAAACACAGCTACTCACAGAATACTCAAAAGCAACTGCTGTGCTGGACGTCAGCTGCTTTTAACTCTTCCTTCAAGATAGGCTCAAGGCTCTTGTTTGGACCAAGGCTGAGATGATGTCTGGAATCTGGGTTGAGATGGAGAATCCCAAACTGGACATTATGAGCAGGCTATTGATATCACTGCCTTCACTTCCCTGATGGTTGAGCATGCACTGATTGGGCAGGTCGATGTATTGGGTTTATCCTGCTTGTTGTGAATGAGACAATGTACCATGTGGTTGGGTAGATGTCACTGTTCTAACACTGCTTTCTGTACCCATTCCAACTGTTCATCATGTAGAAGCATACCGTCCTGAGGGAGGACAGTAGATAGTACTCAGGAGGGGGTTCCTTGCCCATGTTCAACCTGAGAGGAACCTTGATGATTGTGAGCTCAATGTAAAACAGTCAAATATGGTTGAACATATTGATGCTAAGAAAGAGGATGTGTTGGAAAGTTTGAAAAATATTAGGATTCATAAGATACTATGAGATTTGAGGGAAGAGATTGCTGTGCCTTTGGTGATGATCTTTGTGTCTTCACTAGCCACAGGAGTTGTACTGGATAATTGGAGGGTGGTAAAAGTTATTCCTTTGTTCAGGAAAGGAAGTAGGAATAACACTGGGAGTTATGGACCAATGTGTTTTTAATGTCAGTGGTGAGCAAAGTTTTGGGGAAGATTCATAGAGACAGGATTTATGAACAATTGGAGAAGCATAATCTGAATAGGGATAGTTAGTATGGCTTTGTGAGGGATGGTCATGCCTCACAAGCCTGATTGAAATCTATGACGATGTGACAAAGCACATTGATAAAGGTAGAACAGTGAATGTGATGTATATGGATCTTAGTAAGGTATTTGATAAGGACGGGTAGGGAAAGGAAGAGGAAAGCAGTAGTGATAGGCAACTCTATAGTTAAGGGGTCAGTCAGGCGATTCTGTGGACGCAGGAAAGAAAATTGGATGGTAGTTTGCCTCCCAGGTGCCAGGGTCTGGGATGTTTCAGATTGCGTCCAAGATATCCTGCAGTGGGAGAGAGAACAGCCAGAGGTCGTGGTACATATTGGTACCATTGATATAGGTAGGAAAATGGAAGAGGTCCTGAAAAAAGACTACAGGGAGTTAGGAAGGCAGTTGAGAAACAGGATCACATAGGTAGTAATCTCGGGATTATTGCCTTTGCCATACGACAGTGAGAATAGGAATAGAATGAGGTGGAGGATTAATGCGTGGCTGAGGGATTGGAGCAGGAGGCAGGGATTCAGATTTCTGGATCATTAGGACCTCTTTTGGCGCAGGTGTGACCTGTACAAAAAGGATGGGTTGCACTTGAATCCCAGGGGGACCAATATCCTGGTGGGGAGGTTTGCTAAGGCTTCTGGGGAAAATTTAAACTGGAATTGTTGGGAAGTGGGAACCAAACTGAAGAGACTGGGGAAGAGGTGACTGGCTCACTCAGACCGAAGATTTGAGATGTATCTATTTTAAAGCAAGGAGTATTGTGAATAAAGCAGATAAGGTTAGAGCGTGGATCAGTATTTGGAGATATGATGTGGTGGCCATTACGGAGAGTTGGATGGCTCAGAGACAGGAATGGTTACTTCAAGTGCCAGGTTTTAGATGTTTCAGAAAGGGCAGGGAGGGAGGCAAAAGAGGTGGGGTTGTGGCACTGTTGATCAGAGATGGTGTCACGGCTGCAAAAAAGGTGGACGTCATGGAGGGATTGTCTACGGAGTCTCTGTGGGTGGAGATTAGGAACAGGAAGGGGTCAATAACTTTACTGGGTGATTTTTCTAGGTTGTCCAATAGTAACAGGGATATCGAGGAGCAGATAGGGAAACATATCCTGGAAAGGTGTAATACTAACAGAGTTGTTGTGATGGGAGTTTTTAATCTCTCAAATATCGATTGGCATCTCCCTAGAGCAAGCGGTTTAGATGGAGTGGAGTTTGTTAGGTGGGTTAGGGAAGGTTTCTTGACACAATATGTAGCTAAGCCTACAAGAGGAGAATTGTACTTGATTTGGGATTGGGAAATTAACTTGGTCAGGGGTCAGATCTCTCAGTGGGAGAGCATTTTGGAGATAGTGATCATAATTCTATCTGCTTTACAAAAGCATTGGAGAGAGATAGGAACAGACAAGTTAGAAAAGTGCTTAATTGGAGTAAGGGGAATTATGAGGCTATTAGGCAGGAAATTGGAAGCTTAAATTGGAAACAGATGTTCTCAGGGAAAAGTATGGAAGAAATGCAGTAAATGCTCAGGGAATATACATCTAACTAGAATGTTACCTAAGTTACAGGGAAAGGTTGAACGAGTTAAGTCTTTATTCTTTGGAGTGTAGAAGGTTGAGGGGGGATTTGATAGAGGTATTTACAATTATGAGGGGGATAGATAGAGTTGGTGTGGATAGGCTTTTTCCATTGAGAGTAGGGGAGATTCAAACAAGAGGACATGAGTTGAGATTTAAGGGGCAATAGTTTAGGGGTAACAGGAGGGGGAACTTCTTTACTCAGAGGGTGGTAGCTGTGTGGAACGAACTTCCAGTAGAAGTGGTAGAGGCAGGTTTTTAAATGTTGTCATTTAAAAAAATTGGATAGGTATATGGACAGGAAAGGAATGGAGGGTTATGGGCTGAGTGCAGGTAGGTGGGACTAGGTAAGAGTAAGCATTCAGCATGGACTAGAAGGGCCAAGGTGGCCTGTTTCCATACTGTAATTGTTATATGGTTATATGGTTAATATTTGTGTGGAGTTCTGCATAGGTACACTCCAAAGAGACAGGGAAGTTATGGTAATGTACAGGAACTGTGGTGTACATAGGCTGTAATAAGTCTAGTCAAGAAGAAAAGAAAAGCTTACAAAAGGTTCAGAGAGCTAGGTAATGTTAGAGATCTAGAAGATTTTAAGGTTAACAGGAAGGAGCTTAAGGAAATTAGGAGAGCTAGAAGGGGCCATGAGAAGGCCTTGGCAGGCAGGATTAAGGAAAACCCCAAGGCATTCTACAAGTATGTGAAGAGCAAGAGAATAAAACATGAAAGAATAGGACCTATCAAGTGTGACAGTGGGGAAGTTTGTATGGAACCGGAGGAAATAGCAGAGGTACTTAATGAATACTTTACTTCAGTATTCACTATGGAAAAGGATCTTCGTGAGAGTAGTGATCAATTGCAGCAGACTGAAAAGCTTAAGCATGTAGATATTAAGAAAGAGGATGTGCTGGATCTTTTGGAAAGCATCAAGTTGGATACTTTGCTGGAACCGGATGATTTCTACCCTAGGCTACAGTGGGAGACGAGGGAGGAGATTGCTGAGCCTCTGGCAATAATCTTTGCAGCATCAATGGTGATGGGAGGGGTTCTGGAGGATTGGAGGTTTAAGCCATAGAACACTACAGGCCCTTCAGCCCTTCATGTTGTGCTGACCCATATAATCCTTTAAAAAAAGTACTAAACCCACACTACCTCATAACCCTCTATTTTTCTTTCATCCATGTGCCTGTCCAAGAGACTCTTAAATACCCTGAATAGTTTTAGCCTCCACCACCATTCCTGGCAAGTCATTCCAGGCACTCACAACCCTCTGTGTAAAAAAACTTACCCCTGATGTCTTCCCTAAACTTCCCTCCCTTAATTTTGTACATATGCCCTCTGGTGTTTGCTGTTGGTGCCCTGGGAAACAGGTACTGACTATCCACCTTATCTGTGCCTCTCATAATCTTGTAGACCTCTATCAAGTCCCCTCTCATTCTTCTACGCTCCAAAGAGAAAAGTCCCAGCTCTGCTAACCTAGCTTCATATGACTTGTTCTCCAAAGCAGGCAACATCCTGGTAAATCTCCTCTGCACCCTCTCCATAGCTTCCACATCCTTCCTATAATGAGGTGACCAGAATTGAACACAATTGTGGATTGCGGTTGCGGATGTTGTTCCGTTATTCAAGAAACGGAGTAGAGATAGCCCAGGAAATTATAGACCAGTGAGCCTTACCTCAGTGGTTGTTAAGTTGATGGAGAAGATCCTGAGAGGCAGGATCTATGAACATTTGGAGAGGCATAATATGATTAGGAATAGTTAGCATGGCTTTGTCAAGGGCAGGTCTTACGAGCCTGATTGAATTTTTGAGGATGTGATTAAACACATTGATAAAGAGCAGTAGATGTAGTGTATATGGATTTCAGCAAGGCATTTGATAAGTTACCCCATACAAGGCTTATTGAGAAAGTAAGGAGGCATGGGATCTAAGGGGACATTGCTTTGTTGATCTAGAACTGGCTTGCCCACAGAAGGCTAAGTGTGGTTGTAGAGGGGTCATGTTCTGCATGGAGGCCGGTCACCAGTGGAGTGCCTTAGGGATCTGTTCTGGGACCCTTACTCTTTGTGATTTTTACAAATGACCTGGATGAGGAAGTGGAGGGATTGGTTAGTAAGTTTGCTGATGACATAAAGGTTGGAGGTGTCGTGGATAGTGTGGAGGCTGTCAGAGATTACAGTGGGACATTGATAGGATGTAAAACTGGGCTGAGAAGTGGCAGATGGAGTTCAACCCAGATAAGTGTGAAGTGGTTCTTTTTGGTAGGTCAAACATGATGGCAGAATATAGTTAATGGTAAGACTCTTGGCTGTGTGGAGGATCACAAGGATCTTGGGTTTTGAGTCCATAGGACGCTCAGAGCAGCTACGCAGGTTGACTCAGTGGTTAAGACAGTGTACTGTATATTGGCCTTCATCAATCGTGGAATTGAATTTAGGAGCTGAGAGGTAATGTTGCAGCTAAGTAGTCAGACCCCACTTGGAGTACTGTGCTCAGTTCTGGTCACCTCACTATAGGAAGGATGTGAAAGCAATGGAAAGTGTGCAGAGGAGATTTACAAGGATGTTGCCTGGATTGGGGAGCATGCCTTATGAAAATAGGTTGAGTGAACTCGGCCTTTTCTCCTTAGAGCGACAGAGGATGAGAGGTGACCTGGTAGAGGTGTATTAGTTGATGAGAAACATTGATCATATGGACAGTCAGAGACTTTTTCCCAGGGCTGAAATGGTTGCCACAAGAAGTCACAGATTTAAGGTGCTGGGGAGTAGGTACAGAGGAGATGTCAGGGGTAAGTTTTTTACTCAGAGAGTGGTGAGTGCATGGAATGGGCTGCTGGCAACGGTGGTGGAGGCGGCTACAATTGGGTCTTTTAAGAGACTTTTGGATAGGTACATGGAGCTTAGAAAACTAGAGGGCTACAAGTAAGCCTAGTAATTTCTAAGGTAGGGACATGTTTGGCACAACTTTAGAACTATAGAACATTACAGTACAGAAACAGGCCTTTTGGCCCTTCTCGGATGTTCCATACCATTTTTCTGCCTAGTCGCACTGACCTGCACCTGGAACATATCCCTCCATACACCTCTCATCCATGTACCTGTCCAAGCTGTTCTTAAATGTTAAAAGTGAGCACACATTTATACTTCATCTGGCAGCTCATTCCACACTCCCACCACTCTCTGTGTGAAGAAGCCCCCTCTAATGTTCCCTTTAAACTTCTCCCCCTTTACTCTTAACCCAGGTCCTCTGGTTTTTTTCTCCCCTAGCCTCAGTGGAAAAAAGCCTGTTTGCATTCACTCTATC
This sequence comes from Hypanus sabinus, assembly GCF_030144855.1. Lineage (NCBI taxonomy): Eukaryota > Metazoa > Chordata > Chondrichthyes > Myliobatiformes > Dasyatidae > Hypanus > Hypanus sabinus. Next base: position 57,696,987 of record NC_082724.1, on the reverse strand, counting down.
TATACCCATCATAATTTTATATGCCTCTATCAAATCTCCCCTCATTCTTCTACGCTACAGGGAATAAATTCCTAACCTATTCAACCTTTTTCTGTAACTCAGTTTCTCAAGTCCCAGCAACAACCTTGTAAACCTTCTCTTTACTCTTTCTACCTTATTAATATCCTTCCTGTAATTCAGTGACCAAAACTGCACACAATGCTCCAAATTTGGCCTCACTAATGCCTTATACAACCTCACCATAACATTCCAACTCAAACTCAATACTTTGATTTATAAAAGCCAATGCATCAAAAGCTCTCTTTATGACCCTATTTACCTGTGACGCCACTTTTAGGAAATTTTGTATCTGTATTCCCAGATCCCTCTGTTCTACTGCACTCCTCAGTGCCCTACCATTTACCTTGCATGTTCTACCTTGGTTTGTCCTTCCACAGTGCAATACCTCACACTTGTCTGTATTAAACTCCATCTGCCATTTTTCAGCCCATTTTTCCAGCTGGTCCAAATCCCTCTGTAAGCTTTGAAAACCTTCCCCATTGTCCACTACACCTCCAATCTTTGTATCATCAGCAAATTTGCTTATCCAATTTATCACATTATCATCCAGATCATTGATATGGATGACAAATAACAATGGATCCAGCACCGATCCCTGTGGCAAACCACTAGTCATTGGCTTCCACTCAGAGAAGCAATCCTCCACTACCACTCTCTGACTTCTCCCATTGAGCCAATGCCTAATTCAATTTACTACCTCACTATGTATACCTGGCGACTGAATCTTCCTAACTAACCTCCCATGCGGGACCTTGTCAAAGGCCTTACTGAAGTCCATGTAGACAACATCCACTGCCTTCCCTTCATCCACTTTCCTGGTAACCTCCTTGAAAAACTCTAATAGATTTGTTAAACATGACCTACCACGAACAAAGCCATGTTGACTCTCCCTAATAAGACCATGTCTATCCAAATACTTGTAGATCCTATCTCTTAGTACTCCTTCCAATAATTTACCTACTACTGATGTCAAACTTACTGGCCTATAATTTCCCGGATTACTTTTAGAGCCTTTTTTAAACAACAGAACAACTTGAGCTATCCTCCAATCTTCTGGCACCTGACCCGTAGATACGGACATTTTAAATATATCTGCCAGGGCCCCTGCAATTTCAGCACTAGTCTCCTTCAAATCCCCTGTCAGGTCCTGGGGATTTATCTACTCTGATCTACCTCAGGATGGCAAGCACCTCATCCTTTTCAATCTGTATAGGTTCCATGACCTCACTACTTGTTTGCCGTATTTATATTGACTCCAGGCCAGTTTCCTTCGTAAATACAGATGCAAAAAAATCATTTGAGATCTCCCCCATTTCTTTTGGTTCCATGCATAGCCGACCACTTCAAGAGGACCAATTTTATCCCTTACTATCCTATTGCAATTAATATACCTGTAGAAGCTCTTTGGATTATCCTTCACCTTGACTACCAAAGCAACCTTATGTCTTCTTTTAGCCCTCCTGATTTCTTTCTTAAATTTTTTTTGCACTTTTTATACTCCTCAAGTACCTTATTTGCTCTCTGTTTCCTATACATGTAATTTAAAAACATTTAGATAGACGCATGGATGTTAGAAAAATAGAAGGTTATATTGGAGGGAAGGGTCAGATTGATCTTAGAGTAAGTTCAAAGGTTGACACAACATCATGACTTGTTCTGTAGTGTATCATTATTTGTTCTATAGTACAGGTCTTTATTGGTCTGGACAACTGCTGAAGATTCGTTGAACTTCATCCTGACTTTTAGCACTCTCCATTTGTCTCTGCATGTTCCTTCCTGCTGAGAGAAGGTGTACCCTATCTTTGATTCTGTGTGTGAATATTTTGGGCGTCCTGTTTGTGCAGTACTTTGTTACACGCTATTTCTGGGTCAGACTTCGGAGTGAATTGTATGATTTGCTTGGAATGGAGATTTTTATATTTGTCTTCCTGGTTTTCCAGGTGCCTGTCTCAGAGTGTGCCCGTGTGAAGCAGCAGCTCTTCAGGACCCTCCGGCAAGTGTCACTCTACCATCATCACCTAACAGGTAGGGGGACCCGTGTCTGCTCCTTACCCTGAACCTGTGCTGTGTGGGTGGGAGGTTTGTACTCTGTACTGCTCATCATCCTGTATAACTCTGTGAGCTCCTCCTTCAGCTTTTTCTTCTCCAAGGAATACAGATCCAGCTTATTCAGTCTTTCGTCATACTGATACATTCCATCCCAGGCAATATCCTAGTGGATCTTACCCAATCTTTCTCTGTGTATTCATGCCCTTCTCATAGTGTGGTGTTGCCTAATGGTGTTGTTCTATGCATTTGAACCTATACTGCTCTCATTTTCTATGTCCTCAGCTAATGACGCAATAGAACATTATAGCACGGGAGTAGGCTATTTGGCCCATCTTGTCCATGCCAACGTATTTTACCTGCACCCAGACCATAGTTCTTCATACCCCTCTCATTCATGTACCTATCCATTCTTCTGTTAAGTGTTGCAATTGAACTTCCACTAGCTTGTTCCTCACCCTTACCGCCCTGGAGGTATGTTTCCTTCACGCAGAATTAGGCCATTTGACCCATCGAGTCTGCTCTGCCATTTTATCCTGCGTGATCCATTTTCCCACTCAGCACCAATCTCCTGCCTTCCCTCATATCCCCTATGCCCTGACGAATTAAACACCTATAACTTCTGCCTTAAATATACCCCAAGACTTGGCCTCCACAATCACCCGTGGCAACAAATTCCACAGATTCAGCACTCTCTGGCTATGGAAATTTTTCTTTATCTTTGTTCTAAAAGGATGTCCCACTATTTTGAAGCTGTGTCCTCAGGATACAGACTCACCCATTAAAGGAAACATCCTTTCCGCATCCATCTTATCAAGGCATTTCGACACTCAGTAGGTTGCATTCTTCTGAATTCCTGTGAGTACAGACCTAGAGCCATCAAACACTCCACATATGACAAGCCTTTCAATCCCAGGTTCATTTTCATGAACATCCTTTGAAACCTCTCCAATGTCAGCTCATCCTTTCTTAAATAAGGGGCCCAAAACTGTCTACAATACTTTAATGAGGCCTCACCAGTGCTTTATAAAGCCCGATATCATTACATCTTTGCTATTATATTCGAGTCCTCTTCAAATGATTGCTAAATATTCTGGTTGCTTCACTACAGGAAGGGCGTGGAAACCATAGAAAGGGTGCAGAAGAGATTTACAGGGATGTTGCCTGGGTTGGAGAGTATGCCTTATGAGAGTGAGAATAGGTTGCGTGAACTCGGCCTTTTCTCCGTGGAGCAACGGAGGATGAGAGGTGACCTGATAGAGGTGTTACAAGATAATGAGAGGCATTGATTGTGTGGCTAGTCAGAAGCTTTTCCCCAGGGCTGAAATGGCTAGCACACGAGGGCATAGTTTTAAGGTGCTTGAAAGTAGGTACAGAGGAGATGTTGGGTAAGTTTTTTATGCAGGCAGTAGTGAGTGCGTGGAATGGGCTGCTGGTGACGGTGGTGGAGGCGGAAACGATAGGGTCTTTTAAGAGACTCCTGAATGGCTACATGGAACTTAGAAAGATAGAGGGCTATGGGTAACCCTAGGTAGTTCTAAGGTAGGGACATGTTCGTCACATCTTTGTGGGCCGAAGGGCCTGTATTGTGCTGTAGGTTTTCTATGTTTCTATATTTCCAGCATCACATTTGCTTTCCTAATCACTGACTCAAACTGCAAATTAACCTTTAGAGAATTCTGCAGGAGAACTCCCAAGTTTCTTTGCACCTCAAATTTTTGAATTCTCTTTCCATGTAGAAAATAGTCTACACTTTTATTTCTTCTACAAAATTGCACAAATGTACACTTCCTGACACTGCATTCCATCTGCCATTTTTGGTCAATTTTCCTAATCTGTCGTCCTTCTGCAGCTTCTCAGCTTACTTAAAACTACCTGCTCCTCCACCTGTCTTCATATTATTCACAAACTTGATCACAAATCTATCAATTCCATTGTCCAAATCATTGACACATAACTCAAAAAGAAGCATCCCAACACAGTCCCTGTGGAACACCACTAGTCACTGGCAGCCAAATCGAAAAGGCTCTCTTTATTCCCACTCTTTGCCTCCTGCTAATCAGCAAAAGCTCTATTCATGCTAGTATCTTTCCTATAATACCATGGGCTCTTGTTAAGCAGCTTCATGTGTGGCACCTTCTGGAAATCTAAGTATACAACATCCACTTTGTCTAACCTGCTGGTTATATCGTCAAAGAATTCCACAGGCAAGATTTTCCCTTAAGGAAACCATGCTGTCTATGGCCTATTTTATCATGTACCCCAAAACCACATCCTTAACAAATAACTTCAACATCTCCCTAACTACTTAGGTGAGATTAACTGGCCTATAATTTCCTTTCTTTTATCTGTGGAGTGACATTTGCAATTTTCCATACCTCCTGAAGCATGCTGGAATCAATTAATTCTTGAAATGTTATTACTAATGCCTCCACAACCCCTGTAGCCACTTCTTTCAGAACCCTAGGGGTGTACACCATCTGGTCCAGGTGACTTATTTACATTCAGACCTTTCATTTTCCCAAGAACATTGTTCAGGGGGCAGAACTTCACACTTCTGCCCCCTGACACTCTTGAACATCTGGCATACTGCTGGTGTCCTCCATAATGAAGGCTGATGCAAAATACTTATTCTGCATTCAGCACAATTCTCTGTAACTTCTGCCATATTCAGTGGGATCCCACCACCAAGTACATGTTTCCCTCCCCCCCCCCCACACTTCTTGTTTTCTGCGGGGATCATTCCCTATGTGACTCCCTTGTCCATTCTTTCCTCCCCACTGATCTCCCTCCTGGCACTTACTCTTGCAAACAGAACAAGTGCTACACCTACCCCTACATCTCCTCCCTCACTACCATTCAGGGCCCCAAACAGTCCTTCCAAATGAGGTGACACTTCACCTGTGAGTCTGTTGGGGTCATGTACTGTGGTCGGTGCTCCCAGTTGGCCTTCTGAATATCGGTGAGACCTGATGTAGATTGACGGACCACTTTGCCAAGCACCTATGCTCCATCCACCAGAAAAAGCCAGATCTCCCAGTAACCACCCATTTTAATTCCATTTCCCATTCCTATTCCTCCATGTCAGTCCATGGCCTCCTCTACTTCTGCAATGAGACCGCACTTGGCATGGAAGAGCAACATGTTATATTCCATTTGGGTAGCCTCCAACCTGATGACATGAACATTGATTTCTCGAACTTTCGGTAATGCCTCAACCCTTCTTCTTCACCATTCCTCATTCCCATTTCCCTTTCTCACCTTATCTCCTTACCTGCCCATCACCTCTCTCTGAAGCTCCTCCTTTTCTTTCCTCCATGGCCTTCTGCCCTCTCCTATCAGCTTCCCCCTTCTCCAACCCTGTATCTCTTTCTACAGTCAACTTCCCAGCTCTTCAGCTCATCCTTCTCCCCTCCTGGTTTCACTCATCACTTTGCATTCTTCCTCACCCCCCCCAAACTTTTTACTCTGGCCCCTCATCTTTTCTTCTCCAATCTTTATGGGGGTCTTGGCCCGAAACGTCATCTATACTCTTGTCCACAGATGCTGCCTGGCCTGCTGAGTTCCTCCAGCATTGTGTGTGTGTGTTGTTTGGATTTACAGCATCTGCAGATTTTCTCTTGTTAATTATTCAGTTTGTCTGCCATTTCCTTATCTCTCATTACTACCTCTCCAACATCATTTTCCAGTAGTCCAATATCTACTATCACCTTTCTTTTACAACTTATATATCTGAAGAAGCTTTTGTATTCTTTTTAATATTATTGGCTAGCTTACTTTTTTATGACCTTTTTAGTTACCTTCTGTTGTTTTTTAAAAGCTTGTCAATCCTCCAACTTCCCACTAACTTTTGATCTACTATATGCCTTCTTGTTGGCTTTTGTGTTAGTTTTGACTTCTCTTGTTGTGTCATCCTGTTTTTAGAATACTTCTTTTTCTTTGGAATGTATATATCCTGTACCTTGCAAATAGCTCCCAAAAATTCCAGCTATTGCTGCTCTGCCATCATCCCTGTCAATGTTCCTTTCCAGTCAATTTCCTCTCTCATGGCTCTGTAACTCCTTTTATTCCACTGTAATACTGATACATCTGATTTTAACTTCTCCTTCTCAAATTTCAGGGTGAATTCTATCATGATCACTGGCTCCTAAGGGTTCCTTCACCTCAAGCTTTCCTCTGGTTTATTGCACAATGCCCAATCCAGAATAGCTGATACCCTAGTGAGCTCAACCATGAGCTGTTTTAAAAAGACATCTTGTAGGTGTCCTAGAAATTCCCCATCTTGGGATCCAGCACCAGCCTAATTTTCCCATCTACCTGTATATTGAAACCCACCTCCCCCCACCCCCCAAGCCTATGGCAACATTGTGATTTTGTATCTCTCATTGTAATTTGTAGACCACATCCTTACTACAGTTTGGGGCTCTGTTTATAACTTCCATCAGTGTCTTTTTACCTTTGCAGTTTCTTAGCTCTCGCCACAATGATTCAACACCTTCTGATCCTATTTATGTTTTTGCACTATTTAATATACATATATAAACTTACTGCAATTGATTTACTTTTCTAACAATCTAATTTAATTTTTTACCAACACAGCCAACACACCCCCTCTGCCTACTTGCCTGTCCTTTCGATACAATGTGAGTCCTTGGACATTAAGCTCCCAGCTATAATCTTCTTTCAGCTACAATTCACTGATGCCCACAACATCATACCTGCCAATCTGCAACTGTGCTACAAGTTTAGCTACAGTTACAGAGTCATAGAAAAGTACAGCACAGGAACAGTCCTTTGGCCCATCCAGTCCATGTAAAAACAACCTAAACTGCCTACTCCCATTGAATTGTACCAGGATCATAGCCCTCCATATCTCTACCTTTGACGTACTTATCCAAACTTTGCTTACATGTTGAAATCAAACTTGCATTGATTGCATTGTGTTGGCAGCTCGTTTCACACTCTCATGACCCATTGAATGAATCAGAATCAGATTTTGGATCACCAGCATATGGCATGAAATTTGTTAACTTAACAACAGCATTACAATGCAATACATGATAATATAGAAGAAAAGTAAATCAATTGCAGAAAGTATATATAATAGTGCAAAAATAGAAATAATGAAAGTGAGGTAGTGTTCATGGGTTCAATGTCAATTTAGGAATCAGATGGCGGAGGAGAAGAAGCTGTTCCTGAATCGCTGAGTGTGTGCCTTCAGGCTCCTTCCTGAAAGTAACAATGAGAAGAGGGCTGTCCTGGGTGAGGGGGGGTCCGTAATAATGGACATCACCTTTCTGAGGCACTGCTCCTTGATGTCTTGGATTCTACAGGGGCTCGAACCCTAGATGGAGCTGACTAATTTTACCAATCTCTGTAGCTTCTTTCAGTCCGGTGCAATAGCCAACCCTCCCATTTCAGACAGTAATGCAACCTGTCAGAATGCTCTTCATTTGTAGAAGTTTTGAGTGTTTTAGGTGACAAAGCAAATCTCCTCAAATTCCTAATGAAATATGGCTGCTGTCTTGCCTTTGTTTATAGCTGCATTGACATGTTGGGACCAGGTTAGATCCTCAGTGATCTTGACACCCAGGAAATTACTCACTCTTCCTACTTATGATCCCTTTATGAGGATTGGTTCATATTCCCTCATCTTACCCTTACTGCCCACAATCAGCTCTTTCGTCTTATGTTGAGTGCATGGTTAGTGCTGCATCAACTAGCTGGTATATCTTGCTTCTGTACGCTCTCTCATTTTCATTTGAGTTTCTACCAACAATGGTTGTATCATCAGCAAATTTATAGATAGTATTTGAGCTATGCCTAGCCACACAGTCATAGGTATAGTCAGAGTAGAGCAGTGGGCTAAGCTACACCCCTGATGTGCACCAGTGTTGATTGTCAATGAGGAGAAGATGTTATTTCCAATCCGCAGAGATTGTGGTCTTCTGGTTAGGAAGTAGAGAATCCAGTTGCAGAGGGAGGTACAAAGGCCCATGTAATAAGCCCATTAATGGGCTTATTAATCTGGACTGTGGGAATGAAGGTTGTTAAATGCTGAGCTCTAGTAAATGAACAGCATCCTGATATAGGTGTTTGTATTGTCCAGGTGATCTAGGGCCATGTGAAGTGCCTTTGAGACTGCATTTGCCATAGACCTATTGTTGTGATAGGCAAATGGCAGTGGGCCCAGGCCTTGGTGAGGTAGGAGTAGGTTCTAGTTATGACCAATCTCTCAAAGCGTTTCACCACTGTAATTGTGAGTGCTACTGGACAACAGTTATTAAGGCAGCTCATCAGTTGGTATGAAGAAGTTTCTCAATATGTTCCTCTTAAACTTTTCACCTTTCACCTTTACCACATGGCTTCTGGTTGTAGTCCCACCCAGCCTCAGTGGAAAATGCCTATTGTATTTACAGTATGAATACCCCTCATAATTTTGTATAACTCTGTCAAATCTCTCAATCTTCTACATTCTAAGGAATAAAGTCCTAGCCTATTCAATCTTTCCTTATAACTTAGGCCCTCCAGTCCCAGCAACATCCCTGTAAATTTTCGCTGCATTCTTTCAACCCTATTTACAACTTTCCTGTAAATAGGTGATCAAAACTCTACACAATACTTCAAATTAGGCCTCACCAATGTCTTATACTTCAACGTAACATCTCACCTCCTGTACTCAATACTTTTATTCATGAAGGCCAATGTTTCAAAAGCTGTCTTTACGATTCTATCCACTTGTGACACTATTTTCAATGAATTGTGGACCTGTATTCTTAGATCCCTTTGCTCTACCACACTCTTCAGTGCCTTAGTGTTCACTGTTTTAAGAACTACCCTGGTTGGTCCTACTGAAGTGCAACACCTCTCATTTGTCTACAATAAATTTCATCTACCATTTTTCATGCCATTTTTCCAGCTAATCCAAATGCCTCTGCAAGCCATGATAGCCTTCCTTGCTGTCCACTACATGGCCAATCTTGGTGTCATCTGCAAATTTGCTGAAGCCAATTAACCACATTATCATCCAGATTGTTGATATAGATGACAAACAACAATGGCACTGATTCCTGCGGTACTCAACTAATCATAGGCATCTAGTCAGAGAGGCAACCATGTACTACCTGGCTTCTTTGGCTTTTCCTACAAAACCTATGTCTAATCCAGTTTACTACCTCATGTAAAATGCTGAGTGGCTGAACCTTCTTGACTAGCCTCCCATTTGGAACCTTATCAAATGCCTTGCAAAAATCCATGTAGACAATATCCACTGGCTTGCCTTCATCCACTTTCATGGTAGCCTCCTCAGAACACTCTGTAAGATTGTTTAGACATGACCTAACACACACAAAACCATGCTGACTATCCTTAGTCAGTCCATGTAAACAGTGGAGTAACATTGGCTATCCTCCAGTCCTCTGGTATCTCTTCTGTCACTCAGGATTATTTAAATATCTTTGCTAGGGCTACGGCAGTTTGTACATTTGCCTCCCATAGAGTCCAAGGGAAGACCTTGTCAGGCCCTAGGGACTTATCCACCCTGGTTTGCCTTGAAAGCAAACACCTCCTGCTCTGTAATCTGTATAGGGTCCATGAAGTTCCTGTTGCTTTGCCTCATTTCTATACACTCTGTGCCTGTCTCCTGAATAAAAGCATAAGGAAAAAAATTATTTAAGACCTCTCATATCTTTTGGCTCCACACATAGCTTAGCATTCTGATCTTGCAGAAGACCAATTTTCTCCCTTGCAATCCTTTCACTATTGCATATCTGTAGAATCCCTTAGGATTCTCCTTTTACCTTGTCTGCTAGGGCATCCATATCCCTTCTTTTATCCCACGATTTCTTTCTTAAGTGTTTTTTGCATTTCTTATACTCAATAAGCACCTCATTTGTTCCTACCTGTCTATACTTGCTATGCACCTCCTTTTTTTTCTTAACCAGTCCTCAATATCTCTTGAAGTGCGAGGTTCCCTACACTTGTTATTCAAGGTCCTTACACCTTTTATGGTGACAGACACTGCTATGTATCCCGTGACAGGTTAAAAAGAACCAGAAGAAATGGACACACCTGGAGTCTGAGTCTTTAGTTATAAACTCTATTTTATTAATAACTTCGTGAATAAAGTAATATAAAACAAGATAAAGTAAACAGGTTAGCAGAGTATATGCATATATATAGGTGAGTAAATAAGGTTCCCAAGCTTCCCCAGCTCAGGTGATTAGGTGATACAGCCTTACAGTGGTATGGTAAGTAATCAGTTCAGTTCTGGAACTTGATTTGAGTAGTTGGAGAGAGACAGAAAGAGAGTTGGTTTGTTTTCCTGATGCCGATGCCGATCCTCTACATCATCCTCCCGAAACTTATGGTCACCGACTGGGACCACAAAAAGAGGATGCCGTCTTCTGTGGTGGAGTTATCAACCTAAACCAGAGTTAATCACACCGATAGCTCCCCACCGGTCACCACTTTGTCCACACTGTGAGCAAAAACCCCACCCTTGTCATGGCACACAAAGCTCACCAGTGTCCTCCTTGCCTCTGGCGTTGTGTGTCTCTTATGAGTCCGATTAAAAAGTCGACTGACCTTGCATATGTCTCCAAGTGCTGAACACGAGCTGTCCATCATATAGCTCCGCCTTTCAGTTTCCAAGGCAACTCACAGACTTTCTCTCTGTCCCTGCTGTTGAATTAGTACACAAGCTGTTCGCTCCCTCTCTCTCTTAAAGAAACAGTCCACTTTAGAACAATCCTTCAGATCTTGTCACAAACACATACAAGCTTTGACTTCCCAAACTTTGACTTTTGAAGTCCTCCTACTTTCCCAGTACAGCATTGCCAGAAAACAGCCGGTCTCAATCCACACTTGGCCAGATTATTTCTGATACCATCAAAACTGGCCCTCCCCCACAGACCAGACCTATCTTTTTGCATATTTACTTTGAAACTAATGGCATTGCAGTCACTAGATGCTCAGTGTTCCCCTACACAAACTTCTGTCACCTGGCCTGTCTCATTCCTTAATAGCAAATCAAATATTGCACACTCTCTCATTGGGACTTCTATGTTGTGATTATGGAAGCTCAGCTGAACACACTTGACAACCTCTGTTTCATCTAGTCCTTTTACAGTATGGGAGTCCCAGTCAATATACGGAAAGTTATAATCACCTACTATAACAACCTTAGGTTTATGCAACTGTTTATGAACTCTCTACAAATTTGTTCTTCTAAATCCCTCTGACTGCTGGGTGGTCTGTTGTGCTGACCCTTAAACCCTGCCCCCCATATAACCCTCCACCTTAAATTAATTCATATACCTGTCTAGTAGTCTCTTAAATTTCACTAGTGTATCTGCGTCCGCCACTGACTCAGGCAGTGCATTCCATGCACCAACCACTCTCTGAGTAAAAAAACCTTCCTTTAATATCCCCCTTGAACTTTTCTCCCCTTACCTTAAAGACATGTCCTTTTGTACTGAGCAGTGGTGCCCTGGGGAAGAGATGCAGGCTGTCCGCTCTATCTATTCCTCTTAATACCTTGTATACCTGTATCATGTCTCCGCTCATCCTCCTCCTCTTCAGAGAGTAAAGCCCGAGCTCCCTTAATATCTGATCATAATGCATACTCTCTAAAGCAAGCAACATCCAGGTGAATCTCCTCTGTACCCTTTCCAATGCTTCCACATCCTTCCTATAGTGAGGTACTGGACACCGTAATCCAAGTGTGGCCTAACCAGCATTTTATAGAGCTGCATCATTACCTCACGACTCTTAAACTCTACCCTTTGACCTATGAAAGCAAACACCCCATAAGCTTTCTTAACTACCCTATCTACCTGTGAAGGAAAATAAAGAATGGTAGGGTGAAGGAACCATGGGTGACAAGTGAAGTGGAGAATCTAGTCAGGTGGATGAAGGCAGCATACATGAGGTTTAGGAAGCAAGGATCTTATGGGTCTATTGAGGAATACAGGGTAGCAAAAAAGGAGCTTAAGAAGGGGCTGAGGAGAGCAAGAAATGGGTATGAGAAGGCCTTGGTGAGTAGGGGAAAGGAAAACCCCAAGGCATTCTTCATTTATGTGAAGAACAAAAGGTTGACAGGAGTGGAGATAGGACCGATTAGAGATAGTGGAAAGATGTGCCTGGAGGCTGTGGAATTGAGCAATGTCCTCAATGAATACTTCTTTTTGGTATTTACCAATGAGAGGGAAGTTGATGATGGTGAGGACAATATGAGTGAGGTTGATGTTCTGGAGCATTAAGGGAGAAGAGGTGTTGGAGTTGTTAAAATACATTAGGACAGGTAAGTCTCCGGGGCCTGATGGAATATTCCCTGGGCTGCTCCAGGAGGTGAGGGAAGAGATTGCTGAGCCTCTGGCTAGGATCTTTATGTCCTCGTTGTCCACTGGAATGGTACTAGAGGATTGGAGGGAGGCGAATGTTGTCCCCTTGTTCAAAAAAAGTAGTAGGGATAGTCCGGGTAATTATAGACCAGTGAGCCTTGCGTCTGTGGTGGGAAAGCTGTTGGAAAAGATTCTTAGAGATAGAATCTATGGGCATTTAGAGAATCATGGTCTGGTCAGGGACAGTCAGCATGGCTTTGTGAAGGGCAGTTCGTGTCTAACAAGCCTGATAGAGTTCTTTGAGTAGGTCACCAGGCATATAGATGAGGATAGTGCAGTGGATGTGATCTACATGGATTTTAGTAAGGCATTTGACAAGGTACCACATGGTAGGCTTATTCGGAAAGTCAGAAGGCATGGGATCCAGGGAGGTTTGGTCAGGTGGATTCAGAATTGGCTTGCCTGCAGAAAGCAGAGGGTCATGGTGGAGGGAGTACATTCAGATTGGAGGGTTGTGACTAGTGGTGTCCCACAAAGATCGGTTCTGGGACCTCTACCTTTCGTGATTTTTATTAACAACTTGGATGTCAGGGTAGAGGGTGGGTTGGCAAGTTTGCAGGTGACACAAAGGTTGGTGGTGTTGTGGATAGTGTAGAGGATTGTTGAAGATTGCAGAGAGATATTGATAGGATACAGAAGTGGGCTGAGAAGTGGCAGATGGAGTTCAACCCAGGGAAGTGTGAGGTGGTACATTTTGGAAGGACAAACTCCAAGGCAGAGTACAAAGTAAATGGCAGGATATTTGGAAGTGTGGAGGAGCAGAGGGATCTGGGGGTACATGTCCACAGATCCCTGAAAGTTGCCTCACAGGTAGATAGGGTAGTTAAGAAAGCTTATGGAGTGTTAGCTTTCATAAGTCGAGGGATGGAGTTTAAGAGTCGCAGGGTAATGATGCAGCTCTATAAAACTCTGGTTAGGCCACATTTGGAGTACTGTGTCCACTTCTGGTCGCCTCACTATAGGAAGGACGTGGAAGCATTGGAAAAGGTACAGAGGAGATTTACCAGGATACTGCCTGGTTTAGAGAGTACGCATTATGATCAGAAATTAAGGGAGCTAGGGCTTTACTCTCTAGCAGGGGTGTCAAACTCATTTTAGGTCACGGGCCGGATTGAGAAAAATGTGACTTCATGCGGGCCGGATCAGTTGTGCACGCGCGCATGCTCCCACTGCTTTCGTTGCCTTCATTTTTTCAACCTGCTCTCATGTGTCTCAGTCTCTGCTACATCTAAAATTGTTTCACTTTACAAATTTCATTTTTTATGAAACAGATTGCCTAGCAAGCATTCTTTTTATGATTGGTATTAACTTACAGACGTAGATTACAAGAAAGTAGGCAACGAGAAAGAAACGATGCTATTTCGGCTAAGATTGTTTTGGGAGCCATACGTTTTCCATTAATAAACCATTTGAAATCAAGCATTAGCAAACACAAATGTAGACCACAAACGCAGGGGTGTCAAACTCAAATACACAGTGGGCCAAAATTTAAAAATCGGTACAAGTCGAGGGCCAGACTGGTTCAGCGTTTATTGCAAAACTTAGGTTATTGCCTACAAAAACAACATTGAACATTAAATAAATTTAAAAAAATCAGTTGCATTTATTTCTTATGGCTTTATCTGCAGCTTTTCCAGAGTAATTTCTAATGAAAACATTTTTCCACAGGCCAACACTCTGTGATTCACACTAGTCTAAGCCAGATACTTGGCATCTCATCTTGGATGCAAGTTCATCAATGTTTGGAGTCAGGCACTGAGCTGAGGAAATCCTCAGAATTGAGTGAAGGTGTTCATCAGAAAGACGACTCCTGTGTGATGTTTTGTTTATCTTCATCAAAGAGAACAGTTGTTCACACAGATATGTGCTGCCAAACATAGAGAGCATTTGAGCAGCTTGGGTACGCAGCTGGGGCATTGTGTCGGGAGTGAAACGTAGAAACTGTGCAGCGCCCACCGAGTCACACTTTGCCTTGAGTGTGTCACTACATCGGAGTTCAATCAGCTCCATTTGTATGTTGGCTGGTGCGCTTTCCACGTCAGCTGCAAATGGATTACTGAGCAGTTCAAACCTGCTTTTTTGGGCTTCAAAGTTGGCAAATCACCGTGTGAAGTCGGCACCAAGTATGCTAAGTTTTTCAAAAAACTTTGCACGTGGGAACACTGCGGTAGAAACCTGCACTTTCATAGATTGGCAATACGGAAAATGGCTCAAGTTTTCTTGCTGCATCTGCGTCTCCCACAGGCGCAGCTTGGTTTTAAAAGCCCTCACTGCAGCGTACATGTCTGTGATCACACGACCCCGCCCCTGAAGCTGCAGGTTGAGTGCATTGAGATGGCTCGTGATGTCACACAGAAACGCCATTTCACAAAGCAACTTTTTATCCCGGAGCTCTGTTGTGTCTTTCCCTTTGCTTTCCATGAACTGACAGATCTCTTCATGCAACTCGAAACATCTTTTCAGCACTTCTCCTTGGTTTAACCATCGCACCTCTGTGTGATAGGGCAAATCATTATATTCTGAACCCAACTCCTCCAGAAACGACTTGAACTCGCGGTGATTTAAACCTTTGGCTCTTATGAAGTTAACTGCTCGTATTATGGTGCTTATTATATGTTCCATTTTCAAGGCTTTGCCACACAACGATTCCTGGTGTATGATGCAGTGATAAGCTGCCAGCTCACCTGCGCCGTTTTCCTCCCGCATCTTCTCCCGGATCCTGCCCACCAATCCACTCTTTTGACCGCACATCGCGGGCGCTCCATCTGTCATCAGTCCCACAAGTTTATCCCAAGGCAGCCTCATTATATTTACACATCTGGATACCTCTTCAAAGAGATCTTTTCCAATAGTTGTGCCATGCATTGATCTTAATCCCAAAAGTTCCTCTGTTACACACAGACTTGAGTCCACTCCACAAATGAAAATTGACAATTGGGCAGTATCAGAAGTGTCCCTGCTCTCATCCACAGCAAGGGAATATGCGATGAAATCTCTTCCCTTCCCCACCAGCTGTTGTTGTAGAGTGGTGGCAAGCTCACGTACATGGTCAGCAACGGTGTTTCTGCTCAGGCTCACATTTGAAAATGCTTGCCTTTTATCTGGGCACACGACGTTGCAAACGTTCATCATGCAGTTTTTAAAAATTCTCCCTCGGTAAAAGGCCGGGCTGATTTAGCGATCTCTGCTGCCACAATAAAACTAGCCTTTACAGCAGCCTCACTTTGTGTTTTGGCTTTTGTGAACATAGCCTGCTGTGACGCCAGACTTCTTTTCAACTCTTCTACCTTCTGGAGCTTCTGTTTCTTGTCAGATGCTTGTATTTGTCGTGGTGTTTCGTTTCATAGTGTCGTCTTACGTTATATTCTTTAATTACAGCCACACTGTCTCCGCACACAAGACAAACAGTTTTGCCCTTTATATCTGCGAACATATACTCTGTCTCCCGCCTGCCTTGAAAACCCCTGTTTTCAAAGTCCACCTTTTGATCAGCCATTTTTGGGGTGAGGGATAGCTGAAAGTTGACCACACGTGACTAGCGCCATAAGGATGCTGATGAGAGAGTAAGGCAAGCGCAAGCAATTGTGGGATTTGTAGTATTAGTGGTGCATGCAATATACTGGCGGGCCAGCTCTAATAGAAAAAAAATTTATTCATTAATGATATTCAGGAAATAAACCAGGGAAACCGAATAAACACTAAAAACCAGCATTAGCCATAGGCGCTTCGATTACTGGGGCCAGCTTTAATAGTAATTAGGTATCATCTCGCGGGCCAAAGATAATTCCACCGCGGGCCGGATTTGGCCCGTGGGCCTTGAGTTTGACATATATGCTCTAGAGAGAAGGAGGATGAGAGGAGACATGATAGAGGCATACAAGATATTACGAGGAATAGATAGAGTGGACAGCCAGCACCTCTTCCCCAGGGCACCAGTGCTCTTGTATTAAGAGGACATGGCTTTAACGTAAGGGGTGGGAAGTTCAAGGGGGATATTAGAAGGTTTTTTATTCAGAGAGTGGTTGGTGCGTGGAATACACTGCCTGAGGCAGATACGGTAGTGAAATTTAAGAGACTACTAGACAGGTATATGGAGGAATTTAAGGTGGAGGGTTCTATGGGGGGGGCAGGATCTAAAGGTTGGCACAACATTGTGGGCCAAAGGGCCTGTACTGTGCTGTATCGTTCTATGTTCTAGGATCTGCTATGGGCTCAACAACAAGCTGTTCTAAAAAGCCATTCCTTAGACTTTCTACAAATTCTCTCTCTTGCGGTCTTGTATTGGCCTAGTTTTCCCAATCCACTTTCATGTTAAAATTCCCAATGATTATCATGACATTACCCTTCTGCCATGCCTTTTCTGTCTCCTGCTGTAATTTATAATTCACATCCCGGCTAGGCTCTACACCTTCTGATCCTATGTCATCCCTGTCTAATGATTTAATATAATTTCTTATACACAGGGCCATGCTGCCCCATCTGTCTACTAACCTATCTTTCCGATATATGTATATCCTTGGATGTTCAACCCCCAATGGCAACCATCCTTTAGCCAAGTTTCAGAAGTGGCCACAATGTCATACTTGCCAATCTGTAGCTGTATTTCAAGATCATCCAATTTATTTCTTATGCTGCATGCAATCAGATACAACACTTTCAGTCCAGTATTTGTTGCTTTGTGTTTTAACTGCACCATGCCTCTAATGCCCTGTAACTCATCCCACTGTCTGTCCTTTCTATCATCTCTGTTGCATGCTATCTTTGATCTATTTCTGCTTCCTCTTCCTCAGCCCAATCACTCCGGTTCCCACCCCCCCCCCCCCCCAATCAAATAAGTTTAAATCCTCCTTAGCAGCCCTATTAAACCTGCCTGCTAGGATATTGGACCACTTTGGGTTCAGGTGTAACCTGTCCTTTTTTTACAGGTTGTACCTCCCCCAGAAAATGCCCCAATGATCCAGGAACCTGAAGCCCTTCCCCCTACACCAGTCTCAGCCATGCATTAATATGCCTGATCTTGCTATTCCTGTGCTTGTTAGTATGTGGCACAGGCAGCAATCCCAAAATTGCTACCCTGGAGGTCCTGCTTTTCAGCTTCCTACCCAACTCCCTGTTCAGGACATCCTCCCTTTTTCTACCTGTGTCAAAGTGTGCCAAGACTTCTGGCTGTTCACCCTCTCACCAGAATACTCTGCACCTGGTTGGAGACATCCCTGGCACCCTGGCACGTGGGAGGCAACACATCATGCTGGTATCTCTGTCGGCTGACAAAACCTTCTGTTTGTTTCTCTCACTATGGAATACCCTATGACTCCCTCATCTTCTCTCCCTTCTGTACCATGAAACTAGGCTCAGTGCCAGAGACCCGATCGCCACAGTTGTCCTCTGTCAGGTTACTCCCCTCAACAGCGTCCAAAATGAGATAATGATTACTGAGGGGGATGGCCACAGGGGTGCTCTCTACTATCTGAGCTCTTCCCATCCCTTCCCTGACAGTCACCCACTTATCTACCTCCTGCATCCTCAAGGCGACTAACTCCTTTTAGCTCTTATCTATCTCCTGCTCACGTTCCCTAATAAGCTGCAGGTCATAAAGCTGCAGCTCCAGATCCCTAACACGGTCTCTCAGAAGCAGCATCTCAATGCACCTGGTGCAGATGTGGCCATGTGGGAGACAGTATTCCCATATCTTGACACCCAGAGGAAAGTACTAGCCCTACAGACATGCTCTTTATCCCTCTTAAAAAAAATGGAAAGAAAAAAAATGAAGTCCACTCACCACTTACCTTGCTGAAGCCCGAATGAGCCAAAGCCCTACCACTCTGCCTCAGACCACTCCATTATGCAGTGTCTCCTTTTTATGCCTGAACCTTCCCTGCTATCTAACTCATGGCTAGTGCTCCAGTTATAGCTGCTGATAGGCCATGTATAATTGACAAACAACTCTTGAAGCTCCCTTTTTAAATAACCGCCACTGACCTGCGGAAAATGCCTCTTGGTAAAGCTCTGTTGATGCCGCTGATAGGCCACGTACGACTGCAACGAATTCGAGGTGATGCATTTTGAGAAGTTAAACAGGAGTAAGAAATAAAGAGTAATTTGATAGCGAGGTAAAGGACACAAAGTTCTTCAAAAAGAACTAGGCAGTGCAGAAGGGATGTTTATTCTACAGTTCATCTGTGTTATAACTGACCTGAATGATTTGGTGCATCAGATAAAGGGATCTACGTCCTAGCTACACTATCTTGCTATTAAAGTGATGGGATGACAGTGGCTGAATTTATCCTGCATCAACTTCTGGCCTGATGCCCTGTGAGCCATGTAGTCGGTGTTGATTGTATCACTAGTTCCTGCTGTTCTTGTAAAATTCTATTGCATTTTATTTTCCCTGTAATTGTCTGGAAGAAGTGAGTCTCAAGGTGGCAACATATACAGTAAGTATACGGAATATACATAAACCAAATATTGAAATGGATGTAGGGAAGATATTTCAAATTGTGGGGGAGTCTAGGATAGAGCTGAGGATGAATTTCTTTAGCCAGAGAAATCTGTGAAATTCATTGCCACAGATGACTGTGGAAGCAAAATCATTTGGTATATTTAAAGCAGAGGTTGATAGCTTCCTGATTAGTAAGAGTGTCAAAGGCTACAGAGAGAGAATGTAAACACAAGGAAATCTGCAGATGCTGGAAATTCAAACAACAACACACACAAAATGCTGGTGGAACACAGCAGGCCAGGCAGCATCAATAGGGAGAAGTACTGTCGACATTTCGGGCCAAGACCCTTCGTCAGGACTGGCGAGCCTGCCTAGCCTGCTGTGTTCCACCAGCATTTTGTGTGTGTTGTAGAGAGAGAATGTAGTTGAGAAGAAAATAAATCAGCCATGATCAAATGGTGGAGTAGACTCGATGGGCCTAATGGCCTAATCTTTTTCTTGGTCATGGTCTTATGGTCTATTTCTCTTAGTGACATCAATAACTAGGCAACAGTAAACTAAAGCGATTGACAGGGGGCTAGGGGGTGGGGAGGGAGACAAGCACCATTGATTTCACCCAGAGGCAGTGTAGAAAATAGTTGCTCTCATCACATTAAACAGAATGTGGAATAGAGCAGTGCCTGCAGGTAGGTGGGATTGGGCTGAGAAGCTCTCCTCTGTAGATGGAAAAGCTTGGCTTCATGTCCCAGAATGGACAGAGAAATGTTGGTGAGATACTACTGAGATGAATTTTCTTGTAATTAAGTCCTTGGTTGCTACATCTCAAATCAATGTCACTAACCACTAGGGAGGGATTTCACAAGATGATGAAAGGCAGGAGAGGACAATATGCTGTGTATGCTTGGAATTGGTGGTGACTCTGAGTACCAGCTTCTTGAAGAAGGGTTGTGGGAGGCCATATTCTGGATGAGGCGCCCATTGGATGAGAGATGGAATTCTAAGGCCTTGAATGATTTCATGGATTTGAGAAGCAACAAACTCAGTCCAGAAGTGCCAGCAAATCCTCTGGAAGTCAACACTGTAAAGTACTAGGAATACATCTTGGGTGCAGATCCTGAATATCATGGGTGCAGCATACTCTTATCTCACCTCTATTTGCTTATTTTCCAGATTATTTAAAGTATTTGTGTCCAGACACTACTGAATATGAAGACACGAAAGGTAATTCTAGAATTATAATCACAAAACATCATTACAAAACTTCAAATGTACTGCAGTTGGCATCGAATCAAAAAGAAACTCTGCTCTACTCCGCTACCTGTAGTTTTAATGAATTGTCTATGAAAGTAGATTCAACAAACATGTGGTTGGTCTGGGGATCCAGAAAGCTGATGGGAGAGGTGTGTGATTGGGCAGGATGGCCTGTCTGATGATGGGGGAGGTATGTAACTGGGTGAAACGGTTCACCCACTGATGGGGGGGGGGGGGGTATGTGACTGGGTGAGATGGTCCATCATTTGATGGGTTAGGTGTGTGATTGGGCAGGAGGGCCTGTCAGTTGAAGGGGTGATGTGTGATTGGGCAGGAGGGGTAAGATTCACCCACTGATGGGACAGCTGCTATCAGTTGAGTGGCAGTGATCTGCTTGACTGATTATGAAGGTGTTGAAATCCCGAGGGCTGCATCTTGTATGTGGAAGTGGGCACAGTGACCATAACTCAGCATAGTATGAATGGAACTGCAACACTCTAAATTGGCCGAATGTGCTGTTTGCCTGCTGCCTCCATGCTGGGATTCTGGGATTAACAACTTCCAATTTCAGTACTTTAACACTGTCCTTGCAACACTCGTTAGAGAGTCCTGGAGTCATACAGCAGGGAAACAGGTGTTACAGCCCAACTGATCCATGCTGACCAAGATGCCCATCCAAGCTAGTGCCATTTACTCATGTCATGTTTGGGCATAACCGTGTAAACCTTCTCTATCCATGTAACTGTCCAAGACCCTTTAAATATTGATGATATATTGGTTCAACCACTTCTTCTGGCAGCTCATTCTCTCTGCATGGAAACTGTTGCCCTTGTTCCTATTAAATCTTTTAAATATTAAATTGTTCCTATTAAATCTTTTGCCTTTTACTTTATACATACCCTGCAGCCCTGGGAAAATGATTGAGTGCATTCACTCTGCCTATGCCTTTTATTATTTTATGTATGTACCTCTTTAACATCTTGGTCTTCCGTGCTGAAAGGAAAAAGGTCCTTGCTTCTCCAGCTTCTCTCTTAACTCAGCTTCTTTAATCCTTATAAATATTTTTTGGACTTGTTCCTGTGTACAGCAGGGTAACCAGAAACTGAAAACAATACTCGAAGTGCTGCCTCAACTACATCTTATAACCACCTTATAACATCCTAACTCCTAATGCCCTGACTTTTGAAGGACAGGATGCCTTTCTTCCACTCTGTCTGCACCTTCTGGGGACCATGTACTTCATGTATTTGGAATTTCTTGATTCTACAATAGGACTCACATCAGGAATCAGGAGGAACTGTGAGATGCTACCTAAATGTGACATTCCAAACTGCAATACTTAACACTTACCTGACTTAACTCCATTTGCCAGTCCTCTGTCCACTTGCTGCAGGGAGCAGGGAAAGTCTATGGAGACCTCTCCTCTGGTCAACACATAGATGGTAAATTCTCTGTACTGACAGCGGTAGAGTTCTTATGCATGGAAATATTAATGCATGAAAACTTTACTGATATTGGGTAATTTGGAACTGAGTTTGCTGCTTCTTAAATCAATGTCACTTAAGTGCTGGACAGGATTTCACATGGTGATGAAAGGTTGAAAAGGAGAATGCATGTGCTTTGGTTTGGTGTTGGTCGGAGTGCCACCATCCACCTCTAGCTGACCAAGATGCCTCTGTCTTGTTGATAACCTTCTTCACTGTCTGCTATACCACATATTTTTGTGTCATTTGCAAACTTACTAACAATGTTTATACATTCATATCCAAATTGCTGACATTGATAACAAAGAACAATGGGCCAAGTTCTGACTCTTAAAGCACACCACTAGTCACAGGTCTCCCATCCAGGAAACAAGCTTTTACCATCACCCTTTGTTTCCTCCTATCAATTCAACTGTATGAAGGATCTTGGCCTGAAACATTGACTGTTTATTCCTCTCCATAATTCTGCGTGAGCGACTGAGTTTCTCCAACATTTTGTGTTTGCTGCTCAAGATTTCCAGCATCTGCAGAATCTCTTGTATTTCTTCATGCCTCAAATTAGTCAACTCTCCCTGGATCCAACCTTTCGGAGCAACTTGCCTTATGGAACTTTGTCAAAGGCCTTCATGAAGGCAATATGACCATGCTACCACTCTGCCTTCATCAATTTCCATGATCACTTCTTCAAAAACTCAATCTTCATAAAACATGATTTCCCATGCACGAAGCCATGCAAACTATCCCTAATTACCCTGTCTTTCAAGATGCATCTGATCCCTCAGAATCCTTTCCAGTAACTTACCTACCAAAGACTTTAGGTTTTCTGCTCTACAATTCCCAGATATTTCTTTGCAGCCCTAATAAATTAAGGTACAATATTAGCAACCCTCCAGTCTTTCGACACTTCACTCATCACTAACAATGATCAATATTTCAGCTACGGTTCCTGAAACTTATTCTATGGACTCTCACCTTGTTCTAGGATAAACCAGAATCAGAACTGGAATCCAGTTTAACATCGTAGAACATAGAAACATAGAACACCTACAGCACAATACAGGCCCTTCGGCCCACAAAGTTGTGCTGAACATGTCCCGACCTTAGAAATTACTAGGGTTACCCATAGCCCTCTATTTTTTTAAGTTCCATGTACCTATCCAAAAGTCTCTTGAAAGACCCTATCGTATCTGTCTCCACCACCATTGCTGGCAGCCCATTCCACGCAGTCATCATTCTCTTGAGTAAAAAATCTTAGCATTGACATCTCCTCTGTACCTACTCCCAAGCACCTTAAACCTGTGCCCTCTTGTGGCAAACCATTTTAGCCCTGGGAAAAAAGCCTCTGACAACCCACACGATCAATGCCTCTCATCATCTTATAGTGTCCACCTTTATCAGGTCACCTCTCATCCTCCGTCACTCCAAGGAGAAAAGGCTGAGTTCACTGAACTTTTTTTATAAGGCATGTTCCCCAATCCAAGCAACAACCTTGTAAATCTGCTCTGCACCCTTTCTATGGTTTTGGCATCCTTCCTGTAGTGAGGCAACCAGAAATGAGCACAGTATTCCAAATGGGTCCAGGGTCCTATATAGCTGCAACATTACCACTAAATTCAATTTCACGATTGATGGCCAATACACCGTATGCCTTCTTAACCACAGAGTCAACCTGCACAGCTGCTTTGAGCGTCCTATGGACTTAGACCTCAAGATCCCTCTGATCCTCTACATTGCCAAGAGTCTTATCATTAATACTATGTTCTGCCATCATATTTGACCTACCAAAAGGAACCACTTAACACTTATCTGGGCTGAACTCCATCTGCCACTTCTCAGCCCAGTTTTGCATCCTATCAATGTCCCGCTGTAACCTCTGATAGCCCTCCACGCTATCCTCCACACCCCCAACTTTTGTGTCATCAGCAAACTTACTGACACATCCCTCCACTTCCTCATCCAGATCATTTATAAAAATCAGGAGGAGTGAGGGTCCCAGAACAGATCCCTGAGGCACACCACTGGTGCAGAATATAACCCGTCTACACTCACTCTTTGCCTTCTGTGGGCTATCCAGACCCACAAGGCAATGTCCCCTTAGATCCCATGCCTCCTTACTTTCTTAATAAGCCTTGCATGGGGCACCTTATCAAATGCCTTGCTGAAATCCAGATACACTACATCTACTGCTCTACCTTCACCAATGTGTATAGTAACATCCTTAAAAAATTCAGTCAGGCTCATAAGGCATGACCTGCTCTTGATAAAGCCATGCTGAATATTCCTAATATAAACATATTACCATATAACAATTACAGCACGGAAACAGGCAATCTCGGCCCTTCTAGTCCATGCCAAATGCTCACTCTCACCTAGTCCCACCGACCAGCACTCAGCCCATAACCCTCCATTCCTTTCCTGTCCAGATACTGATTCAATTTTTTTTCAAATGACAAAATCGAACCTGCCTCTACCACTTCTACTGGAAGCTCGTTCCACATAGCTACCACTCTCTGAGTAAAGAAGTTCCCCATCATGTTACCCCTAAACGTTTGCTCCTTAACTCTCAACTCATGTATCTTGTTTGAATCTCCATTACTCTCAATGGAAAAAGCCTATCCAATTCAACTCTATCTATCCCCCTCATAATTTTAAATACCTCTATCAAGTCCCAACTCAATCTTCTGTGCTCCAAAGAATAAAGAACTAACTTGCTCAGTCTTACTCTGTATCTTAGGTGCTGAAACCCAGGTAACATTCTGATAAATCTTCTCTGTACTCTCTCTATTTTGTTGACATCTTTCCTATAATTCGGTGACTAGAACTGTACACGATACTCCAAATTTGGCCTCACCAATGCTTTGTACAATTTTAACATTACATCCCAACTCCTATACTCAATGCTCTGATTTATAAAGGCCAGCATACCAAAAGCTTTCTTCACCATCCTATCCACATGAGATTCCACCTTCAGGGAACTAAGCACCATTATCTAGATCACTCTGTTCTACTGCATTCCTCAATGTCCTACCATTTACCATGTATGTCCTATTTTGACTAGTCCTACCAAAATGTAGCACCTCACACTTATCAGCACCTCACACTTATCCGTCTGCCATCTTTCAGCCCACTCTTCTGACTGGCCTAAATCTCTCTGCAAGCTTTGAAAACCTACTTCATTATCCACAATGCCGCCTATCTTAGTACCATCTGCATAATTACTAATCCAATTTACCACCCCATCATCCAGATCATTAATGTATATGACAAACAACATTGGACCCAGTACAGATCCCTGAGGCATACCACTAGGCATACCACCGGACAAACAGTTATCCACCACTACTCTCTGGCATCTCCCATCCAGCCACTGTTGAATCTATTTTACTATTTCAATATTAATTCCTAACTAACCTTCCTTGTGGAACCTTGTCAGAGGCCTTACTGAAGTCCATATAGACAACATCCTTTACCCTTGTCACCCTCTCTAGTAACCTCTTCAAAAAATTCAGTAACATTTGTCAAACATGACCTTCCACTCACAAATCCATGTTGACTGTTCCTAATCAGACCCTGTCTATCCAGATAATTATATATACCATCTCTAAGAATACTTTCCATTAATTTACCCACCACTGACGTCAAACTTACAGGCCGACAATTGCTAGGTTTACACTTAGAACCCTTTTTAAACAATGGAACCACATGAGCAATACATCAATTCTCCGGCACCATCCCTGTTTCTAATGACATTTGAAATATTTCTGTCAGAGCCCCTGCTCTTTCTATACTAACTTTCCTCAAGGTCCTAGGGAATATCCTGTCAAGATCTGGAGACTTATCAACTTTGATATTCTTTAAAAGCACTAGTACTTCCTCTTCTTTAATAATCATAGTTTCCATAACTACATTACTTGTTTCCCCTGCCTTACACAATTCAATATCCTTCTCCTTAGTGTATACAGATGAAAAGAAATTGCTCAAAATCTCCTCCATCTCTTTTGGCTCCACACAAAGCTGTTAACTCTGATTCTTTAAAGGTCCAATTTTATCCCTCACTATCCTTTTGCTATTAATATAACTGTAGAAACCCTTTGGATTTATTTTCACCTTTTTACATTCTTTATATTCCTTGAGCACCTCATTTACTCCATGCTACCTATATTTATTGTAGATCTCTCTCTTTTTCCAAACCAAGTTTCCAATATCCCTTGCAAACCATGGCTCTCTCAAACTTTTAACCTTTCCTTTCAACCTAACAGGAACATAAAGATTCTGTACCCTCAAGATTTCACTTCCATTTCTCCATTACATCCTTCTCATGAAAAAAATAGTCCCAATCCACTCCTTCTAAATCCTTTCACATCTCCTCAAAGTTAGCCTTTCTCGGATCAAAAATCTCAAACCTGGGTCCAGTCCTATCCTTCTCCATAATTATATTGAAACTAATGACATTGTGATCACTGGACCCAAAGTGCTCCCCAACACATACCTCCGTCACCTGACCTATAACATTCCCTAACAGGAGATCCAACACTGTCCTTTCTCTACTTGGTACCTCTTTGTATTGCTGCAAAAAACTATCCTGCACACATTTTACAAACTCCAAACCATCCATCCCTTTTACAGTATGGGCTTCCCAGTCTATGTGTGGAAAATTAAAATCTCCCACAATCACAACCTTGTGCTTACTACAACTATTTGCTATCTCCTTACAAAATTGCTCCTCCAATTTTCGCTCCCCATTAGGTGGTCTATAATACACCCCTATAAGTGTTACTACACCTTTCCCATTCCTGAATTCCACCCAAATAGCCTCCGTAGACGAGCCCTCTAATCTATCCTGCCAAAGCACCGCTGTAATATTATCTCTGACAAGCAATGCAACACCTCCCCCTCTGTCTCTCTGATTCTATCACATCTGAAGCAACGAAATCCAGGAATATTTAGTTGCCAATCATACCCCTCACTAATTTTCACTAATAGCTACAACTTCATATTTCCAGGCATCACACCATGCTCTAAGCTCATCCACCTTTCTTACAATGCTCCTAGCATTAAAATAGATGCATTTAAGAAATTCTCCACCTCTTACTCTCGGTTTATCCCTAATGGTGCAAATAACTTATTATCTTTTTTTTTCTTTCTCCCCTACACCTTCGGTCTGAGCGCTCCCCTTCTCTGTCAGCTGCCTATCCTCCCTCACACACTGTCTACTAGCTTTCTCTATTTGTGAACTAACCTCCTCTCTCCTAGTCTCTTCAATTTGATTCCCACCCCCCATCCAATCTAGTTTAATGTCTCCCCAGTAGCCTTTGCAAATCTCCCCGCAAGATATTGGTCCCCCGAGGATTCAAGTGCAACCCATCCTTTTTGTACAGGTCACACCTGCCCCAAAAGAGGTCCCAATGATCCAGAAACTTGAATCCCTGCCCCCTGCTCCAATCCCTCAGCCACGTATTTATCCTCCACCTCATTCCATTCCTACTCTCACTGTCGTGTGGCACAGGCAGTAATCCCGAGATTACTACCTTTGCGGTCCTTTTTCTCAACTCCCTTCCTAACTCCCTATATCCTCCTTTCAGGACCTCTTCCTTTACCCTACCTATGTCATTAGTACCTATATGTACCACGACCTCTGGCTCATCACCCCCCCCCCCCACTTCATGATATCTTGGATACGATCAGAAACATCCTGGATGCTGGCACCAGGGAGGCAAACTACCATCTGGCTCTCCTGACAGCATGCACAGAATTGCCTATCTGACCCCCTAACTATTGAGTCCCCTATTACTACTACCTTACTCTTCCTTTCCCTACCCTTCTGAGCTACAGGGCCGGACTCTGTGACGGAGGCACGGCCATTGTTGCTTCCCCCAGGTAGGCTGTCACCCCCAACAGTACTCAAACAGGAGAACTTATTGCCAAGGGGTACAGCCACTGGGGTACTCTCTAGTACCTGACTCTTTCCTCTTCCCTCTCCTAACCGTGACCCACTTGTCTGCCTTCCGTGTCCCCGGTGTGACCACCTGCCTGTAACTCCTCTCTCTCCTCTCACTCTCCCTGACCAGATGAAGGTCATCGAGCTGCAGCTTCAGTTCCCTAACACAGTCCCTTAGGAGCTGCTGCTCGGCGCACGTGATGCAGATGTGGACTTCTGGGAGGCTAGGAGACTCCAGGACCTCCCACATCCAACACTAAGAACAACAAGCTGCCCTCACACGCATACTTACCCTTTTCCTCAATAACAGGAAAAAGTGAAACCTAAATCTACCTTGCCTTGCCTGTTTCCGCCTAAGCTCATTGAGCCCAAGTCCTTAAGCCTTCACTTTGCTCCCTGCTCACTCTGCTGCCCACAAAACGACACCTCCCGCTGTATAAGGCTGTGATCCTTTTAAATCTAGTGTGCTTCACTGCCCGACATCACACTCCTGCACAGTCCCGCCTTACTTAACTCCAATGAGAAGAAGAAAAAATCAAAATGGCTCCCGCTGCTCTCCCACTCCAATTCTCAGACTTCCTTCTCCAAATTGATTCTCCAAATCATGTTATACCTCTCCATATGCTCATAAATCCTGCCTGTCAGGTTCTTCTCCATCAACTTACCAACTCCTGAAGTAACACTCACTAGTCTATAATTACCTGGGATATCGCTACTCCCTTACTTGAATAAGGGAAGAGCATCCGCAACCCTTCGATCCTCCGGAACTGCTCCTGTCCCCAATGATAATGCAAAGATCATCTCCAGAATCTCAGCAATCTCCTCCCTCACCTCCCACTATAGCCTGGGGTACATCTCATCCGTCCCAGTGACTTATCCAACTTGATGCTTTCCAAAAGCTCCAGCACATCCTCTTCCTTAATATCTACATGCTCAAGCTTTTCAGTCTGCTGCAAGTCAGCACTACAATCACCAAGATCCTTTTCCATAGTGAATACTGAAGTAAGGTATTCATTAAGTACCTCTGCTATTTCCTCCAGTTCCATACACACTTTCCCACTGTCACACTTGATAGGTCCTGTTCTTTCATGTCTTATCCTTTTGCTCTTCACATACTTGTAGAATGCCTTGGGGATTTCCTTAATCCTGCCCACCAAGGCCATCAGGGCCCCTTCTCATGGCCCCTTCTGGCTCTCCTAATTTCCTTCTTAAGCTCCTTCTTATTAACCTTATAACCTTCCAGATCTCTAACATTACCTAGCTCTCTAAACCTTTTGTAAACTTTTCTTCTTGACTAGATTTATTACAGCCTTTGTACACCACGGTTCCTGTACCCTACCATAACTTTCCTGCCTCATTGCAACGTACCTATACAGAGCTCTACACAAATATCCCCTGAATATTTGCCACATTTCATCCGTACTTTTCCCGAGAACATCTGTTTCCAATTTAAGCCTGCAATTTCCTGCCTGATAGCCTCATAATTCCCCTTACTCCAATTAAATGCTTTTCTTTCTTTCTTTTTCTTTTTCAATCTTTTTATTGATTTTCACATATACACAAAAAAATAACATAATAATAAGTAAATTATAAATACAATAGACTTGAAATCACATTGATAATAAGATAATAATATCCTACTAAACATCAGCAAAAGAAAGTACCTTAATCAAGTCCACATGATTATATGAAAAAAAAAACAAATAACCATTAAAAAAGAAAAAAAAAAATATTAAAAAAATATGTGAGAAAAAATATATGTTAAAAAAAAATAAAACACTAAACTAAACTAACATAGGCAATAACAACAGTTTACAAGTATAAGATAGTGTCAAAGAACTCCGGAACTCCATACCTGAACATGAATAAGCAGAAAGGTCCGGAAAAGGCCAAATTAATTCATATGAAAATGTCGAATAAACGGTCTCCAAGTTTCTTCAAATTTAATTGATGAGTCAAAAATAGTGCTTCTAATTTTTTCCAAACTCAGATAAGAAATAGTTTGAGAAAGCCACTGAAATGTAGTAGGAGGATTTACTTCTTTCCAATTTTGTAGTATAGACCTTCTGGCCATTAATGTTACAAAAGCAATCATTCGTCTGATTGAAGGGGAAAACTGATTGCCATCTTCATTTGGTATGCCAAAAATTGCAGTAATAAAATGAGGTTGTAAATCTATATTCCAAATTGAGGAAATAGTAGTAAATATATCCTTCCAATAATTATGTAAAGTGGGACATGACCAAAACATATGGGTCAATGAGGCCACTGCTAAATGACATCTGTCACATAGAGGGTTAATATGAGAATAGAATCGAGCAAGTTTATCTTTAGACATATGAGCTCTATGTACAATTTTAAATTGTATTAAAGCATGTTTAGCACATATAGAAGAAGAATTAACCATTTGCAAAATTTTTTCCCATTTATCTGTTGATATGTTATATTGAAGTTCTTTTTCCCATTCTTGTTTAATTCTAACTGATATTTCTGGTTGTATCTTCATAATCATATTATAAATAAAAGCTACTAATCCCTTCTGACAAGGATTTAAGATAAAGATCAAATCTGTAGTATCCATCAAAGTTGAATTAGGAAAAGATGGTAAAACTTTATGTAAAAAATTTCTAATTTGTAAATATCTGAAAAAATTAGATTTAGGTAATTCAAATTTATTAGAAAGTTGATCAAATGACATCAAAGTATCTTCAAAAAAGAGATCACGAAAACATTTTATACCTTTCCTTTTCCATATGTTAAAAGCTTGATCTGTCCAGGAAGGTTTGAAAAAGAAATTAAATAAGATAGGGCTATCAAGAACAAAGTTTTTCAAAATAAAGAACTTACGAAATTGAAACCAAATTCGTAATGTATGTTTAATAACAGGATTAAATATTTGTTTATTAAATTTAACTAAATCCGTAGGAAGACACGAACCAAGAACAGAGAATAGAGAATATCCCTTTACCTCATTACATTCCAAATTTACCCACTGTGGGCACAGTGGTGAATCCAAATCCAATTTCCAATACAATAAATTACGAATATTATTTGCCCAATAATAAAATCTAAAATTAGGTAAAGCTAAACCACCATCTTTTTTTGATTTTTGTAATTGCTTTTTACTTAACCTAGGGTTTTTATTTTGCCACACAAATGAAGAAATTTTTGAATCAATGCTATCAAAAAAAGACTTAGGAATAAAAACTGGTAGGGCTTGAAATAAATATAAAAATTTCGGTAAAATCATCATTTTGACAGCATTAATCCGACCAATTAATGATAAAAACAAGGGAGACCATCTTGTAGTAAGTTGATGAATTTGATGGAGCATAGGTAAAAAATTCATTCTAAATAAATCTTTATATTTCTTGGTAATTTTTATACCTAGATAAGTGAAGTTATCAGTAACAACTTTAAATGGTGTCCTATCAGTCAATAAAGTTCAACCTTTCCCTGTAACTTAGGTAACATTCTAGTTAGATGTATATTCCCTGAGCATTTACTGCATTTCTTCCATACTTTTCCCTGAGAACATCTGTTTCCAATTTAAGCTTCCAATTTCCTGCCTAATAGCCTCATAATTCCCCTTACTCCAATTAAGCACTTTTCTAACTTGTCTGTTCCTATCTCTCTCCAATGCTTTTGTAAAGGAGATAGAATTATGATCACGATCTCCAAAATGCTCTCCCACTGAGAGATCTGACACCTGACCAGGTTCATTTCCCATTTCCAAATCAAGTACAATTCTCCTCTTGTAGGCTTATCTAGATATTTTGTCAAGAAACCTTCATGAACTCACCTAACACACTCCACCCTTTCTAAACCCCTGCTCTAGGGAGATACCAATCAATAATTGGGGAATTAAAATCTCCCACCACGATAACTCTGTTATTATTACACCTTTCCAGGATCTGTTTCCCTTTTTGCTTCTCGATATCCATGTTACTATTGGGCGGCCTATAAAGAACACACAGTAGAGTTATTGACCCCTTCCTGTTCCTAACCTCCACCCACAGAGACTCCGTAGACAATGCCTCCATGACGTCCACCTTTTCTGCAGCTGTGACACTATCTCTGATCAACAGTGACATGCCCCCACCTCTTTTGCCTCCCCCCCTGTCCTTTCAGAAACATCTAACTAGCTCTCCACTCATTATCACTGGCATATGTTGTGAAATATGTTGTTTTGTGGCAGCAGTACATTGCAATACATGATAAAAAAACTATAAATTACAACATAGATTAAATTAAATTAAATAAGTAGTGCAAAGAGAAAACAAAAAAAAAATAGTGAGGTAGTGTACATAGGTTCGTTATCCATTCGGAAGTAGTTTCTGAAGTGTTGAGTGTTTATCTTCAAGCTTCTTTACCTCTTCCTTGATGGTAGCAATGAGAAGAGGGCATGTTGTGGGTGATGGGGGTGTTGCTAATGATGGATGCCACCTTTTTGAGGCATCACATGTTGAAGGTCTTTTTGATGCTGGGGCCACTATTGCCCATGGTAGAGCTGGTTGAGCTTACAACTTTCTGCAGCTTTTTCTGATCCTGTGCAGTGGTCCTTCATACCAGACAGTGATGCAACCTATAATGATGCTCTCCATGATACAGCTATAGGAATTTTGTTGGAGTCTTTGTTGACATACTAAGTCTCCTCAAACTCCCAATGAAATATAGCCATTGTCATGCCTGCGGAGATATTGACATCCAGGAATTTGAAACTGCTCACCCTTTCCACTTCTGATCTCTCAATGAAGACTGGTATGTGTCCCCTTGACTGCCCCTTCCTGAAGTCCACAATTAATCCTTCTTCTTACTAATGTTGAGTGCAAGGCTGTTGTTATAGCACCAATCAATCAGCTGAACCATCTCACTCCTGCACGCCTCCTTGTTGCCATCTGAAATTCTGCCAAAAAAATTTGTGTCATCAGCAAATTTATAAATGGTGCTTGAGCTGCACCTAACCACACATTTGTGAGTGTAGAGAGAGTAAAGCAGTGGGTTAAACACTCATCCTTGCGATACACCAGGGTTGATTGTCAGTAAGTAGAAAATATTATTTCCAATCTGCATTGACTGTGCTCTATCGATGAGTAAGTCAAGAATCCAGTTGCAGAGGGAGGTATAGAGGCCCATGTTTTGGAGCTTATTGATTAGAACTGAGGGTATGATTATGTTGAACGCTGAGCCATAATTAATAAATACTAGCCTGACATAAGTATTACTATTGTCCAGGTGATCCAAGACCCAGTGGAGAGCTAGTGAGATTGCATCCTCTGTAGACCTATTTCAAATTTCAGCAGGTC
Source organism: Hypanus sabinus (assembly GCF_030144855.1). NCBI lineage: Eukaryota > Metazoa > Chordata > Chondrichthyes > Myliobatiformes > Dasyatidae > Hypanus > Hypanus sabinus. The sequence goes on along the minus strand of NC_082724.1, from coordinate 57,664,060 downwards.
CAAGTACTTGCTTAGGCAGGAGTTGACCAACCTCTCAAAGCACTTCATCATAATAGATGGGAGTGCATCTGGGCGATGGTCCTTGATGCAGCTTACCCTGCTGTTCTTGGGCATTGGTATGATTTTTGATATTTTGAAGCAGGTGGGAAATTCTGACTGCAACAGTGAAAGATTGAAGATGCCCTTGAGCAGTCCTGCCAATAATTTGGCACAGGTTTTCAGTGTACACCATCAGGGCCTTGTGTGTATTCACCCTCTTGATAGATGTTCTGACAGTGGCCTCTAAGACACAGATCTCCGTGTCACCAGATGCTGCAGGGATTTCCCCAGGTGTACGTGAACCTGATCACACTTTGGAAATCTGTCTACCTTCTCACATAGAAAATAGAAGATAATAGTACAGTCCAGTTCAGAACCGTTCAGCCCACAATTTTGTGCCAACTGTTTACCTACTCCAAGATCAATCAAACCCTTCCCTTCCCTCTCATTTAACTCACCATTTTTTCTTTGATCCACATGCCTATCTAAGAATGTCTATCTCTACCACCACCCCTGGCAGTATGTTGCATTAACCTTCACTCACTGTGTAAAAAAAAGATCTTTGACATTTCCCCAAACATCTTAAAATTAGGCCCCTTATGTTAGCCATTTCTGCTCTGGGTAAAAGTCACAAGCTGTTAGTCCCTTATGATATTGTACACCTCTATCAAGTCAACTCTCATCCTCCCCCTTCCCAAAGAGAAAAGCCCTAGCTTGCTCAAACTATACTATTAAGATATACTCTCCAATCCAGGCAGCAGCCTGGTAAATCTCCTCTGCACCCTCTATAAAGCTTCTAAATCCTTTCTATAATAAGGTGACCAGAACTGAACACAATATTCCAAGTGTGATCTAACTAGGGTCTTATAGAGCAGTGATATTACTTCATGGCTCTTGAAATCAGTCCAAGAACTAATGAAAGTCAATACACCATACACCGTCTTAACAATGATATCAACTTGCACAGCAACTTTAATGATTCAAGATCACTGTTCCTCCACACTGCTAAGAATCCTGCCATTAACCCTGTAATTTACTTACAAGGGTGAATCATTTCCAAAATGAATCACTTCACACTTTTCTGGGTTGAACTCTATCTGCCACTTCTAAAGCCTGGCTCTGCATTTTATCAATATCCTGTTGTAACCAACAACAGCCTTCACAACACCACCAATCTTTGTATCACAAAACTATGTTGACTAACCCTAACCATAGTACTCTTCTCCAAATGCCCATAAATCCCGTCTCTAAGAATCCTCTCCCATGTTCTATGATCACTGCTTTTGTTGCTACTACTCACATTAAAATAAACACATTTCAACCCATCCAACTAACTGTAATTATCCCCTTTCCACTGCCTGTTCTTTCCTCATTGTCTCTACATACTGCATCTTCTTTTGCACCAACTGTCCCATCCTCTGACCTATCACTGCAGTTCCACCCTCTGCCAAACTAGTTTAAGTCCTCTGCAACAGCTTTAGCAAACCTTTTCATAAAGATATTGGTTCTCCCTAAAGTTCAGGTGTTACCCATCACTTTTGTATAGGAAATACCTTCACTAGAAGAAATTCCAATTACCCACAAATTTGAAACCTGCCACCTGCACCAATTCCTCAGTCACATATTCATATATCAGATCACCCCCTTTCCCTCACTATTGTGTGACACAGGCAGAAGTTCAGAGATTACCACCCTTGAGGTACTGAATTTCACCTTTCTACCTAGCTCCACACATTCTCTCTTAAGGATCTCGTCCCTTTTCCAAGCTATGTTGTTGCTACCAATATGTACCACAATTTCTAGCTCCTTACACTCCTCCTTAAGATTGCTGTCGACCCAATCTGAGACATCTCTGATCCTGGCACCTGGGAGGCAACATACCATCTGGGGGACTCTGTCACATCCACAAATCTCCTGTTTGTTCCTCTGACCACTATCCCAATTGTTTTCGTCTTCTCCCCACTTTCCCTCTTAAATTATGAGCCACTGATCCAGACTCATTTCTACAGGCCTGACTGCTGAGGCTTTCCTCTGCTGGGTCCCTGCCCCCTTTGAGGTGAATAGCCACAGGGGTATCCTTCATTTGCTGCATATCCCCTTTATCCCTCCTGATGGTAACCCAGTTACCTCTGTCATGCACCTTTAATTGTATCTATCTCCTTGCATCTGCTGTCAATCAATCTCATTCCAAATGATCCAGAGTTTACCCAGCTCCAGCTCCAGTTCTCTAACATGATTTGTACGAAGCTGCAGTTGGATGCACTTCTTGCAAGTGTAGTCATCAAGGGACCGTGGAGGTCCCCCTGTTTTCCATATTCCAGACATCTCCACACAAAGGTATCTACTTAGGTGTTTGAGAGGCCTAATTCTCTCTCTTGTAACTCTAGAAGTACTCCTTATTACTTCTGCATGACCAAGTACCTGAACTGGCTGCAATTTATCTACCACCACAGCTGGTCTACAGCAGTTGCAGTCACACAGGCTTTTCACTTGGCCTTGGACAACCTAGAGAGCAACAATGTGTCAAGCTGCTGTTTATTGATTGCAGTGCAGCATTTAGCACCATCATTCAGTCAATACTAACCAAAAAGCTTCAACACCTGGGCCTCTGTAACTCCCTTTGCAATTAGATTCATGGCTTTCTCATTAGGAGATTAGTGGTAACATCTCCTCTTCGCTAACAATCAACACAGGTGCACCTCAAAGATGTATGCATCGTCCACTGCTCTGCCCCTCTGCATTCATGACTGTTTGGTTAAACACAGCTTTAGCACCATCTATAAATTTGCTAATGACACTACTGATGTTGGCAGAATCTCAGTTGGAAATGAGGAGGTATACAGGAGTAAAATGGATTGGCTGGTAGAGTGGTGTATCAATAACAATTTTGCATTTAATGTCAGAAAGACCAAAAATGTAATTGCATACTTCAGGATGGAGAAGTTGGGTGAACATACACCAACTCTCACTGAGGCGTCAGTGGTGGAATGTTCTTGAACATCTACATCCCAGATCTAACCTGGGCCCAACATATTGATGCAATTGCAAAAACGGCATGCTAGTGGGTATATTTCATTAGGAGTTTGATGAAATTTGGTATGTTTCCAAAGACACTAGCAAATTTCTACCTATGTACTTTGGAGAGCATTCTGACTGGTTGTATCATCGTCTAGTACGGAGGTACACGGGATCTTAAGAGGCTTCAGAGGGCTGCAGACTCAGCCAGCTTTATCACAGGCATAAGCCTCCACACTAAAGGATATTTTTAAAAGATGGTGTCTGAAGCAGGTAGCATTGATCATAAATGACCCTCACAATATGGGACATGCCCTCTTAGTCATTACCACCATCAACAGGGAGCTACAAGAGCCCGAAGTCCGGTGAACACTACCTTGCTATTCCTCTTTCAGTCTACTTATTTATTTTTTAATTATTGGAACTTATAGTAATTTGCTATGCCTACACTGTACTGCTGCCACAAAACAACAAATTTCATAACTTATGTCAATGCAAGTACACCTGATTCTGATTCTAAATAAAGTATAAAATCTATTTGGATTCTCCTTTATATTTTCTGTCAACGATATCTCATGCCTCCCCTTTTGTCCTCTTGATTTCCTTCTTGAGTATACTTCTGTGTCCCCTATATTCCTCCAGAGCTTTGCTTGATTCACGCTGCCTATACTTAACCCATTCCTCTATTGTTCTCCTGACCAGAACATTAGTATTCCACATCATCCAGGGTTCCTTACTCCTGCCAGTCTGACCCTTCACTTTAACAGGGACATGCAAACTATGAGCTTCATTTTATTTTTAGAAGCCTCCCGCTTGCCAGATATCCCATAAGCATGTGTAATACCATCAAAATTCACTTTACTCCAATTTAGAACTTGAACCTGTGGACCAGTTATGTCCCTTTCTATAACAATTAAAATTGATAGAACAATAGTCACTGACCCCACTGTCACCTCAGTCACCTGTTCTACCCTATTACCTGCTTTGCCACCGATAGTAATAGCTTCTCAAAATCCGAATCTGGTTTATTATCACCGACATGCTGTGAAATTTGTTGTTTTGTGGCAGCACTGCAGTACATAACCTAAGATCAGAATCAGAATCAGGTTTATTATCAAGAATGCAGGACTGAAGGTGCTTTATTTAAATGCACGTAGCATTCAGAATAAGGTGGCCGAGCTTGTGGCACAATTACAGATTGGTTGGTATGACATTGTGGACATCATTGAGTCATGGCTGAAAGAAGGCCACAGTGGGAATTTAACATCAAAGGATTTATTTTGTATCAAAAGGATAGGGAGGAAGGCATAGGCGGTGATGTGGCTTTATTGATAAGAGATGGAATTACATCTTTAGAAAGAGGTAACATAGAATTAGAGAATATCAAATCTCTGTGGGTGGAGTTAAGAAGCTGCAAGGGTAAGAAAATCATTATGGGAGTCATATATAAGTCTCCAAATAGTAGCTAAGATGTAGGGTTGAGATTGCAAAGGGAGCTGGAAAGGGCATGTAATAAGGGTAATGATACAACTGTAATGAGGGACTTCAATATGTAAGGGGTTTGGGAAAATCAGGTTGGTGTCAGGTTGCAAGGAATGTCTTGAATACCTACAAGATGTTTTAGAGCTACTTGTGCTTGGCACTACTCGAGGAAAGGCTATCTTAGATTGGGTATTGTGTAATAACCCAGATCTTATTTGGCAGCTTAATGTAAAGGAACCCTTAGTAGGCAGTGATCGTAATATGATTGAACCAGTGACTAGTAGTGTTCCACAGGGGCTGGTGTTATGACCGTTTCTTTTTATGCTGTATATAAATGATTTAGATGATGGAATAGATGGCTTTGTTGTCAAGTTTGCAGATTGGTGGAGCGCCAGGTAGTGTTGAAGAAACAGGTAGGCTGCAGAAGGACTTAAATTAGGAGAATGGGAAGAGAGTGGCAAATGAAATACAATGTTGGAAAATGCATGGTCATGTACTTTGATAGTAGAAATAGATGTTCAGACTATTTTCTAAATGGGGAGAAAATCCAAAATTCTGAGATGCAAAGGGACTTGGGAGTCCTTGTGCAGAACATCCTAAAGGTTAACTTGCAGGTGGTGAGGAAGGCAACTGCAATGTTAGCATTCATTTCAAAAGGTCTAGAATATAAGAGCAAGGATGTGATGCTGAGGCTTTATAAGGCACTGGTAAGGCCTCACCTTGAGTATCATGAGAAAATAAGTGCTGGCATTGGAGAGGGTTCAGAGGAGGTTCACAAAGGTGATTCTGGGAAAGAAAGGGTTATCATACGAGGAATGTTTGATAGCTATGGGTCTGTACTAGTAGGAATTTAGAAGGATGAGGGGGGATCTCATTGAAACCTTCTGAATGTTGAAAGGCCTAGACAGAGTAGGTGTGAAAAGGATGTTTCCCATTGTGGTGGAGTCTAGGACAAAAGGGCACAGCCTCAGGATAGAGGAGCATTCACTTAAAACAGAGATGCGGAGAAATTTCATTAGAAATTATAGTAAAAGTTACCATAAGTTACAAAAAGAATTAAATAGTGCAAAAGATAAATAATGAGGTAGAGTCATGGTTTCATGGACCATTCAGAAGTCTGAGGGGACATATGGTTATAAATTACATGAATAATTTCATGACTAACGACAGGAGTAACTTTTGAACTTCTACATGATGCTCCCTTTAATAAAAAATGCAAATCACCCCCACTTCAATCCTGCCTATAGCACTTCTACCTTGGAATATCTAGCTGCCAACTGTCCCTCCCATTACCATACTGCTGTAATGGGTAACATATCCCAATCTCATGTAGCCATCTGAACTTTACCTGTCATTGAAACACGATTTTATCCCATAGACTTTCCCTACTCTCTGGTGTGCTAGTGTCCGTTTTGTCTTTTCAACTTGCTGTCACTTTGCAGCTTCCCATCTACATCATTGCCATTTTTGGATTCCACTCCTTCCACATCTATTGCACTGACAAATCCATCAGACAGCATATTGGACTCTCCAGTTCAGGTGCTTCCCATCTTCTTGTGGTAAAATCATTTCTCCTTTATTAAGAAAAAAGCTGTGCAGACAATGTACTTCTTGCTGCAGTTAGTAAAATTCCATCTTCCGCAGAACATACTGATATAATTTTACATTGCCGTCATCCTCACATCAGCCATTACTCTGGTGCAGCATCCTTTCACAATGTACAAAAACTCCAGCAAACTGTCAGGTCAGCAGAATAGGTCATTTGCTGCTGTCTGCCATCACACAGAGCTTGTATGTGTCCAGGTCAAAGAAGCAGGCAAGAAAAATCATTGCTGATACTATCCACTTGCAGACTGCCTTTTGCAAAGCTCCCTTCTGGAAAGTGCTCCAGGGCTATTAAAACAAAAAACTTCATAACATCTTAAAAACTTCTTGCCCCAGGCTGTTAACCTGATCAATTATTCTAGTTTGCCCCTGCTCCAACTATTACCCCTGTCACTGCACTGCACTTTAAAACACTTTTTATAATATGTAAATAAATGCTGGTATTTATGCATTTTACTCCATACCAGTACTTTAGCCTCTAACCTTTTTAATATGATTCTTTATAATGGTTGAACATTGTTTTGTTGCATATTTCACCCTGACCAACACATCACAACGAATTTTTAATTCATGTAAATGTATCTGGTAAGTAAGGTGCTGATCCATGATTTTTTTATTTTGTCTAGGTTTCCTCTGTCCTAGGAAAAATTCTAATGATCCATGAATTTGAATCTCTGAACTCCAGCTATCTGCCATACCCTTCTAATTCTTACCTTCACTAGCTCAAGGCAGAGGCATTAATCCTACAATGCTTCACTTGCAACATTGTGCTCCCATACCTGCAGTGAAACAATATGGAATATACTGTAAACAAGCCTGACATTAATCTAGTTGTAAAATTGCCGGTTCCCTAAATAGCAAACAAGAGAAAATCTGCAGATGCTGGAAATCCAAGTAGTGAACCCTGCCAAAGGGTCACAGCCCAAAACATCAACTGTACTTTTTTTGAAAGATGCTGCTTGGCCTGCTGAGTTCTTCCAGCAATTTGTGTGTGTAGCTCCCTAAATAGATCTATTCTATCATTCATGGCGATTTGGTTCTTGCTTCACCTAGTTAGCAACATCAAATTCATCACTTGCCAGGTCTTATTTCTGAATACTAATAAGGGTTTTTTTTCCCCATGAACATTTGTTTTGCTCTCTGCTGATGCTGCCTGACCTGCTGAATATTTAACTAGAACGCTGCTGAAATGGGACAGACAGCAGTGACCACCACCGTGGACTTTGACCAACACTGACAGTAGTGGGAGATGTGGAGGGACAGTGGAGAATAGGAGTGTTCTCATAGTTGTAGGTCTCACTGCATGTGTGCAGCACATATGTCAATGGTTGTAGTGTGAAGGGCCAAGAAAAAGGAGGAATGTGCTCGAGGTGCACAGTAAATTTGGCAGAGTGGGTCAGAAATGGAGTAGGGGGAGGGATGCAAGGGGAAGAAGGGAAGGTGAGGGATGGGGTGGATGGTTGTGGGTGGGGTGGAAGTAATAGGTAGCCAGGAGGCGGAGGGATGGGTAGTTTGCTTCCTCACCATTTGATGCCACGTGGCAGTATTGGAGCCTACTCCTCCTTAGCCTTCTGTACTGAACACTGGATGTGTCCTTTACTGTGGGTGAGCTACAATGTGATCAAAGCCTGTTGTTCTGGTCCCCAGCCCTCAGAAGTGGTAGGTCTGGCCAGTCAACTGCTTTTCCATTCAGCACAGGACATTTCCTCATGCACAGTCTGGTCTCTCTCACTGACTTAGAAACCTCTGTAGCAGTCGGTGGTGTAGGGATGACCTCAGTTCTCAGCCCTTCATTGATGATAACCTTTTCTTTGCTTTGCAGCTGTGCTGGTTGTCGTGGATGAAGTCTGTGACCAGGTCCGGCTGAGTGTGAAACACGGAGTAAGGATTCATACTTTGCTATCGGAATGTCCCAGGATAGGGATGGGATGGGTTGGGACAAGGACTGGTAGAGACCAGGTCAGGGTGAAACTGGGACAGGTACAGAGACAGAGAGGGACAAACTGAGACCAGTGCAGTTTGAGCCCACACAGGAACACAGTGGCATAATTAAATCACCAAACAGGTAATTGGGGAACCACACTGTAAATCACACCAGGGCCATCAGTACTTTGGAAAATCAGCAGGCAAACAAAAGGAATAGATTCCTTTAAATTAATTTTTGAGGAAGGAGGGCATCAGGCTGATGTGATTCCAGAATCATCATCCCACCATCTACAAGGCATGTCAGGAGAGGGATGGAGTAGTTTCCATTGCCTGGAATGCAAACACCATCCTCCACAGCAAATGAACACATGCTCACACCTACACACCATAGACATATTCTCACCCCATCCATTCCCACCTCCACACCTTTCTACCACTTCCCTTTTCCCATTTCCCACCCTCTTCCACTTACCACCTTTCCTGTTACCTTCATCCTTCTACTTTTCTCTCTCTCTCCACCCTGCTTTCTACCCCACTTCTTCTTCTGCCCTATTTTCCTGCTCCTCCCTCCTTCTCTCCACACTCCTCCCCTTTTCCTTCCCTAACCCCATTTAAACACAGAAACATAGAAAACTTACAGCACAATACAGGCTCTTCAGCCCACAAAGTTGTGCCAAACATGTCCCTACCTTAGAAATTACTAGACTTACCTATAGCCCTCTATTTTACTAAGCTCCATGTACCTATCTAAAAGCCTCTTAAAAGACCCTATCGTATCTGCCTCCACCACTGTTGCCAGCAGCCCATTTCACGCACTCACCGCTCTCTGAGTAAAAAACATACCCCTGACATCTCCTCTGTGCCTACTCCCCAGCACCTTAAACCTGTGTCCTCTTGTGGCAACCATTTCAGCCCTGGGAAAAAGCCTCTGACTATCCACATGATCAAAGTCTCTCATCATCTTGTACACCTTTATCAGGTCACCTCTCATCCTCTGTCACTCCAAGGAGAAAAAACGGCCGAGTTAACTCAACCTATTCTCAAAAGGCACGCTCCCCAATCCAGGCAACATCCTTGTAAATCTCCTCTGCACCCTTTCTATGGCTTGTACATTCTTCCTGTAGTGAGGTGACCAGAACTGAGCACAGTACTCCAGGTGGGGTCTGAGCAGGGTCCGATATAGCTGCAACATTACCTCTTGGCTCCTAAATTCAATTCTACGATTGATGAAGGCCAATACACCACATGCCTTCTTAACCACAGAGTCACCCTGCGCAGCTGCTTTGAGCGTCCTATGGACTCGGTCCCCAAGATCCCTCTGATCCTCCACACTGCCAAGACTCTTACCATTAATACACTATTCTGCCATCATATTTGACCTACCGAAATGAACAACTTGACGCTTATCTGGGTTGAACTCCAACTGCCACTTCTCAGCTCAGTTTTGCATCGTGCTGTAACCTCTGACAGCCCTCCACGCTGTCCACAACACCTCCAACCTTTATGTCATCAGCAAACTTACTAACCCAGAATAGATCCCTGAGGCACTCCACTGGTGACCAACCTCCATGCAGAACATGACTCGTCTACAACCACACTTTGCCTTCTGGATCCACAAAGCAATGTCCCCTTGGATCCCATGCCTCCTTACTTTCTCAATAAGCCTTGCATGGGGCACCTTATGAAATGCCTTGCTGAAATCCATATACACTACATCTATAACCATATAACAATTGCAGTATGGAAAGAGGCCATCTCGGCCCTTCTAGTCCGTGCCAAATGGTTGCTCTCACCTAGTCCCACCTACCTGCATCAGCCCATAACCCTCCATTCCTTTCCTCTGTCCATATACCTATCCAATTTTTTTTTAAATGACTAAATCGAACCTGCTTCCACTTCTACTGGAAGCTCGTTCCACACAGTTACCACCCTCTGAGTAAAGAAGTTCCCCCTCATGTTACCCCTGAACATTTGCCCCCGAACTCTCTAATCATGTCCTCTTGTTTGAATCTCCCCTACTCTCAATGGAAAAAGCCTATCTACTGCTCTTCCTTCATCAATGTCTTTAGTCACATGCTCAAAAAATTGCCTTTCCTTTACAAAGCCATGCTGACTACTAATCATATTACACCTGTCCAAATGTTCATAAATCCTGCCTCTCAGGATCTTCTCCATCAACTTACCCACTGAGGTAAAACTCACTGGTCTATAATTTCCTGGGCTATCTCTACTCCCTTTCTTGAATAAAGGAACAACATCTGCAACCCTCCAATCCTCGGGAACCTCTCCCATCCCCATTGATGATGCAAAGATCATCACCAGAGGCTCAACAATCTCCTCTCTTGCCTCCCACAGTAGCCTGGGGTACATCTCATCCGGTCCCAGCGACTTATCCAACTTGATGCTTTCAAAAAGCTCCAGCACATCCTCTTTCTTAATATCTACATGCTCAAGCTTTTCAGTCCACTGCAAGTCATCACTACAATCACTAATATCCTTTTCCTTAGTGAATACTGAAATAAAGTATTCATTACCTCTGCTATTTCCTCCGGTTCCATACACACTTTCCCACTGTTACAGTTAATAGGTCCTATTCTTTCACGTCTTATCCTCTTGCTCTTCACGTACTAGTAGAATGCCTTGGGGTTATCCTTAATCCTGCCCACCAAGGCCTTCTCATGGCCCCTTCTGGCTCTCCTAATTTCCTTCTTAAGCTCCTTCCTGTTAGCTTTATAATCTTCTAGATCTCTAACATTACCTAGCTCTCTAAACCTTTTGTAAGCTTTTCTTCTTGACTATACTTATTACAGCCTTTGTACACCACGGTTCCTGTAGCCTACCATAACTTCCCTGTCTCATTGGAACATACCTATACAGAGCTCTACACAAATATCTCCTGAATATTTTCCACATTTCTTCTGTACTTTTCCCTGAGAACAGCTGTTTCCAGTTTAAGCCTGCAATTTCCTGCCTGATAGCCTCATAATTCCCCTTACTCCAGTTAAACGCCTTTCTACCTTGTCTCTTCCTATCTCTCTCCAATGCTATTGTAAAGCAGATAGAATTATGATCGCTATCTCAAAACACTCTCCCACTGAGAGATCTGACACCTGACCAGGTTCATTTCCCAATACCAGATCAAGTACAGCCTCTCCTCTTGTAGGCTTATCTACATACTGTGTCAAGAAACCTTCCTGAACACACCTAACAAACTCCACCCCATCTAAACCCCTCACTCTAGGGCGATGCCAATCGATATTTGGGAAATTAAAATCTACCATCATGACAACTCTGTTATTATTACACCTTTCCAGGATCTGTTTCCCTATCTGTTCCTTGATATTCCTGTTATTATTAGGTGGCCTATAAAAAACACCCAGTAAAGTTACTGACCCCTTTCTGTTCCTAACGTCCACCCACAGAGACGCCATAGACAATCCTTCCATGGCATCCACCTTTTCTGCAGCTGTGACACTATCTCTGATCAACAGTGCCACGCCCCCACCTCTTTTGTCTCCCTCCCTGTCCTTCTTGAAACATCTAAAACGGGCACTTGAAGTAACCAATCCTGTCCCTAAGCCATCCAAGTCTCTGTGATGGCCACCACATCATATCTCCAAGTACAGATCCATGCTCTAAGCTCATCCGCTTTGTTCACAGCACTCCTTGCATTAAAATAGACACATCTGAAGCCTTCGGTCTGAGTGGACCCCTTCTCTATCACCTGCCTATCCTCCCTTTCGCACTGTCTACAAGCTTTCTCTATTTGTGAACTAACCTCCTCTTCCCCAGTCTCTTCAGTTGGGTTCCCACCCCCAACAGTTCCAGTTTAAACTCTCCGCAGTAGCCTTAGCAAACCTCCCTGCCAGAATATTGGTCCCTCAGGATTCAAGTCCTTTTTGTACAGGTCACTCCTGCCCCAAAAGAGGTCCCAATGATCCAGAAATCTGAATCGCTGCCCCCAGCTCCAATCCCTCAGCCACGCATTTATCCTCCACCTCATCCTATTCTCACTGTCACATGGCACAGGTAGTAATCCCAAGATTACTTATTACCCTTTCTCTCATACCTCCTTCACCTTCCATCCCAATCCCTCCATTCATCTCTGTTCTACTGTCTGTTTTGCACTCTCTCCATCTCTATCTATTTGTCAATTCCCTTGATGATTCTTATTTTCGTCTTCAAACAGGAGAGCTTTCAGAAACTGCTTGACATTGAGTACCGAGTGAAGGGCTTCCATCAGGGTTTCCAGTCCGATAGGGTGAGTACATTCTTTCCTGGCTCTCAACCTACCATTTACTGTACTCCTCTTCTCGCACTGACAGCCAGTGTCTGTGGTGGCAGCCTTGGTGCCTGCAGCCAGACTGGGGCTGTCATAAGATTGGGTGTAGCAGGAACAGCAATATTAGAGGTTAGAATAGACTATGTTTGTAAGAGTACAGACCCTTACAACAGCCATAACTGGAGTGGGGAACGGACAGATTGGGAATAATGTCCAATGCAGGAGTGGGGAGCAGCAGGAATAGAAATCTAGTCCAGTGCAGAAGTGACCATCCTTCTAGTGACAGTGTAGGGACCACAGACAATAGAGCCACTGAAATATAGAAGTATATTATAGAATTTGGATAACGTTCAGTGCAGCAGTGGGAGGCTCATCAGGATAGGAGTATTATCCAATACAAATGGGGAATCTCTGAATGGGAATAATGTTCACTGCAGGAGCATAGAGAATGGAAATACTATCTAGTACAGGAATGGGGAGCACAGGGAATGAAATGGAATGGGAATATCTTCCAATGCAGTACTGGGAACAGGATACTGATCCAGAACAGAAAAGGGGACATAAGCAATGGGAATTCTGTACAGTGAATAAGTGACAAATGGTATAGAATAGGAATGTCATCTAGTGCAGGAGCAGGGATCATAGAGAATGGGAATGCAGTTTTATGCAGAATTTGGGAGCATAAGAAATTGGACAGTGGGGAGCAGTCAGAATTGAATAATCTGATGCAGAAGTAAAGGTAATGGAAATATTGGCAGTACATAGGTGGAGACCTCAAGGTTTGGAAATCTTGTCCAATAGTAGACCAGAGACACAATTAATGAGAATAAAGCCAGATGCAATAAATCAGAATATCATCCAAAACAAGAGTGGAGAGTTGGAGGACTGGATACCATTCAGTGCAGAAGCAAGACTATATGGAATGGGAATTCAGTGTCAGTGAAGTAGAGTCCTCAGCGAATGGATATGCTGCTCTGTATGGAAATGAGGGGAATCCCAAGTGGTCTGGGTGTGAGATCCAGGGAGAAAAGGGATTACATTTGTGGCTGAGTGGTCCACAGAGTGGTGGAAGATCAGCTCGTATCAGTATGGTGGGGGGAGCAACTGCTAGTTATTGGATCAATGTCCTCTCACAATCTGTAGCTCACAATCCTCAACAGATTGTCACACTACGCTGGGCAAAGGGCAGTGCTGACATAACCATTCTGGACATCCCAGGGTTAAAAAAGGATAAAATTTTGTGTTTTGGAGCATTAGACCCTTCAGTGCTGAGTGACAGGAGATATGGGGAGGAGTGTGGTTTTTGAACAGCACTTTGGAGCATTCATTTACCTGCCACTTTGTTGCTGCAGATGTTTATCAAAGAGGGACGTCTACTGAGACTGACTGATGGAGCCATGCAGCCTCGATACTGCTTCCTGGTAATATACACTTGCTTTATTTGAACTTATATTAGGGTGTAAATATTATCAGTGAATATTCACCGTAATACCATAAGATATAGGAGCAGAATTAGGCCATTTGGCCCATAGAGTCTGCTCTGCCATTTCATCATGGCTGTCCCAGTTTTCTTCTCAGCCCATTCTTCAGCCTTCCCCCCCATATCCCTTCATGCCCAGACCAATCAAGAATCTATCAACCTCTGCCTTAAATATGCATAAAGACTTGACCAGGCAGCATCTATAAGGAGAAGCACTGTCGACGTTTCAGGCTGAGACCCTTCGTCAGGACTAACTGAAAGAAAAGATAGTAAGAGATTTGAAAGTAGTGGGGGGAGGGGGAGGGGGAAATGTGAAATGATAGGAGAAGACCGGAGGGGGTGGGATGAAGCTAAGAGCTGGAAAGGTGATTGGCGAAAGTGATACAGAGCTGGAGAAGGGAAAGAATCATGGGACGGGAGGCCTAAGGAGAAAGAAAGGTGGGGGGGGCGGTGGGGGAAGCACCAGAGGGAGATGGAGAACAGGCAGAGTGATGGGCAGAGAGAGAGAAAAGAAACAAACAACTAAATAAGTCAGGGATGGGGTAAGAAGGGGAGGAGGGGCATTAACAGAAGTTAGAGAAGTCAATGTTCATGCCATCAGGTTGGAGGCTACCCAGCCGGTATATAAGGTGTTGTTCCTCCAACCTGAGTTTGGATTCATTTTGACAGTAGAGGAGGCCATGGATAGACATATCAGAATAGGAATGGGATATGGAATTAAAATATGTGGCCACTGGGAGATCCTGCTTTCTCTGGCGGACCAAGCATAGATGTTCAGCGAAACGGTCTCCCAGTCTGCGTCGGGTCTCACCAAAGGCCACACCGGGAGCACCGGACACAGTATACCACACCAGCCGACTCACAGGTGAAGTGTTGCCTCACCCGGAAGGACTGTCTGGGGCCCTGAATGGTGGTGAGGGAGGAAGTGTAAGGGTAGGTGTACCACTTGTTCCGCTTACAAGGATAAGTTATAAAAGGCCACACCGGGAACACTGGATGCAGTATACCACACCAGCCTCCAACCTGATGGCGTGAACATTGACTTCTCTAACTTCCATTAATGCCCCTCCTGCCCTTTTTACCCCATCCCTGACATACTTAGTTGTTTGTTTTTTTTCTCTCTCTCTGCCCATCACTCTGCCTGTTCTCCATCTCCCTCTGGTGCTTCCACCCCCCCCCCCCCCCCACACCTTTCTTTCTCCTGAGGCCTCCCGTCCCATGATCCTTTCCCTTCTCCAGCTCTGTATCACTTTCACCAATCACCTTTCCAGCTTCATCCCACCTCCTCCGGTCTACTCCTATCATTTCACATTTCCCCCTCTCCCCACTACTTTCAAATCTCTTACTATCTTTCCTTTCAGTTAGTCCTGACGAAGGGTCTCGGCCCAAAACGTTAACAGTGCTTCTCCTTATAGATGCTGCCTGGCCTGCTGTGTTCCACCAGCATCTTGTGTGTGTTGTTTGAATTTCCAGCATCTGCAGATTTCCTTGTGTTTGATTTTTCTAGTTCTTGCTTTATATTTCATTTATTATTCTGAGTTACTGTTTGCTGTATGTTAACATGTTTGCATGTTTACTGTGCTCTTTCATAATTTGCTACATTTAGATCCCATGAATATTTGAATTGCATAATCCAAGGTGTAGCAATCCATACAGTTCTGTTTATTATTAGCCTTATGACCATATAAGTACATAGAGTCATAGGAGAGAAACAGGCCCTTTGATTCAACTTGTCCATTCCAGCCAATCTCTCTAACAGAGTTAGTCCCATATCTCTTTAATCCTACTGTACCTACCTCTACCACTTCCTCCATCAGTTTCCATATATCCATCACATTATGAATAATTTGCCTCTTAGATCACCTTTAAATCACTCCCATTAAACCTATTTTCTCTAGTTTTAGACTCCCATACCCTGAGATAAGGGATTGTGATTATTCACCTCCTGAATGTCCCTCATGATTTTACAAGACCTTGAGATTGTGTCCACAACTTCTCTCAGCTACTGACATTACAGGAAGTATGAGATCTGACTGTAGATGAGGCTCACAGGATAAATGACTTAGTAAATTATCATTGTCTCCACAGCTGAGTGATATGTTGCTGTATACGGTGCCAAGACGTGGTGGCAAATGTCAGCTACGGAAGGTCCTGCCGCTGGAAACCCTAAAGGTAAATAGTGGGGTGGGTGTGAAAGTATTTGTGGAGGGGGCCCCTTCCCACTCCCCACCTTTGCAAGGCATTCCTCCACCACTTTGGTCTGCGAAGGGGGAGTGTTGAAGACATCCATTCACACAATGCAGGAATAGTCCATTTAGCCCAACACCCACAGTGGTGGGCACCCTTCATCTTAACCCCATGTGTGAACCCTTGGCCAAAATCTGCCTGTGTCAAGATGATTCAGTCTGGACCTTCCTTACACACTGTCAGTGTTCGCGCACTGCACTTACGTATTTACCTACTGTCCATAAAGACCTGCAATGCCCCACCTGCCTGTCCCTCACCATGGATGTGACCCTGAGTCTCCTGCTCATTCTTTGCTGCATTCCATTGTCAGGTGAGGAAGCTCTGTGCTGACACGGTGGAGAATGTGCTCAGGATCCAAGGTGTACATGGATCGCTCACCCTCTGTGCAAGGTACCAGTGCTATGCTTCAGCTTATCCCTCCTAGGGTGAGGGTCAATGTCAGGGTGGGTATATTCCTGTCCTACAGTGGTCAATGGTGAGTACTGGTGATAGTGGGGGAATTGGGCAGTGATGTTCAAACACCTCCTCTCTATATTCATGGGGAAATTGGGGGTTGGTGATGTTCAGATACTCTCCACAGTGTATTCATATTGCAATAGGTGGGTGTAAGGTGGCAGTGACATCTTCTACTACCAAGTTTGTTCCTATCCAAGACCTCTTTAAGTTCAAGTCATATTTGCTTGTATCACCACTGTTGCAGTGCAGTCCAGGCGCTGACCACTGTGTAAACCAACAGCTTGCTCCACACATTTTTGAACTTATCCCTCTCACATGCTCTCTTCTATAAGACATTTTAACCGAGGGGTGATTGGGGGAAGAAAACATTGGCTGTCTATTTTATCTATGTCATTCAGTCTTACAAACTTCTACCAGGTCCTTCCCCTCAGTTTGACTTTTCCTGGCTTCTCCTGGCTCTAATTCCTCTGTTGAGTTATTTTCCAGCTTTTTTATAATCTTCAAGAGCCCCATTTCATCTTCGCTTCCTAAGCCTTATTTCATCTTTTCCTTCTTGGATAAATTCACTGCCTAAATCTTAATGAAAATTTCTCTACCTTGCCATTCTTGTCTTTACTGTGACTGGGATATACCTATTCTGTACAGTTTGTCTTTAAACACCCTTTATGTCTCAGATATGCATTCATTCAGCAACAGTTGTTCCCTAGTTCCTGTCAAATACCCTCATAGTTTGCCCCTTGCCATTTTAAGGTTATAGGGCATGGAAGCAGTCTCACCAAGATTCCCATCTAAGCTTGACCCATTTGTCTGCATTTGGTCCACATCCCTCTAGCCCAAGGGTTCCCAACATTTTATTATGCCATTGAGCCTTAACATCAACTGAGGGGCCTGAGTTGAGTCCCTGCTCTAGGCTTTCCTATCCATGTATGTGTCTAAGTACCTTATAAATGTTGTTAATGCAGTACCTCACCACTTCCTTTGGCTGTGCAATCCATAAACACACACCACCTTTGGTCGTTGTTAATTCTCACCGCTCTCTTTTAAACAAGTCCTCTAGATTTCAATTCCCTTATCCTAACTGTGGCTCTCGTTTTTATACATCTCTATAAGATCACCCCTCAGTTTTCTACACTCCAGTGGAAAAAAATGCTCCAACCTTTCTCCACCTTTACTTTCAGTGACACCACCTATGTTATTGTCATCAGCAAATTTACTAATCATGCTGTGTAGTTTCTCAATACCAAGCAACAAGCCATAAGGCATACCTTGATTATTATCAAGGCAATTATCAAGGCAATTATCAAGGCAATTCCTATTATCAGGCAATTCCGTATCTAATTCACTAACTCTCCCTGGATCCCATGGTGGCTAACTTTCAATAGTACCCTATAAAGGAATCTATACAGACCACATCTACTGTCCTGCCCTCATGAATCTTCTCAGTCACAATATCAAAGCAAAATCAAATTCCAGAGACATGATATGCAACATACAAAGCTGTGCTGACTGTCCATAATCAACCGCTATATTTCCAAATGCTTGTTCATCTTATCCCTCAGAATTCCCTCCGCTAATTTGCCGACCATAAATTACTGGTCCAATTTTTCTTAACAGTCCTTTTTAAATATAGGCACATTGACCACCCTCCAGTCTTCTGGCACTTCACTTTCCACTAATGATGATATATATATTTCTGCCAGATTCCCTCAATTTGTTTTCTAGCTTCCCACTGCATTCTTGGGATGTACCTGGTCAGGCCATCAAGATTTACCTATGTTTTAACAGATCCACTGCCTCTTCTCCTGTACATAGAACATAGAAATCTACAGCACAATACAGGCCCTTTGGCCTACAATGTTAAAAGACCCTATTGTATCCACTTCCACCACTGCCTCCAGCAGTGTATTCTATGCACGCATCTGTGCAAAACATTTACCCCTGATATCCTGTTGGCACCTATTTCCAAACACCTTAAAACTATGCCCCCTCATGTTAGCCATTTCAGCCTTGGGAAAAAGACTCTGGCTATCCACATGATTAATGCCCCTCATCATCTTATACACCTTTATCAGGTCACCTCTCATCCTCCATCGCTCCAAGGAGAAAAGGCCAAGTTCACTCAACCTACTCTCATAAGACATGCTCTCAATCCAGGCAACGTCCTTGTAAATCTCCTCTGTTCTCTTTCTATAGTATCCACATCCTTCCTGTAGTGAGGTGACCAGAGCTGAACACAGTACTCCAAGTGGGGTCTAAATAAGGTCTTATATAGCTGTAACATTACCTCATGGCTCTTGAACTCAATCCCATAGTTGATGGATGCCAACACACCAAACGCCTTCTTAACAACACTGTCAACCTGCGCAGCAGATTTGAGTGTCCTGTCGACAAAGACACCAAGATCTTACTGATTCTCTACACTACCAAGAATCTTACCATAAATATTGTATTCTGTCTTCAAATTTGACATTCCAAAATGAACCACTTTACACTTTCCTGAGTTGAAGTCCATTTGTCTCTTCTCAGCCCAGTTCTGCAATATATCAATGTCCCGCTGTAACCTCTGACAACCCTCCAGACTCTCCACAACACCCCCAACTTTTGTGTCGTCGGCAGAGTTACTAACCCACCCTTCTACTTCATCCAGGTCAATTATAAAAGTCACAAGAAGGAGGGGTCCCAGATCACCACTGGTCACCAGCCTCCATGCAGAATATGACCCATCTATAACCACTCTTTGCCTTCTGTGGGCAAGCAAATTCTGGATCCACAAAGCAAGATCTCCTTGGATCTCATGCCTCCTTACTTTCTGAAGGAACTTTGCAAATGCCTACTGAAATCCATATACACTATACAGACTTCATCAATGTGTTGTGGTACATAATTAAAGAACTCAGTCAAGCTCATAAGGCACAGCCTGCCCTTGACAAAGCCATGCTGACTATCCCTAATCAGATTATGTCTCTCCAAATGCTCATAAATTCTGCCTCTCAGGATCTTCTCCAACAACTTGCCCACCATTGAAGTCAGACTCACCGGTCAATAATTTCATGGATTACCCCTACTCCCTTTCTTGAACAATGGAACAACATTTGCAACCCTCCATCGTCTGGTACTTCTTCTGTCCCTATTGATGATGCAAAGATCATTGCAAGAGGCTCAACAATCACCTCCCTCACTTCCCATGGTAGCCTGGGTTATATCTCATCTGGTCCTGGTGACTTATTTAACAATGCTTTTCAAAAGCTCCAGCACATCCTCTTTCTTAATGTCTATATTCTCAAGCATTTCAATCATCCCCACAATTGCCAAGGACTTTTTTCCTGGTGAATACTGAAGCAAAGTATTAACCATATACCATATAAGAATTACAGAATGGAAGCAGGCCACCTAGTCCCACTCACCCACTCTCAGCCCATAGCCCTCCATTCCTTTCCTGTCCATATACCGAACCAATTTTACTTTAAATGACAATACTGAACCTGCCTCTACCACTTCTACTAGCAGCTCGTTCCACACAGCTAAATTTCTCTAAAGAAATTGTCCCTTGTGTTACCCTTAAACTTTTGCCTCCTAACTCTTAACTCATGTCCTCTTGTTTGAATCTCCCCTATTCTTAATAGAAAAAGCCTATCCACGTCAACTCTATCTATCCCCCTCATAATTTTAAATACCTCTATCAAGTCCCCCCTCAACCTTCTACGCTCCAAAGAATAAAGACCTAACTTGTTCAATCTTTCCCTGTAACTTAGGTGCTGAAACCCAGGTAACATTCTAGTAAATCTCCTCTGTACTCTCTCTATTTTGTTGACATCTTTCCAATAATTCGGTGACCAGAACTGTACACAATACTCCAAATTCGGCCTCACCAATGCCTTGTACAATTTTAACATTACATCCCAACTCCTATACTCAATGCTCTGATTTATAAAGGTCAACATACCAAAAGCTTTCTTCACCACCCTATCCACATGAGATTCCACCTTCAGGGAACTAGACACTATTATTCCTAGATCACTCTGTTCTACTGGATTCTTCAATGCCCTACCATTTACCATGTATGTCCTATTTGGATTATTCCTACCAAAATGTAGCACCTCACACTTATCAGCATTAAACTCCATCTGCCATTGTTCAGCTCACTCTTCTAACTGGCCTAAATCTCTCTGCAAGCTTTGAAAACCTACTTTATTATCCATAACACCTTAGTATCATCTGCATAATTACTAATCCAATTTACCACCCCATCATCATTAATGTATATGACAAACAACATTGGACCCAGTACAGATCCCTGAGGCACACCACTAGTCACTGGCTTCCAACCTGACAAACAGTTATCCACCACTACCCTCTTGCATCTCCTCCCATCCAGCCATTGTTGAATCCATTTTACTACTTCAATATTAATACCTAACGATTGAACCTTCCTAATTAACCTTCACTGTGGAACCTTGTCAGAGGCCTTACTGAAGTCCATATAGACAACAACCACTGCTTTACCCTCGTCACCTTTCCTGGTAACCTCTTCAAAAAATTCAATAAGATTTGTCAAACATGACCTTCCACGTACAAATCCATGTTGACTGTTCATAATCTGACCCTGTCTATCCAGATAATTATATATACCATTATATTATATTATATATAATTATATATCCTTTAAATACCTCTGGCTACCTTCTCCAACTCAATGCACACGTTTCCACTAGTGCACCTGATTGGTCCTATTCTCACACGGCATATCCTCTTGCTCTTCACATACTTGTAAAATGCCTTGTGATTTTCCTTAATCCTGCTCACCAAGGCCTTCTCATGGCCTCTTATAGCTCTGCTCATTCCATTCTTAAGTGCCTTCCTTTCAACTTTGTAATTTTCTAGAGCTCTAACAGTACCTAATTTCTTAAACCTTCTTTAAGCTTTTCTTTCCTTCTTAGCTAGATTTTCTATATCCTTTGTACATCATGGTTCTTTTACCCTACCAACCTTTCCGTGGCTCAATGAAACATACCTATGCGTGACTCCATGCAAACGTTCTCTGAACATTTGCCATAATTCTGCCGTGCATTTCCCTGAGCATCTGCTCCCAATTTATGCACCCAAGTTCCTGTCTAATAGCATCATATTTCCCTCTACCCCAATTAAATGTTTTCCCAAAGTATCTGCTCCTATCCCTCTCCAGCACTATGGTAAAGGAGATAGTGTTGTGGTCACTCCCTCCAAAATGCTCTCCCACCGAGAGATCTGACACCTAACCGGGTTCATTTCCCAATACCTGATCAAGTACAGCCTCCCCTCTAGTTAGCTTATCTACATATTGTGGCAGGAAACCTTCAACACACCTAACAAACTCCACCCCATCTAAACCTTTTGTGCTAAAGAGATGCCAGTCAATATTAGTAATGTTAAAATCTTCCATCACAACAACCCTATTATTATTGCTCTTATCCAGAATCTGCCTCTCTATCTACTCTTCAATATGTCTGTTACTATTGGGGGGGGGGGTTTATTAAAACACCCAGTAGTTACTGCCCGTTTTCCTGTTTCTGACTTCCACCCACACTGACTCAGTAGACCATTCCTCCGTGATATCCTCCTTTTCTGCAGCCATGACACTATCCCTGATTAGCAATGCCATGCCCCCACCTCTTTTGCCTCCCTCTCTGTTCTTTTTGAAACATCTGAAGCCTGGCCCACTCAGCAGCCATTCCTGCTCCTGAGACATCCAAGTCTCTGTTATGGCCACGACATCATAGTTCCACATATTGATCCATGCTCCAAGTTCATCTGCCTTGTTCATGATACTCCTTGCATTAAAATAGACACATCTCAAACCATCTGCCTATTCTTCCTCACAGACTCCCAACAAGTTGTACTCCAACCTTCCCATCCTGTGACTCTTCACTTCAGTTCCCACCCCCCTGCAAATCTAGTTTAAGCCCTGCCCAATAGCATTAGCAAAACCTCCCTGCCAAGATATTGGTCCCCCTCAGATTCAAGTGCAACCCGTCCTTTCTCTACAGGTCACGCCTGCCACAGTAAAGGTCCCAATGATCCAAAACTCTGAAACCCTGCCCCCGCTCCAATCCTACAGCCAGACATTTATCCTCCACCTCATTCTATTCCCATACTCACTGTTGCATGGCACAGGCAGCAATCCCAAGATTACCATAAGACCATAAGACCATAAGACAAAGGAGCAGAAGTCGGCCATTTGGCCCATTGTCTGCTCCACCATTTCATCATGAGCTGATCCAATCTCCCCTTGAGTCCCATTCCCCCGCCTTCTCACCATAACCTTTGATGCCCTGACTACTCAGATACCTATCAATCTCTGCCTTAAATACACCCAATGACTTAGCCTCCACTGTCGCCCATGGCAACAAATTCCATAGATTCACCACCCTCTGGCTAAAAGAATTTTTTCACATCTCTGTTCTGAATGGGTGCCCTGCATTCCTCAAGTCATGTCCTCTCGTACTAGACTCCCCCACCATGGGAAACAACTTTGCCATATCCACTCTGTCCATGCCTTTTAACATTCGTAATGTTTCTATGAGGTCCCCCCTCATTCTTCTAAACTGCAAGGAGTACAGTCCAAGAGCAGTCAAACATTTCTCATATGTTAACACTCTCATTCCCGGAATCATTCTAGTGAATCTTCTCTGAGCCCTCTCCAATGTCAGCACATCGTTTCTTAAATAAGGAGCCCAAAACTGCACACAGTATTCCAAGTGAGGTCTTACCAATGCCTTATAGAGCCTCAACATCACATCCCTGCTCCTATACTCTATTCCTCTAGAAATGAATGCCAACATTGCATTCACTTTCTTCACCACCGACTCAACCTGGAGGTTAACCTTAAGGGTATCCTGCACGAGGACTCCCAAGTCCTGTTGCATCTCAGAACTTTGAATTCTCTCCCCATTTAAGTAATAGTCTGCCTGTTTATTTCTTCTACCAAAGTGCATGACCGTACACTTTCTGACATTGTAATTCATTTGCCACTTCTTTGCCTATACCCCTAATCTATCCAAGTCTCTCTGCAGACTCTCTGTTTCCTCAGCACTACCGGCCCCTCCACCTATCTTTGTATCATCAGCAAACTTAGCCACAAAGCCATCTATTCCATAATCCAAATCGTTGATATGCAAAGTAAAAAGAAGCGGCCCCAACACGGACCCCTGTGGAACACCACTGGTAACTGGCAGCCAACCAGAATGTGATCCCTTTATTTCCACTCTCTGTTTCCTGCCAATCAACCAACGCTTTATCCACGTATGTAACTTTCCTGTAATTCCACGGGCTCTTATCTTGTTTAGCAGCCTTATGTGTGGCACCTTGTCAAAGGCCTTCTGAAAATCCAAATACACAACATCCACTGCATCTCCCTTGTCTAGCCTACTTGTAATTTCCTCAAAAAATTGCACTAGATTTGTCAGGCAGGATTTTCCTTTAAGGAAACCATGCTGAGTTCTGCCTATCTTGTCATATGCCTCCAGGTACTCCGTAACCTCATCCTTGACAATCGACTACCAACAACTTCCCAACCACCGATGTCAAGCTAACAGGTCTATAATTTCCTTTTTGCTTCCTTGCCCCCTTCTTAAATAGCGGAGTGACATTTGCAATCTTCCAGTCCTCCGGAACCAGGCCAGAATCTATCAACTTTTGAAAGATCATTGCTAATGCCTCTTCAATCTCCACTGCTACTTCCTTGAAAACACAAGGGTGCATTCCATCTGGTCCAGGAGATTTATCTACCCTTAGACTATTCAGCTTCCTGAGTACTTTCTCTGTCGTAATTGTGACTGCACATATTTCTCTTCCCTGACACCCTTGAATGTCCGGTATATTGCTGATGTCTTCCTCAGTGAAGACTGATGCAAAATACTTGTTCAGTTCCTCTGCCATCTCCTTATCTCCCATTATAATTTCTCCAGCATCATTTTCTATCGGTCCTATATCTACTCTCACCTGTCTACTGCACACAGTATTCCAAGTGAGGTCCTTATTTCACAGTGAATTCAATCACGTTGTGACCACTGCCTCCTAAAGATTCCTTCATTTCCATCTCTCTAGTCACCTCTGGTTCATTACATAATACCCAATCCAATACAGTCGATCCCCTAGTGGGCTCAACAACAAGCTGTTCTAAAAAGCCATCTCATAGACATTCTACAAATTCTCTCTCTTGAGATCCAGTGCCGACCTGATATTCCCAATCCACTCGCATGTTAAAATCCCCGACAATTATCATAACACTGCACTTCTTGCAAGCCTTTTTTATTTCCTGTTGTAATTTGTAGTTCACCACCCTTGAGGTCCTGCTTCTCAGCTTCCTTCCTAACTCCCTTTATTCTGCTTTTAGGACATCCACCCTTTTTCTGCCTATGTTATTGTTACCAATATGTATCATGACCTCTGGTGCTCACTTCCCATTTCAGGATATTGTGGAGGTGTTCAGAAATATCACGGTGGCACCTAGGAGACACACTACCATCCTTGTTTCTTTCTCGCGTCCACAGAATCACCCATCTGTTCTCCTAACTATAGAGATCTCTATTACCACTGCCATCCTTGTCCGTTCCCCAAATGTAGTCTGTAAAGCAGACTGTCCCCAAAACCTCTCCATTAACTGTCTCAGGTCTATAAAAGTGAGGCAAAGCAGTCGTGAGTATATGGACCCTGTACAAATTACAGAAGAGGAGGTGTGTGCTGTCTAGAGGCAAATTGGAGTGGATACATCCCCAGAACCTGACAAGGTATCCCTTAGACTGTGTGAAAGACTCATGTAGAAATTGCAGGGGCCCTAGCAGAGATATTTAACACATTTTTAACCACTCATGAGATTCCAGAACATTGGAATGTTGTTCCGCTGTTTAAGAAAGGCTCTAAGAATAAGCCAAGAAGTTATAGGCCAGTGAACTTGGCATCAGTAATTGGAAAGTTATTGGAAGGTATTCTTAGGGACTGGTTATGGCTTTGTGCATGGTAAGTTGTGTCTAACTGGTCTTATAGAGTTTTTAAGAATGTTACCAGAAAATTTGATGAAGTCAAGGTAGTTGATGTTGTCTACAATGAATTTAGCAAGGTATTTGACAAGATCCTGCATGGGAGGTTGATCATGAAAGTTCACTTGCTTGCCATTCAAGATGAGGTAGTAAATTAGATTAGACATGGGTTTCGTGGGAGAACCCAGACAGTGGTTATAGATGGTTGTCTCTCTGACTGGAGGTTTCTGACTGGTGGGTTCAGTGCTGAATCCATTGTTTGTCATCTACATTAAAGCTTGCAGGCAGGATCTGGACCAGCTGGAAAAACGGGCTGAAAAATGTCAGATGTAATTCAATACAGATAAGTATGAAATGTTATACTTTGGAAGGACCACCCATTGGAGCAAGTGGCAGGGCATTAACGAGTGCAGTAGAACAGAAGGATCTGGGAATACAAATCCATAATTCATTGAAATTGGCATCAAGGGAAGATAGGGTTGTAAGGAAAGCTCTTGGCACATTGGCCTTCATAAATCAATTTATTCAGTACAGAAGTTAGGATGCGATGTTGAAGGTGTATAAGATGCTGGTGAGGCTTAATTTGGAGTATTGTGAGCAGTTTTGGTCAACTAACTACAAGAAAGATGTAAATAAGATTGAAAGAGTGCAGAGAGTTATAGGGAATAGTTTAATAGAGTAGTACTCTATTCCCTAGAACACTGAAGATTGAGGGGAGATTTGATAGAGGTACACAAAGTTATGAGGGGCATAGATAGGGTAAATGCAAACAGTCTTTTTCCACACTGAGGTTGGTGTGAAAAGTACTAGAGGTCATGGGTTAAGGGTGAAAGGTAAAATATTGAGGGGGAACATGAGGGGAAGCTTTTTCACTCAGAGGGTGGTATGAGTGTGATGCAGGTTCAATTTCAACATTTAAGAGAAATTTGGATAGATACACCGAAAGGAGTGAAATGGAGGGCTATAGCCGAAGTGCAGGTTAATATGAGTATGTCAATTAATGGTTTAGCATGGACTAGATGAGCCAAAGAATCTGTTTCTGTGCTGTAGTGTTCTATGGCACTATGTCTTTCTCCACGGTAAAACACAAAATTGCCTTTGAGGATCCCAGCCATCTCCAATGGCTCCATTCAAATATGTACTTTGGTCTTTGTTCTCTCTCATTACACTGTTCCCCTTAATACAATTTACAATTATAAAACCTCTTTGGATTCTGCTTAATCATCTGTCAAAGCTTATGCTCCCTTTGTGTACTCTGATTTCCTTTTTAATTATACTACAACATCTCTAGGATTCCTCCTAGGATTCTCTTGATCCCAGCTGCCTGTACTTGCCCACTTCTTCATCCTGACTGAAGCCTTAATAGCTCTGCTTACACATCAGCCTTGTTCTTCACTCTAACAGGAATATGCAGACTTTGAATACTAGATATCTCACTTTTAACAGTTTTCCACTTTGCTTACGAACAATGTAATCCAATCCAACTTTAGGATAGAGATAAGGAGGAATTTCTTTAGCCAGAAGATGGTGGATCTGTGGAATTCATTGCCACATATGCATGTGGAGACCAAGTCATTGGGTACATTTAAAGTGGATGTTGATAGGTTCTTGATTAGTAAGGGCATCAAATGTTCAGTATCAGAACCAGGTTTAACATTACTGGCATATGCAGTGAAATTTGTCTTGTGGCAGTCATATATTGCAATGCGTATTAATAATAATAATAAAAACATAAATTACATTAAGAAATTTGTCTTGTGGCAGACATATATTGCAATGCATAATAATAAAAACATAAATTACATTAAGAAATACATATAATTAAATTAAGTTGTTCAAAAAGAGGAAAAAAAATAGTCAGGAAGTGTATATGTGTTCATTGCCCCATCAGAAATCTGATGGCAGAGGGGAAGAAGCTGTTTCTGAAGCATTGAGTGTGTGTCTTCAGGGTCCTGTACCTCCTGCTTGATGGTAGCAGTAAGAAAAGGGCAAGTCCTGGGTGATGAGGATCTTTAATGATGGATGCTGTCTTTTGAGGCATCACCTTTTGAAGGCATCCTCGATGCTGAGAAGGCTGGTGTCCATGATGGAGATAGTTGAATTGCAAATTTCTGCACTTTTTCCAATCCTATGCAGTGGTCCTTCCATACCAGATGGGAATGTAACCAGTTACAATACTCTCCATGGCATATCTGTAGAAATTTGTAAGAGTCTTTGGTGACATACCAAGTCTACTCAAACTCCAAGTGAAGCATAGCCTCTATCGTGCCTTCTTTGCATCACATGTTGGGCTCACAACAGTTCTTCAGAGACGTTGACACTTGGTGTCTACACTTTGTTTGTCGTTTCTTGTGAGGAAGACAAGGATCCACTTTCAGAGGGAGGAGGCAGGGGAATGGGATTGAGTGGGATAATAAATCAGCCACGCTTTAATTGTGCAACAGACTCGATAGGCCAAATGTCTAGTTCTGCTTTTATATCTTATAGTCTTTTATGGTCCAGCTAACTTCAAAGATTCAGGGCACATTTATTATTAAGGAATGTATAAATTATACATCTTGAGATTTGTCTGCTTACAGGCAGCCAGGAAGCAAGAAACCCTAATAACCCAATTTATAAAAAACGGAAGACCCAAAACCACCGTGCAGAGAAAGAGAGAGAAAAAAAATACAAATCATGCAAATCTCGGTCCCAGTTCATCACACCAGCAGGGCAAAAATGTACGGTAGCCATATCATTTCATAACCTCGGAGCTGCAGAGAAAGTATGAACATTCAGGGGAGAGCAAGAGAAATCAGCTTCTGCAAGTTGTGGTTTAATGGCATCAAAATTTGCCTTGATCCAATTTCAAACATTAACCAGTGGACCAGGACTCATTTCTTCACTAATTTAAAACAAGTAGAACTGTTCCACCCTGCCCTCAAATGTACTTGGTCCATCTCTGACCCTTCTCTCCCCTTGCTCAATTCCTTTGTCTCCATCTCTGATACATCTGTCTAATGATATATTTTTATATACCTACTGTTTCTCATTATCTTGACTGTACCTCTGCCCACCCTGTTGCTTGTAAAAAAAAACAGTATAACCTTTTCTTAGTTCCTACCTCCACTGCATCTGTTCTCAGGATGAGGCTTTCCATTCCAGAACTTCTAAGATGTCCTCCTCCTTCAAAGAACATGGTTTTCTTTCCACCACTAGAGATGCCCTCACCCACATCTCCTCCATTTCCCTCACATCTGTCCTTTCTGTCTCATTCTCTTGCCCACTACCGTAATAGGGAGATTCAGTTCACTTTGTCTTTACCCATTAGCCTCTATATCCAGCACATCATTGTCCATAACCTCAGCCATCTAAAATGAGACCCTACTAATAAGCACATCTTTCGCTTCCCATCCCCCACACTTTTCATAGGGATCTTTCTCTACACAACTGCCTTGTCCACTTGGATCTTCCCCATTGATCTCCCTCTGGACACTTATGAGCCAAGTATCCCTACACCTCCACCCTCATTACCATTCAGGCCCCCAAGCAGTCCTTCTAGGTGAGGTGACGCTTCACCAGCAAATCTGTCAGGGTCATCTACTGTAACCGGTACTCCCAGTTTGGCTTCCACTATGATGATGAGGCCTGATGTAGAGTGGAAGACGACTTCATTGAGCACCTTTACTCCATCTGCCACTGAAGGCATGGTTTCCCAGTGGCTACCTATTTCAATTTGACTTCCCATTGCCATTTGGACCTGTCAGTCTATGGCTTCCTTCACAGTTATGGCGAGACCACACTCAGGCTGGAGTAGTACACCCCATATTCCATCTGGGTAGCCTCTGATCTAATGGCAAAAACATCAATTTCACTAACTTTTGTAATTTCTCTCCCCACCCCTTCTCTTTTTTTTTATTCTCTATTCTGGTTCTCCTCTCACCCCTTCTATTCTCCTCACCTGTCCATCACCTCCTCCCCTTTCTTCCTTGGTTCACTGTCTTCTCCTATCTGTTTCCATCTTTGGCCTTTTACCCCTTCCTCCTATCACTTCCCAGTTTCTTACTTCATCCCACCTTCCCCCTCTCCTGGTCTCACCCATCACATGCCAATTTGTACTCCACCCCATTCCCCACCTTCTCATTCAGACTTCTGCTGCCTTCCATTCCAATCCTGATTAAGGGTCTTGACCTGAAGCATTGATTGTTCATTCCTGTCCACAGATGCGGCCTGACTTAGAGTTGTTCCACCATTTGTGTGTGTTCCTCAAGATTTCCAACATCTGCAGAATCTCTTGTCCCAAAGCACCTTTTCCAAAGAATAGGTCAACCTTTGTCCTCTTCCTCATAGGGCCTTTGATATTTTGCACAAGGGAACTTTCCTGAACACTAACACATTCTACCTTTCCTAAGCCTTAGCACCGTGTCTATTTTGGTGAAGTTAAAATACCCTACTATGATAATCCTATTATTCTTGCAACTTTCTGCAAACTCCCTGCATTTTATTCCTCTAATTCCCATTGGCTGTTAGGTGGCCTATGTTACAATCCCAACAACGTGATCATCTCCTTCTTATTTCTCAGCTCCACCCATAAAGTGTTACTAGATGATCTTCCAGTAATTACATCTCTGACTACTGCTGTGATGTTCTCTTTAATCAGAAATGCACTCCCACTCCTCTATCCTCCCCAAATCACCTGTACTCTAGAATATTCAAATGTCACTCCTGTCTTAGCAATATTTCTGTAATCCCCATCCATGCCCTGAGTCCATATGCCTTCCCTGGCAGGCTTAATCCAACTCTTTCTTTGTTCCCTGCCATGCTGCTGCTGCCTGTCTTGATGACTAACTGCATTGTCATTGAATTCTATCTCAACCTGCAGCCTTCCATTTGTCTCATTTCTGCTTTGGATTCTACTCCCTTGCAACCCAACTTAAACCCTCTATGGTAGCACCAGGAAATATCCCTGCTGGGATATTGGGGCCTCTTGAATTCAGCTGAAACCTGTCCCTCTTGTACAGATCACCTCTACTGTAGAAGGGATCCCAACTGGTCACAGATCTGAAATCCTGCCCACTGCAACAACACTTCAACCACACATTTATCTACCATACCTTCCTGTTGTTACCCTCACTAACGTGTAGCACTAGAAATAATCCAGAGATTATTACCTTTGAGGCCCTACTTTCTGTATTGTCTGAAGGACATCATTCCTTTCCCTACCCAATGCACGCAATAACTTCTGACTGTTCCTCTTCCCCACTGGAAACGCTTTGTAGTCACTGAGACAACCTGACCCTGGCACTATGGAGGAAACAAACCATCCTAATCCCTTTTGTGGCCACTGAATCTCCTGCCTAATTCTTTAATTATTAAGTTTCCTATTACTATGGTCCTATCAGCTTTTACTGCTCCAATTGAGGCTGAAAGACAGGCCTGCTGCCACAAATCAGGGTGCATAATGTCTCATCCCTCTCCCCAATCCTCTCCCAAGAGGTATCCGAATGTATTGCTTTAGGACTTGTGCTCCGTAAGATTAACCATATAACCGTATAACAATCACAGCACGGAAACAGGCCATCTCGGCCCTCCTAGTCCGTGCCGAACACTTACTCTCACCTACTCCCACCTACCCGCACTCAGCCCATAACCCTCCACTCCTTTCCTGTCCATATACCTATCCAATTTTACCCTAAGTGACACAACTTCTACAGGAAGCTCATTCCACATTAGGAGCTCATTAGGAGCAGAATCAGGCTATTTGGCCCATTGTATCTACTCAGCCATTCCATCATGGCTGATTTATTATTCTTTGTCAACTTCCTGATCATGCCTTTCCCCATAATCTTTGATACCCTTACAAATCAGGAACCTATTAACTACTGTTTTAAATATACTTAATCATTTGGCCCCACAGCCATCTCTGGTAAAGAATCCACCACACTCTGGCTAAAGAAATACTGTTCTGAAGGGATATACATTAATTCTGAGGCAGAACCTTCTGATCCTAGACTCTCCCGCTGGTGAAACATCCTTTACATGTCAACTCAATCCAGTTCTTTCAATATTCAGTAAGTTTCATTGAGAGCCCCCTCATTCTTTTGAACTCCAGTGAGTCTAGGCTCAGAGGCAGCAAACGCTCCATTTGCATTAACCCTTTCACCACAAGAATCTTTATTGTAGGCTTCCTGTAGAACCTCTCCAACACCTGCACATTGTTCCTTAGATATGGGGCACAAAATTGTTCACAATTCTCCAAATATGATCTGACCAATACCTTATAAAGCCTTAACATTGTATCTTTGCTTTTATATTCTAGTCCTCTCAGGGGTATATTTTAATGGTCTGCTTGCTCCCTCTACTTTTCCCATTTGTTTCTCAACTATCTGCTACCTGTGTCTTAGTAGGTGTTACTACCTCACTAAAACTTTTATGATGTTCTCAGCATCCCAGATAACCCCAAGTATGTCCAGCTCCAGCTCTAATTCTTTCACTCAGTTGGAATATGGCCAATAACTTATATATGGCCACACTCAAAAATGGTTGGTGCAAACATTCCCTGAATGTTTGCCTCTTAATTGCTGGCTCTGGCTCCAACATTCACTGAGCGTTTGGTGAGCCTTCTATACCTTTGTGATTAAGTGCTCAACTGGACAATAATTAAATCTTGTGACAACACCTGCACAACCACAACCACAGACCTCATATTCCAGATTCCAACCACACCCTGGGTTTAAAAAAAAAATGAGAATTTCTCACTTTGAAATAATAAACCCACACCTCTGGTTATTTAAACCTTTGCCATTAGGAAAAGTTTATTACCATCTATTCTATTTATGTCCTTTAAGATTTCACGCACCTCTATCAAGTTTCCTGCTCAGCCGTGTCTGCACCAGAGAAAACAGAAGCAGGTACCAATAACGGATGGGAAGAGTGATGAGGTTCTGCAAAGTGAGTTCAGGAAGTTAGGTGCTAAGTTAAAGGACAGAACCTCCAGAGTTGTCATCCCAGGATTGCTACCTGTGCCATGTGCAAGCGAGACCAGAAATAGGAAGATTATACAGTTTAACACGTGGCTAAAGAGTTTCAGAAAAGACAAGGAGGGAGGCAAAAAAAGTAGGGGTGTGGCACTGCTGATCAGAGATAGTGTCACGGCTGCAGAAAAGAGGGGTTTGTCTACTGAGTCTCTGTGGGTAGAAGTTAGAAACTGGAAGGGGTCAATAACTGTACTGGGTGTTTTTTATGGACCACCCAATAGTAACAGGGACATCGAGGAGCAGATAGGAAGACAGGTTCTGGATAGGTGTAACAATAACAAAGTTGTCGTGGTGGGAGATTTTAATTTCCCCAGTTATTGGAGAGGGATAGGAACAGACAAGTTAGGGAAACGTTTAATACGTGTAAGGGGAAAATATGAAACTATCAGACAGGAACTTGGAATCATAAATTGAGAATAGATGTTCTCAGTGAAACACACGGCAGAAATGTGTCAAATGTTCAGGGGATATTGCGTTGTGTTCTGCATATGTACGTTCAAATGAAACAGGGAAAGGATGGTAGAGTACAGGAACAGTTGTGTACAAAGGGACAAAGTTGGTCCTCTGGAAGATCAAAATGCTAATCTATGTGTGGAGTCAAAAGAGATGGGAGAAATCTTACATACATTTTTTGCATCTATATTTATTCAGAAGACAGACAGAGTCTATAGAAGTGAGGTAAACCAGCATCAACTTCATGGACCCTATACAGGTTACAGAGGAGGTGGTGTTTGCTATGCTGAGGCAAATCAAGGTGAAAAAATCCCCAGGGCCTGACAAGTTGTTCCCTCAGATCCTAAGAGGGCAAGTGTAGAAATTGCTGGGGCCCCGACAGAGATGGGGGTCCCTGTCACCATAGTGACAGGGAAGGTAACAGAGGCTTGGAGTATTGCCAATGTTTTTCTATTTATTAAAAAAGGCTCTAAACATAAACCAGGAAACTATAGGATGGTGAATTTGAGTTGTGAGAAAGCTAATGGAAGGTATTCTAACAGACTGGATAATTAAGCATTTGGATAGACATGGATTGATTAATGATAGTCACCATGACTTCATGCATTGTAGGTCATGTCTATTCAAATTTATAGAGTTTTACGAGGAAGTTGCCAGGCAGTGGATGTTGCATATGTGGGCATTTGACAAGGTCCCACGTGGGAGATTGGTCAAGAAGGTTTAGTCACTCAGCATTCAGGATGCAAAAGTAAATTGGATTAGACATTGGCTTTGTGGGAGAAGCCAGAGAATGGTAGTAGATGGTTGCCTCTCTGATTAGAGACCTGTGACTAGTGGAGTGCTGCAGGATTAGTGCTGGGTCCATTGTTGTTTATCATCTGTATCAGTGATATAGATGATAAAGTAGTTAACTAGATCAGCAAATTTGCAGATGATATCAAGATTGAGAGTGCATTGGATAGCAAGGAAAGCCATCCTAGCTTGCAGAGGGATTTGGATCAGCTGGAAAAATAGGCTGAAAAATGGTAGGTGGAATTTTTTGCAGACAAGTGCAAGGTGTTGCAATTTGGTAGCACCAAACTTGGTAGGTCTTACACAGTGAACAGTAGAGCACTGAGGAGTGTGGTGGAACAACAGAATCTGTGAATACATGTCCATAGTTCGTTGAAAGTGGTGTTACAGGTAGATAGGGTTATAATGAAAGCTTTTGCCACATTGGCCTTCATAAATCAAAGTATTGAATACAGGAGATGGAATATTGTTGAAGGCATTGGTGAAACCTAATTTGGGAGTCTCAGAAATGATGTTAATAAGGTTGAAAAGATATTGCTGGGTCTGAAGAACATGAGTTATAAGGAAAGATTGAATAGGTCAGCTCTTATTCCTTGGAGTACAGAAGTTTGAGAGGAGATTTGATAGAGGTATACAAAATTATAAGAGGTATAAATAGTTATATGCAAGCAAGGTTTTTTTCCACTGAGGTTCGGTGGGACTACAACCAGAAGCCATGGATTAAGTGTGACAGGTGAAAAGTTTAAGGGGAACATGAGAGGTGGTGAGAGTGATGAATGAACTGTCAGCACAAGTGAAGCATGTGAGCTCAAATTCATTGTTAAAGCAAAGTTTGTATAGGTGCGTGGATTGTAGGGATATGGAGGGACATGGTCCCAGTGCAGGTTAATGGGAGTAGGCAGTTCAAATGGTTTTGGCATGGACTAGATGGGCTGAAGGGCCTGTATCTGTGCTGTACTTTTCTATGACTCTAATTAGAAATTTGGTTTTAATATCACTGGATTATGTCATGAACTTTGTTAACCAGTCACTACAGTCACCCCTCGTAACTGAAAAGCTTGATCCCAGGCAGCATCCCGGGGAATCTCCTATGTATCTCCACTATTCCCAGGGCACCTTTTTCAGTCTATGTCTAAAAGCTGGTAGTTTTGTCTGAATTTGACAAAGAACCTTTGACAAGGTTCCGCACGGAAGGTTAGTTAGGAAGGTTCAATTGTTTCGTATTAATATTGAAGTAGTAAAATGGATTTTACTACTAGATGGAGATACCAGAGAGTATTGGTGGATAACTGTTTGTCAGGTTGGAGGCCGGTGACTAGTGGTGTGCCTCAGGGATCTGGGTCCAATGTTGTTTGTCTTATACATTAATGATCTGGATGATGGGGTGGTAAATTGCATTAGTAAGTATGCAGATGATACTAAGGTAGGTGGCGTTGTGGATAATGAAGTAGATTTTCAAAGCTTGCAGAGAGATTTAGGCCAGTTAGAGAAGTGGGCTGAACGATGGCAGACGGAGTTTAATGCTAATAAGTGTGAGGTGCTACATTTTGGTAGGAATAATCCAAATAGGACATACATTGTAAATGGTAGGGCATTGAAGAATGCAGTAGAACAGAGTGATCTAGGAATAATGGTGTATAGTTCCCTGAAGGTGGAATCTCATGTGGATAGGGTGGTGAAGAAAGCTTTTGGTGTGCTGGCCTTTATGAATCAGAGCATTGAGTATAGGAGTTGGGATGTAATGTTAAAATTGTACAAGGCATTGGTGAGGCCAAATTTGGAGTATTGAGTACAGTTCTGGTCACCGAATTATAGGAAAGATATCAACAAAATAGAGAGTACAGAGAAGATTTACTAGAATGTTACCTGGGTTTCAGCACCTAAGTTACAGGGAAAAGCTGAACAAGTTAGGTCTTAATTCTTTGGAGCGTAGAAGGTTGAGGGGAAACTTGATAGAGGTATTTAAAATAATGAGGAGGTGGATAGGCTTTTTCCATTGAGAGTAGGGGCAATTCAAACAAGAGGACATGATTTGAGAGTTGGGGGCAAAAGTTTAAGGATAACACAAGGGGGAATTTATTTACTCAGAGAGTGGTAGCTGTGTGGAACGAGCTTCCAGTAGAAGTGGTAGAGGCAGGTTCGGTATTGTCATTTAAAGTAAAACTGGATAGGTATATGGCTAGGAAAGAGGGTTATGGGCTGAGTGCGGGCCAGTGGGACTAGGTGAGAGTAAGTGTCGGCACGGACTAGAAGAGCCCAGATGGCCTGTTTCCGTGCTGTAATTGTTATATGGTTATTTTGTCCAGTGGTAGAGATCTAACTGTGGCAGATACATTTCAATCTTCTTAATGTGATGAAGCAGCAAATAAACATGTTGAAAAGTTAGGAAAGATTTGTCACTGGAACTGGTCTTATCAGCTGAGATAGACCATGTCATGGCTTCATGTCTTCCTTCCTTGTCAGCTCTGCTCAAGACTGCGACAATTGGGTGTCTGCACTCAGCACCGCCGTGGAGGATCTACGGATTGTACAACTTGCGCTGGCCTTACCAGAGGAGCCCGAGGTTGGTGTCTGATAGCCTCCACTTTCCCACTGTGGTCCATTCTTTGCTTGCCACTTCGCGTGGTCCATATATATCCATCACCCAAAGACAAGTGTACATCCCATATAGCCATGGTTCAAACACACACACACACCTGAATACTGGTCTCAGAATATCCACTCAGGAGTAGGGAAATTTGGGTCCCACTGGTGGAAGGATCGGGCTCAGGTTGCTCATAGGCACAGCACCACCTCTGCTCCGTAGTGTGGTATGTAACAGCAAACAACAGCAGCAGGACTGAGAGACCCACCATTCCATGCAGCCAACGGTCAGCCCTAGACACATGGATCTCACACACACATGCATGTGTGCGCGCACACACACACTCTCTCCACAAATAAACATACACACACAGATGCTCCACAAATACTTCCAGGATGACTAACATCAGACAGAAACACTTGAGCATATAGATATTAAGAAAGAAGATGTGCTAGATCTTTTGAAAAGCATTAAGTTAGATACGTCACCAGGACCGGATGAGATATACCCCAGGCTACTGTGGGAAGTAAGAGAAGAGGTTGCTGAGCCTCTGGCGATGATCTTTACATCAATACGGATGGAAGAAGTACCAGAGGATTAGAAGGTTGTCAATGTTGTTCCCTTGTTCAAGAAAGGGAGTAAATAGAACCCAGGAAATTATAGACCAGTGAGTCTTACTTCAGTTGTGGGTAAGATTTTGAAAAAGATCCCCAGAGGCAGGATTTATGAGAATTTGGAGAGGCAAAGTCTGATTAGGGATAGTGAGCTTGGCTTTGTCAAGGGTAGGTCGTGTCTTACGAGCCCTATTGAATTCTTTGAGGATGTAACAATACACATTGATGAAGGTAGAGCAGTGGATATAGTGTGTATGGATTTCAGTAAGGCTTTTGATAAGGTTCCCCACACTTACAAATGCACACTGCACAAATACACACACACACACACACACACACACACACACACACACTTGATAAAGGCGCATACATACCCGCATATCTCATAAATACATATATATGCACTCACAGAGACACACACTCCACAAATACATACACACATATACTCACACTCACACACAGAAATACACAGATACTCCAGAAATAGACACGCAAACACACACAGACACCCACGGTCACAGAACTCCCAGACGTTAGTCATACACTCATGAACCCCTGCCCCCCCGACACCTAGATATCCATATTTCTACAGAGCTACAAACCGATACTCACACTCCATAGATTTAAAGAGCCATGCAACCAGACACAGACCACAAGCACACAGACATACATGCAAACACACACACTCACTCATACACCCATATACGTATCTGCACACAAAGCTGAACTGACCCCCACATACCTACACTCCCATAGAAACACAGACAGACTCATGTCCTTACCCACGTCCTTACCTCTGGAGAAACAGGCACAACCATATGCCCTTGGCCCCATAAAGACACTCACTCAGCCACCCATGCAAACCAAACCACATGACCACAGAGACACAACTAAATAACCACAGACCTACAGATGTGCAAAGCTTGTTTGGATGTCAGTGTAGGGAAGACAAGAAGCCTGCATCTCTCACTGGTCATTCCCACATCTGGAACAGGAGCAGAGGTATTCAAAGTGAATGTACACAGGTAGCATGCCTCCTAGAACCATAGAACACTACGGCACAGTACAGGCCCTTCTGCCCTCCATGTTGTGCTGACCCATATAATCCTTAAAAAAAAGTACTAAACACACACTACCCCATAACCCTCCATTTTACTTTCATCCATGTGCCTGTCCAAGAGGCTCTTAAATACCCCTAATATTTTGGCCTCCACCACCATCCTTGGCAAGTCATTCCAAGCACTCACAATCCTCTGTGTAAAAACTTACCCCTGATGTCTCCCCTAAACTTCCCTCCCTTAATTTTGTACATATGCCCTGGGACATATGTAATATGTACATATGTTGGTGCCCTGGGAAACAGGTACTGACTATCCACCCTATCTGTGCTTCTCATAATTTTGTAGACCTCTATCAAGTCCCCTCTCATTCTTCTACGCTCCAAAGAGAAAAGTCCTGTGGCAGAAATGGTGTGTGATGGGGAGTCTCAAAATTGCAACATTATATGTCATCTTTGTACTTGTGTTTGTCTTTCTCCTTGTGTAGGTGAACAGTTGCCTGGGAAGCACAGCGCCTGTGCTCATCCCTGCTTCCCATGTGCTGATGTGTATGCTGTGCACAGTTGGTTTCACCCTCCCATGGAGTCGCCTGCATTGTAACACTTGTGGGAAGGTATGTCCATCTGTCAAAACCCCAGTCCTCATGTGTAATACGTGTAGGAAGGCAAGTCCATCTCTTACAACCAAGTCCTTACGTATAACGTGGGAATGCAAGTTCTAACCTGTAACCCTTCACATACCTAGTCCTCACCCTCAACACACTGACAGAGAATGGCATAATCACACACAGCACAACAAGTCCCCAAGGACTTCTGCAGTTTTTTCCCCATAAGGTCCAGCCGTGCACATGGTCAGTATTGAAGATGTGCCAATTGTAATGTGCTTCAAGCTACAATTTCTCCTTCCTGTAATATGTTCTCACTATTATACCCTCATTTCTTTGAAATCTATGATATTCTCATTTGTAAACAGTGAAGAGAAATAGACACTAAAATATTTGGTAATCTCCTGTAGATCTACACGTAGGCAGCCTTAATAGTCTTTAAGAGGACCTAGTCTCTCTTTAACTGTCAATATAATTGAAGAACTTCTTGTGATTTGCCTTAATTCTGCCGGCCAAGTCAACCTCATATTCTCTTTTTGCCTTGATTTTCGTCTTAACCTATTCTTAAACATTTTATGTTCATTGAGTTCAGGAGCCATGAGGCAATGTTACAACTCTATTAAACCCTGGTTAGACCATACTTAAAATATTGTGTTCACTTTTAGTTGTCTCATTATAGAGGGCGCAGAGAACATTTACCAGGATGCTGCCTGGATGAGAGAGCATATTTTATGAGTAAAAGCTAAGTGAGCTAGAGTTTTTCTGTTTGGAGAGACAGAGGATGAGAGGTGACTTGATATAGATATACAAGATGATAAGAGACATGGATCAAGTGGGTAGCCAGAGACTTTTTCCCAGTGTGGAAATGGCTACTATGAGGACAGATAATTTTAAGGTGATTGGAGGAAACTATGAGAGATGTCAGAGGTACTGTTTTACACACAGAGATTGGTGGGTGCATGAAACATGCTGTCAGGGTAGGCAGTAGAGGCAGATAAATTAAAGGCATTTGTGAAACTCTTAGATTGGCACATAGATGATAGAAAAATTGTGGTTTAGATTGATCTTAGAGTGGGTTATCTTCATCATAATACAAAGAACCTTCATTGTGCTGTAATGTTTATTCATACCTAGCTAGCTAAAAGCATGTATACTTCCTTCATTTTCCTAACCAGAGCTTCAATATTTCTTGGAGATAAGGTTCCCTGCACATGCTTTATCTAGACTTCACACTAACAGAAACATGTTGCCCCTGGTCTCATGATATGATCCTTATAAAGTTTAATCATGCTAGTAACTCTACTAAAATACCATGGGCTCTTAACTTGGTAAGCAGCCTTATCTGTTGTACCTTGTCAAAGGTCTTCTGAAAATCCAAATATACAACATCCACTGCATCCTCTTCATCCACTGCATCCTCTTCATCTATCCTACTGGTAATCTCCTCAAAGAATTCCAACAGGTTCATCAGGCAAGATTTTCCCTTAAGAAAACCATGCTGACTTTGTCCTATCTTGTCCTGTGTCACAAAGTACTCCATCACCTTATCCTTAACAATTGACTCTTAACATCTTCCCAACCACTGAGGTCAGGCTAACTGGTCTATAATTTCCTTTCTATTGCCTTCCTCCTTTCTTAAAGAATAGAGTGACATTTTCAATTTTCCAGTCTGCCGGCATGACTGGAATCCAATGATTTTTTAAAGATAATTTCTAATGTCACCACAATCTCTACCACTACCTCTTTCAGAACCTGAGGGCACAGTTCATCTGGTCTGGGTGATGTATGTACCCTGAGGTTTTTCATCTTTTTGAGCACTTTCTCCCTTGTAATAGTAACTGCACCCAATTCTATTCCTTCACATCCTTCCACATCTGGCATACTGCCAGTATTTTCCACAGTGAAGACTGATACAAAGTACTCATTTAGTTAATCTGCCATCTCCTTGTCCCCCATTATTATTTCTTCAACCTAATTTTCTAGTGGGCCTATATTTATTCTCATCTCTCTTAATTTTTATATACTTCATAAAACTTTTACTATCCACTTTGATATTGTTTGCTAGCTTACTTGCATATTTAATTTTTTTCCCTCCTAATGACTATTGTACTTGCTCTCTGTAGGTTTTTAAAAACTTCCCAATCCTGTCTTCCTGCTA
Organism: Hypanus sabinus; assembly: GCF_030144855.1. Lineage (NCBI taxonomy): Eukaryota > Metazoa > Chordata > Chondrichthyes > Myliobatiformes > Dasyatidae > Hypanus > Hypanus sabinus. The sequence continues at coordinate 57,623,235 of NC_082724.1, read as the reverse complement.
ATTTTTGCTCTCTTTTACTCTTACTTTGCTCAAAGGAAGCTTTGACTTCCTTTGTCAGCTGTGGTTGTACTATTTTGCCATTTGGGTATTTCTTTGTTTTTGGAATACATTTATCCTACACCTTCCTCATTTTCCCACAGAAACTCATGCCATTACTGCTCTGCTGCCATCCCTGCCAACATCTCCTTCCAATTTACTTTGGCTGACTCCTCTCTCATACCACTGTAATTTTTTTTTTACTCCACTGAAATACAGCTACTTCAGACTTTACTTTCTCCCTATCAAATTTCAAGTTGAACTCAGTCATATTATGATCACTGCCTCCTAAGGGTTCTTTTGCTTTAAGCTCCCGAATCACATCTGGTTCATGACAGTACATCCAATTCAGAATAGCTGATCCTCTCGTAGGCTAAACAACAAACTGCTCTAAGAAGCCATCTTATAGGTGTTGAACAAACTCATTCTCTTGAGATCCATTACCAACCTGATTTTCCCAATTGACCTACATGTTAAGAATCTCCCATGACTATCATAACATTGCCCTTTTGACACGTCTTTTCTATCCCCTGTTGTAATCTGTGGTCCACATCCCAGCTACTGTTGGGAGGCCTGTATATAACTGCCATCAGGGTCCTTTTACCCTTGCAGTTGCTTAATTCAACCCAGAAGGACTCAACATTTTCTGATCCTATGTATCACCTTTCTACTGATTTGATGCCATTCTTTACCAGAGAGCCTAAGGTAGAAGGAGTCAATTTTTGAAAACCTAGCATATTTATTTTTCAACATAGTCCCCTCCTACATTTACACACTTAGTCCAACAGTAGTGGAGCATATGGATCTTGGACCTCCAGAAAGTGTCCACAGCAGGGGTGTTTGATAAGTTTGTTGGCCTAAAGTAGAAGGAGGTGAGTTATACAGCTCTCATTACATGCACTGCAGGTCAACTCTTTGAGTGATTATGCAGAAAGTTTGAAGTTAATAACTCATTAGTTAATAATTCATCGGGGTGATTGATAAACTTGTGTCCTAAGGTAGAATGAGATGCATTATTAACTTCAAACTTACTGCATAATCACTCAAAGAGTTGACCTGCGGTACATATAATTCATCTCCTTCTACCTTAGGCCACGAACTTATCAATCACTCCTTGTATAACAGTTTGATAATTATATCTTCTACCCTTTTTGATTCTGCATCCCTAATGCACTGATACTCACCCTGTTGCCTGCAATTATGTCCTATCATTTGCCTGCCCTTCCTGACAGTCTGACTACAGGCTATCTTTGTTTTTTTTTTAACCATCCATTAGTCTGCCTCCTGCACCCCTGCCATATTAGTTTAAACCCTTCCCAAAAGTTCTAACAAGCCGGCCCGCAAGAATATCAGTCCCTCTTGTGTTCAGTGCAACCTGTCATTTTTGTACAGGTCATACCTTCCCCAAAAGAGATTCCAATGATCCAAGAACCTGAAGCCCTGCCCCCTGCACCAGCTTCTCAGCCATGCTTCAATCTGCCATATCATCCTGTTTCTACCCTCACTGGTGCATGGGAAAGGCAGCAATCTAGAAATTACTATCCTGGAGGTCCTGCTTCTCAGCTTTCTACCCAGCTCTCTAGATTCTCTTTTCAGGACCTCTTTTCTTTTCCTACATGGATCAAGACATTTGGTTGCTTTCCATCCCTCTTCAAAATGCTGTGGACGCAGTTTGAGGTGTCCCTGATTCTCTGTTCCTGGCACCTGGGAGGCAACATATAATTCGTGTGTCCCATTCACGTCCACAGAATCTCCTGTCCATTCCCCTGACGATTGAGTCCCCTATCTCTACAGTTCCCCTCTTCTCCTTCTTTCCCTTCTGCACCATGGACCTGTGCTCAATACCAGTAACCCTATCTCCATGGCACACCCTGGATGTCATCCCCCACAACAGTATCCAAAGCAGATAACTTATTTTTGAGGGAATGGCCACAGAAGAGCTCTGTGCTAACTGCCTATTCATATTTCCAGTTCTCCTGACAGTCACCCAGCTACTTGCCTCCTGCAGCTATGGGGTGACTACTTCCCTGTATCTCTGATCGATTATCTCCTCTCTCTCCCATACAAGCCAAAGGTCACCATCTGTTACTTCAGATCCCTAACACAGTCTTCAAGGAGCTGCAGCTGGATGCACTTCACACAGATGTAGTTCCCTGGATGACTCTGGATTCCAACATCCGGCATGCAACAACCATTTATTACACCAGGTATAGTAAGAGAAAAATAAAGAAGCTTACCTAGAGCCAATGCCTCTTTTGAGCTGAGTCCTCCTTTGAGCCAAAGTCAGAGACCACTGGCCTGCTCCTAACAATGGCTTTCTGTACTTTTAAACAAGCATTGCCAGTTTGCAAGAAACCTCATTGCTGTGCCCTGCTCCTGCCTCTGATTGGGCCACCGGAAAAAGCCCGAACGCCTGCAAAGCTCTCCTTTTAAGCAAGCATCGCCAACCTGTGAGAAGTCTTATAGCATCTCGAGGTCCTCCATTTTAAATTTTTATCCAACTCGCCTGTAATCATTCTGTAGGTTTTCATCCAATGTCTACTTACAGTGTGTCAATTCTATCAAGGTATACAACAACCTCTGGCTACTGCAACTCCATAACCTGGTTAGACCACATGGGGAGTACTGTGTTCATTTATGGTTGCCATTAAGGATACAAAAGCTTTGGAGAGGGTATGGAGGAGATTTACCAGAATCCTGCCTAAATTAGAGAGCATATCTTATGAGGATGGGTTGAGTGAGTTAGGGATTTTTTCTTTTGAATAAAGGAGAATGAGAGATATCAATAGAGGTGTGTAGGTGATATGAGGGATAGACAGAGTGGATTGCTAGAGACTTCATTCCAGGTTTTTTACACACACACACACACACACACACACACACAATACTGCTGAGGGTTGTGGTAGAGCAGATACATTAGGAACATTTAAGAGACTTAATAAGCACATAGAATCATACTACACTACAGCAGAAAAATAGACCCCAACGTGTTGTCTTGTCTGTGCTGAACCATCCATTTGCCTAGGTCCATCAACCTCCACTGACCATAGCCCTCTATACCCCTCCCATCTAAGTATCTATCCAAATTTCTCTTAGATATTGAAATCAACCCCACATCCAGCACTGGTGCTGAGAGCTCATTCCACACTTTCACCAACCACTGAATAAAGAAGTTCCCCCTCATGGTCCCCTTAATTATTTCACCTTTCACCCTTAACCCATGACCTCAGTGGAAAAAGCCTGTTTGCATTTATCCTATCTCTACCCCTCATAATTTTGTATATCACAATCACTATCTCTGCTCCATTTTTTACGTTTTAGGGCATAGAGTCCTAACCTATTTAACCTTTCCCTAGAACTCAGATCCTCAAGCCTCAGCAAACTCCTTGTAAATTTTCACTACACTCTTTCAAACTTATTTACATCTTTCCTGTAGATAAGTGACCAAAACCGGAACAATTTTGCATATTAGGCCTCACCAACGCCTTATACAATTTCAACATAACATCCCAACTCCTGTACTCAATACATTGATTTATAAGGGTTAATGTGCCAAAAGATTTCTTTATGACCCTAAATACCTGGGGCACACTTTCAAAGAGTTGTGCGTCTGTATACCCAGATCCCTTTGTTCTACTGCACTTCTCAATGTACTACCACTCACTGTGTAAGATCTATCCTGGCTGGTCCTCTCACACTGCAATATCTCACACTTGTCTCCATTCATTTGCATCTGGCATTTTTGAAATCTTTTGTCCAGCTTAAAAATCACTGTGGCACAACATTAATCACAGGCCTTCAGTAAAAGAGGCAACTACTCTCTGGCTTCTTCTGTGAAGCCTATGTCTAATCCAATTTACTGCCTCATCTTGAATGCCAAATGACTGAACCTTCTTGGCCATCCTTCCATACAGGATCTTGTCAAAGGCCTTGCTGAAGTCCATGTAGAAAACAGCCATTGCCTTGCCTTCATTAACTTTCTTAGTAACTTCCTTGAAAAACTCTATAAGATTGGTTAGACATGCCTTAGCATGCACAAAACCATATTGACCATCCCTAATCAATCCTTGTATATCCAAATACATATATATCCCATCCTTAAAATGCCTTCCAAGAACCTCCGCACTGCTGATGTCAGGCTCCCCAGCCTACAGTTTCCTGCTTTATTTTTAGAGCCTTCCTTAAGCAATGGAACAACATTAGCTATCCTCTAGTGCTCAGGCACCTGAGCCATGGCTAAGGATGTTTTAAATATCTCTGCTAGGGCCCCTGCAATTTCTGCTCTAGTCTTACAGAGGGTCTGAACATTGTCAGGCACTGGGGATTTATTCACAATAATTTGCCCCAGACATCCTTGCAGCTGCATTGACTTAAATCTATATACTCTGTGTCCATCTCCCAAGTAAATACAGATGCAAAGAAGATCTCCATCTCATTCTGATCTTCCAGAGGATCAATTTTATATTTTGTCCTTTGCTATCCTTTAGCTCTTAATATTCTCCTTCACCTTGTCTGCAAGAGCAACCTTATGCCTTCTTTTAGCCTTCCTGATTTCCTTCTTAAGTGTCCTCTTGCATTTCTTATACTCTTCAAGTACCTCATTTCTTCCTACCTACCTATAGGTAGGTACTATGCACTTTTTTTTCTCAACTAGAGTCTCAATATCTCTTGGAAATAAGATTCCCTAAACCTGTTATCCTTGTCTTTTATTCTGATAGGAACATGCAAAACTCTACTCTCAAAATTTCACTTTTGAAGGCCTTCCACTGACCAAGTACACCTTTGCCAGAAAACTAATCTGTCCCGTTCCACACTTGCTGGATCCTTTCTGCTACCATCAAAAAAGGCTTTTCATGATTTTAGAATTTTCACCTATCTTTTTCCATAATTAGCTTGAAACAAATGGCATGATCACCAGGTGCAAAGTGTCCCCCCCCCCCCCCGCACACAAATTTCTGTCATCTGCCCTGTCTCATTTCCATAACAGGAGATCCAGTATCACGCTCCCTCTGGTTGGGACTTCTGTGTACTTATTAAGAAAATATTCCAGAACATATTTGTCAAACTCTTTCATATCCAACCCTTTTATAGTGTGGGAATCTCAGTCAATGTGCAGAACATTAAAATCATCTACTATCACAACTTTATGTTTCTTGCAACAGCTTGCAATCTCTCTACAGATTTGTTCTTCTAAATCCCTTGGAGTGTTGGGTGGTCTATAAGATAATCAATTAACATAGTCATATCTTTCTTATTCCTCAGTTCTACCCATAAAGCCTCACTAGATGAGTTCTCCAGTCTGTCCTGACTAAGCACCGCCATGACATTTTCCCTGACTAGTAATGCCCCTTTAATTCCCCCTATGCGATCACGTCTAAAACAATGGAAACCTGCAACATTGTACTACAAGTCCTGCCTCTCCTGCAAGCAAGTCTCACTAATGGCTACAATGTCATAATTCCACATGCTGATCTATGCCCTAAGCTCATCTGCCTTCCTTAGAATTGCTTATTCGTTATGTGTCATGTCATATGATGCAGTTGATCGTGGTCTTTTTATGATCATGATTATCCTGGGCAATTTGTATTACAAAAGTAGTTTGCCATTGCCTTTTTCTGGGCAGTGTCTTTACAAGATGGGTATCCCCAGCCATTATCAATACTCTTCAGAGATTATCTGCCTGGCATTAGTGTTTGTATAATCAGGACATGATAAGTAGTAGCTGTTTATATGACCATCCACCAGCTGCCTCCATGGCTTTATATGACTCTGACTGGGGAGGGGGTGTGCCTAAGCAGATGCTAGACCTTGCCCAAAGGTAACCTGTCAGCTAGCAGAGTGAAGGGGTGCCTTACACCTCCTTTAGTAGAGACGTATCTTCACCCTACCTTCTGTCTTACAATATTCCTTGCATTCAAATTTACACAACTCAGAACCACGCTCATCCTTCTGATTCCTCACGTATATAAGAAAACTTGAGGGCAAACTATTATAAAAGAATATAAACAGGAGGGAGATATTGTAATTCTTAAATGGGGTGCATACTGTATGACTCGGATTTTATGCCAAATAAACTGGATGCTAGATTTAAGGACTGGACAGCTAAAGGAATAACAGTTCTTTGCAATATAATGAGAAAAGGAACACTGTTCAGTTTTGAAATGCTTGAAGAGAAACACTTACTAGAAAAACAAGATTTTTATCCATATTTACAGATGCGACAATATGTTAATAGGACAGTTAAAAATGTAACCAAGGCAAGAATGTGTTTGATAGAGCTATTTAGTAAAGCATATAATTCAGATAATGGTAGTAGAATCATTTCAAGCATGTATAAGGGTTTGTCAAATCTGAAAGCATATTCGACTTCATACATTAAAACAAAATGGGAGAAGGAAGGAGGGATAATTACATCTGAGGAAGAATGGACAACAATATAGAGGTATCAATGGAAGTGTACCAGTTCACAGAAATGGAGGGAGTTCGGATGGAAAAACTTGATAAGTTATTTTTACTACACCCTCTCAGAAATCCCATTATGGTTGTAACCTCCCCATTTGCTGGAGAAATTGTGGAAATCAAAATACAAACCATTATCATATTTTCTGGGAACGCCCTGTTATCAAAGACGATTGGAGTGGGATAGACAATGCCCTACAAGACATCTTTAAATGTGAAATACCCTTAGAAAGTAAGACCATATATTTTGGGTATATACCTCAAGAAAGGTTGAAAAGAGATAAATATTTAATGAAAATACTGCTGGTGGTGGGTAAAAAGAGGCTTACTAGGAAATGGTTATCACAGGAGAGCCCAACCTTAAATGCATGATGGAAATTACACTGGACATTTATAAAATGGAGAAGATAACAACATCTGTTAATAATAAGTTGGAACAATTTGATTCACATTGGGAATCCTGACTAACTAGAAAAAAAAACCCATTAGGAATCAACCCCCCGGAGCAATACATTTGACCATCATCTAAATATATTAAAAAAAGAGTCATCAACCGCCAATTCATATTTATAAAAAATATAAAATTGGAAGGAAACCATATAGAATAATTCAAATTAAATGATAATATTTGGCAAAAGAACCCCACCTTCTCTCAAAATCGAATCGAGGATCAAAAATTCTTCTAATTTTTTTTCAAACTGAGACATAATATTACTTGAGAGAACCATTCAATTAATGCAGGGGAAGAGATATCTTTCCATTTTAATAAAATAGCCCTTTTTGCCAGTAGTGTAACAAATGCAATAACATATTGATCTGAAGATGAAATACCATGAATATGATGCAGAACTATTACAAATAGAACAGTCAATCTACAAACCCCATTTCCAGAAAAGGGATATTTTCCAAAATGCAATAAAAACAAAAATCTGTGATACGTTAATTCAGGTGAAACTTTATTTAACTGACAAAAGTACAAAGAAAAGATTTTCAATAGTTTTACTGACCAACTCAATTGTATTTTGTAAATATACACAAATTTAGAATTTGATGGCTGCAACACAGTCAACAAAAGTTGGGACAGAGGCATTTTACCATTGTGTTACATCACCTTTCCTTTTAATAACACTTTTTAATTGTTTTGGAACTGAGGATGCTAATTGTAGTAGATTTGCAATTGGAAATTTTGTCCATTCTGCTTGGTATAAGACTTCAGCTGCTCAACAGTCCGTGATCTCCGTTGTCTGATTCTCCTCTTCATGATGCGCCATACATTTTCAATAGGAGATAGATCTGGACTGGCAGCAGGCCAGTCAAACACACGCACTCTGTGACTACAAAGCCACGCTGTGTAGCCCATGCAGAATGTGGTCTGGTATTGTCCTGCTGAAATAAGCATGGACGTCCCGGGAAGCGATGTCACCTTGATGGCAACATGTGTCTCTCTAAAATCCTAATATACGCCTCAGAGTCAATGGTACCTTCACATACATGCAACTCACCCATGTTGTGGGCACTGATGCACCCCCATACCATCACAGATGCTGACTTTTGCACCTTTCGCTGATAACAATCAGGATGGTCGTTTTCATCTTTGGCATGGAGAACTCGATGCCTGTTTTTTCCAAAAACTAGCTAAAATGTGGACTCATCTGACCACAGCACACGGTTCCATAGTCTTTCGGTCCATCTGAGATGAGCTTGGGCCCAGAGAACTCACCAGCGTTTCTGCATAGAGTTGATGTATGGCTTCCTCCTTGTGTAATACAGTTTCAAGTTGTATTTCTGGATGCAACGACGGACTGTGTTAAGTGACAATGGTTTTCCGAAGTGCTCCCGAGCCCAGGTGGCTATAATTGTCACAGTAGCATGACGGTTTCTTAGGCAGTGCCGCCTGAGGGCTCGACGATCACGCGCATTCAACAGTGGTTTCTGACCTTGCACTTTATGCACTGAAATGCCTCTGAATTCTCTGAATCCTTTCACAATATTATGTAATGTAGATGTTGAAAGACCTAAATTCTCTGCAATCTTGCATTGGGAAATATTCCTTTTGAACTGACTAACAATTCTCTCATGAATTTTGGCACAAAGAGGTGAGCCACGACCCATCCTTGCTTGCAAAGACTGAGCCTTTGATGGACGCTGCTTTTATACCCAGTCATGATACCTCACCTTCTACCAATTAGCCTGCTTAATGTGGAGTCTTCCAAACCGGTGTTACTTGAATATTCTGTGCACTTTTCTATCTTATTTTAACTCTGTCCCAACTTTTGTTGAGTGTGTTGCAGCCATCAAATTCTAAATTTGAGTATGTTTACAAAATACAATTAAGTTGGTCAGTAAAACTATTGAAAATCTTTTCTTTGTACTTTTGTCAGTTAAATAAAGGTTTACGTGAATTAACATATCACAGATTTTTGTTTTTATTGCATTTTGGAAAATATCCCAACTTTTCTGGAAATGGGGTTTGTATTAGGTTGTAAATTAATTTTCAGAGTTTTAGAAATAGTAGAAAATAAAGATTTCCAAAACAATTTTAATGAAGAACATGACCAGATCATATGTG